>NW_004524779.1:852298-871986 GCF_000260255.1 Octodon degus
AAAAAAAAAAAAAAAAAAAAAGTTTTTTTGCTTCTTTTACAAACAATTACTAATTTACAAAAACTAGGATGTACCAGACGCAAGTAAAAGAGGTCAGGGTCAGGATCATTTGCAAAGATGTCTCCATTTCTAGTTTCCTTCTTGATGTGAGGTGGCAAATATAGTTAAATATTTAATTTTGGTGGTTTTTTTTTTTTTTTTTTTTGGTGGAACCGGGGATCGAACTCAGGCCCTTGCGCTTGCCAGGGAAGCGCTTATTCCACTGAGCCATCTCCCTGGTCCCTTAATTTTGGTTTAGTGTTTTGTTTTTTTTTTTTGTTTTGTTTTTTTTGTGAGGGTTTGGATGGTAATACTAGGGAATGAACACAGGGCTTCTGAGATACATCCCTAGCCCTCAAAAATCTTACTAGTTGGTAAATTGCTCAAACTAGCTTTGTGATCCTCTGCCTCAGCCTTCCAGAGTGACCAGGCTTACATGCATGCACCACATACCCTGCTTAATTATGCCATTTTTTCTTTCTTTCTTTTTTTTTCTTGGAGGAACCAGGGATTGAACTCAGGCCCTTATGCTTGCCAGGCAAGTGTTTATTCTACTAAGCCATCTCCCCAGTCCTTCATCACGCCATTTTTTTACAACTATACACATAAGGGCTGGCCAGATAGCTCAGCAGATTAGAACAACTGCTTCAGCAGGCACAGAGACTAGGTTCGATCCCCAGCGTGCTGCGCTGTCCCCATTCCCAGGGCGTGATGAGAGGGCAATAGAGACTGGGCGTGGTGGCATGAGCCTATAATCCCAGCGCTTAGGAGGCTAAAAACAGGAGGGTCACTACAAATCCGATCTGTGTAGTGAGACCCTGTAGACCTGTGCTGAACACAGCTACACTTATAACTTTGGCTACAAAGAAACATTAAGGGGCCGGAGAGATAGCTCAGTAGAATAAGCGCTTGCCTGGTGAGTGCAAGAGCCCAAGTTCAATTCCCAGTTCAGTCAACAAAAGAAAAAAGAAAAGAAAAAGAAACATTAAAGGAAACCCTGGAGAGGTAACTAACAAAATCCATACTAGGAAAAACCAGAGAAATACTTTAACAACGACAGACAGGAAAAAAGGAACTATAAGAACCGCCTAAGAAAGGGGAGCCTAAATCTAAAAAGACATTTGAGATATTTCTCAACCAAATCTAAGTATGGACTTGATCCTGACAATAGTTTGAACAAAGTGGGGGCAGATGTCCATTTGTAATCCCAGCACTCTGGTAAACTGGGGCAAGACTACAAATTCAAACTCAGTCTGGGCTCAAATTTAGAAAGGTTCTATGTCAAAATTTTTAAGAAATGGCTGAGAATGTAACCTACTAAAAAGCCTGAGTTCAAAATTCCAGGGGGAAGAGGAGGGCGGGGTCAGTGTTTAATCCAGAAAACAGAGAAGAAATTCTTTTGGCCCTTTTTTTCCTCTCTTCTTTCCTTTGGCTTTTTAGGTTCTCTCACTGTGTAGCTCAGGCTAGCCTTTAATTTGTTAAGTTACCTACACCAAGACAGGGTGTGGTGGCACTTGTCTGTAATCCCACCCCCAGGAGGACTCTTGTGTGTTTGAAGCAGCCTGAGCTCCATAATGAATTTAAAGCTGGCCTCAACTACACAGCATGACCCAGCCTAAAAAACAGAACAAAACTAAATAAATAATAAACTATCCACACCAAGGTCTGAATATTTGATCCTCTTGTTTCTGCCTCCCAGCATGCTGGGATTATAAACAGGCACTGCCATATGTGGCTATTTTTGAAAATCAATTACAGTTTAAAAAATTCAAAACAATAAAATCAATTATATCCTTATTCTTACCTGGTGATATTCCAGTTCTGAAATATAAATCTTTTTATGATGCTTATTCATGTATTTATATATTCAATAAATTCAATTTGAGTAGAAAAACATTTGTAAGAGTATTTTTATATAGGAAAACAATCTTCTATCCCCCTAACAATATATCTTGACCACGAACTTGTCCATCAATCTACTTTTTTCCTTCTATAGCTAGAAGACATTTAAAAGCAGTAAGGAGGGGAAAAAAAAAAAAAATACCCATAAATCCATTTCTGGCAAATCTGAAATGAATACAATCTCCAGACTCCAATTTATGGGTAGGATCTATCCAGATCAATTTTCTTTTTTTCACAGTACTAGAGATAGAACCCAGGGCCTTATGCATACTAGGCAAGTACTCTACTACTGAGCTACATCCCTAGCCCCCTGCACAGTTTTCAAAATCTAACTCTAGTTGAGGGTGGAGCACAGACTAGCAACCTCAGCCCTCTAGAAGGCTGTGGCAGCAAAACTTAGAGTTTGTCCCAAAATTAGTAATGATGATGATGATAATAAAAGGGCCGGGGGTATGGCCTAGTATCAAGGTTCCTGGTTCTATCCTTCACAAGTCTGCATGTCATTCAGTCCTTTATCAGTATGTGATATCTCACCAGGAGGAGTGAAACTCAGGTACTTCTGCTTCACTGTGTTGGAGTCATAGAACTTGAGGACATCCAGCACAGCCTGCGGGTTCTTCTTCTGCTCCAGCTTGGTGATGTTGGAGGTCTGCAGTAAGCGAGCCCACTGCTCTGGCATACCCTGACACGAGAAAGCCAGACAACAGTTGAGGTTTGAACTGTTGTCATTTTCAGAAGTAAATCATAAAATACATAAAACAAACCAATACACACCATTTAAGGTCTGACTAAAATTCTAATGGGTCTAGTTTTCTAAAATATTTTTCTACATCTATTCTGTATAATTGTAGTTAATAGGCTCAGCTCTTTAGGGGGAAAAAAAAAGATACAATCAGTCACTAAAACTTTTATGAAAAACAAAGAGTAGTAAACTGACAAGATGTAGATACAAAATGTCAAATTAATGATGAAGAAAATGGCTTAGTGTTTTAATGCCATAAATAAACTCCAACCAAGAAAACTTACAGTAAACTCTCCAGTAACAGCATCAAACCCAACATGGATGGTGTGCTCAAAATCAGATGGAGGAGAAATCTCTGGCCTTTCTTTTTCTTTTTTTTTACTTCCTAGAAAGCATTAAGAAAAAACAATGAAGAATATTCAAACTAGGTTAATATAGCCACTTTTAATCTTATGTTTGTATTTTTCCTCAGAATAGAAATAAAGTTATTGTAGAAAACAGACTTTCTATAAATATGCCAGCTGAGAGAAAACAAGTAAATTCGTTGATCCTGCTGTAAACAGAGGGGAGAAGTTTGCAAAGGCCACTCCTTGTGCCAGCTGCGTTCTTCCTTCATTTTTTGGGCAGAACTGGGATTGAACTCAGGCCCTTGTGCTTGCCAGGGAAGCTTTTATTCTACTGAGCTATCTCCCCAGCCCCTCATTAGATATTTTTTTAACATAGGTGCTTAGTACTATGAAATTTCCCTAAGGATTATTTCAGCAGTATCTTACAAACACTGATGTTCTAAGTTATCATTTTCGGGCTAGGGAGATGGCTCAGGAAAATAAGCACTTGCCTGGCAAGCGCAAAGGCCTGAGTTCAATCCCTGGTTCCACCAAAAAAAAAAAAAAAAAAAAAAATTCATTTTCATTCATTTTTTAAAATTTACTTTCTAAATATGTTCAGAGACCTTCCTGTTTCTGATTTCTAATTTAATTACACTATGGTCATAGAGTACATTTTACATTATTTAAATCCTATACTTATTGTATTTTAAAAGCTGTTCAAGAATATGATTTTTCTTAGTAAATATTCCGGGTGAAGTTAAAAAATGTGAATTCTACAGTAGTTGGGTACAATGTTTTATAAATATTCACAAGGTGAAACTGGTTGATAATTATGTCCAAATCAATTATCTCTTTACCTACCTATATTGTTTATTTATTATTTCTTGCCTATATCTTGTAATATGAGAAACTACTTTGGCAGTAACACTACACAATGTACTAACCATTGTTACTCTCCTAAAATCTTGTTTTGAGATTTTGTACTATTGTTTTTATTTTTTTTTCTTTAAAATAAAAATAACTGATGTCAAAAAAAAATTATCTCTTTACCAAGTTTCAATCTAGTCTTTAATTACTGAGAGATGTACACTGGAATCTCCAATTATAACCAGATCTGTCTACTTTTCTCTCAAATCTTGGCATTTTGTGTCACGCATTTTGAAGTTGTTTAGTAATGCTGTAACATCTTAATGAATTAACTCTATTTATTATAAAATAATCTTCCTAATCTCTAATACTTTTTAAGTTTTAAAATCTAATTTCACTGCCTGGGTTCCAAAGTCTTGAAAACTATTCTTTTGTGTATTTTCCCACTGCTTTAGTTCTTTTAGGTGGGACAGTAAATCCAGGCCCTGTTGCTCACTGGTTTTCCTTAGTATTTTAAGACTTCAGGGTGCCTGTGATCATCATTCATACAATGTGCTGAGTTCTTGGTGAGCCCTTTAAATCTAGAAATCATTTTTGTAAGATCTGTAAGACTTTTTTCTGTTACTTCTTTGAATAGTTCCCTCTCTCATTCACTATCAGTAATTTTCTCTTGTATTTTCCACCTGTGTATTGTTGATCTCCCTGGGAGAATTTTCTTGATTACTTTTCAAGTCTTCTTCCTATTTGTATTTGTTTTGGTAATCTTTTTTTGTTTTGGTTTTTTGTTTTGGTAATCTTAAACACTGATTTCCCAAGAATTACTTCTCTTTGTTTTCTGATTATTTTTTTCTCTTTGATGTCTTGTTTCACAGATTCATTTATCTTCTCTCTTTGAAAATTATACAGTAAATACGTATACACTGACTGGCTTTTCTGGTTTGGTAGTTTTCTTCTTACACTGTCTACTTCTTTTAAAGTTCTTTTTAAAATCTCCCATTGTCAAGGACTATCGTGTTTAAAGATTTTCTTCATGGTCTGGCAATCCCCTGCTGTCTACTTTTACCAAAAAAGTATTAAACGGCTGAGAGATAAGGTAACTTTCACTAAAAATGGGGATGGGGTAGAGGATATCTAAAGTATTTTTTCTCCAGAGCATTCTGTTTATCCAGAGAAAAATCTTCCAATCTCTTGTTTGAGAGCTATGAGTCAGGGTACAAGTATTCTGAAACCAGGGCAGAGGAAAGGAATTCTGTAACTTTCACTGAATCTACATTTTTTATTATGTTTCAACTTTTCCTGACTCCCCTGAAAAGAACAAGGGTTTAATTAAACTGGTTTAATTTCTCCTGAAAAAAATGCAAATATCTTTTCTGCCCATCTCTGCCCACTGAATGGAGTTTATAACTGTATGGCTTTATAGGGGGTAAAAGTGTAGTGCTTGGCTGTCTGACACTTCCTGTGCAGATTTTCAACTAATTCCTGTTCTTTTCAGCACAGCTATCACATCCTCCCCTCCCCACACACAGAGTATTGTGTGCCTCTAAATCCTGAGCCTCTGGAATTTTTAGAAGAAAAACTGGTTCACTTCCAACAGACACTGTCCTCTGCAAATGCTTAGATGATGTCTTTCTCTGCTATTTGGCTTAGCCAGGTGCCCTGGCTAAGCATTTTTTTTTTTTTTTTTTCTGTCTTTTTGAGACAGGGTTTCTGCTATGAAGTTTATACTGGCCTTGAGCTCACTTTGTACCCCATACTGGTCTCGAACTCAAAATTCTCCTGCCTCAGCCTACCGAGTACTGGGATTACAGGTGTGTACTGCCACCATCAGCCCCACACCAATCCTGCAAATCTACTTTGAAAACTTTTATAACCTACCCTCAATTAATAGTTTGTGCCTTTGAAAGAATTAAACAATTGTTTTATTTACTGTCATTTTGATTGGGTCTTGGGAGGAAGAACAGGGACATGTAGAAACATGCTAAATATGTTTAACTGGAATACTCTATTGTAAAACAGTTTTAAAAAATCACTCCATGGAAATGGTAGCGCATGCTATTCTTTGTTTACTGAGCTACAATTGACCTTACATTAGTAAGAAACATCACTTTTTGACTAATGTCAATAGATATGTGCTCACATCATCTTTTCTCTAGGTCTCCTAGGCAGACAGGACATGTGGCTATGAGGAGAGGGCAGGGCACACTGTCCAAGGAAAGCCGTATGAAGTTTGGCTATCTTTATGGAAACACACAATTACATCTAGCATAACCAACCTCTCATTTTCTACCAGACTCACTCTGTGTAATCAAGGTCATGTCCTCTACTTCTCTATGTCCCTTGGCTTCTAAACCAGTATATTGCAGATAAGAGGAAATATTGGCCACCCAACTATAACCTTAATATTTAATTTGTATACTGTTCTTTTACAACAGAAAGGCAAGTAAATTTACGTACTACAAAAATACTCGCTTCTTAGAAAATCTGTTTGAAATCTCATCTCTGGGAACTTCCTCTACCTTTCTCCATGCATGTGGTTGGGGAAACTGCTATTTTCACACCTGACCCTGATTACAGATGACTGGCCCAAGAAGCGACACTTAACTCAAACCAGATCACCCACGGGGCTCCCACATGTTTCTGGCCCACTCCTCCAGGGGTCACATTTATCTAAGCCAGTCTTTACACCCTGAGCAGTTTGTCTTTGGTTATTAAAGTTAAAAGAAATAAATATAAAGTCATGAGAAATAAATAATAAACTGTTGAGGGCTGTGTTTTCTAACACAGAGAAAATCCAATCTGAAGCAAGAAATAGCAAACAGGTACACAGAAAGGAAAAAGATGAATTTTTTAGCAAGAGAATCAATCTTTAGCTCCTCTATTGTCTAACACATGGCCATGTTCTACAGCTTGACAACTTTAAGAATTTAGAGAAAAAAATTAAAGTTTCATATGTGTTAGAGATATATAAAGTTACAGAACATGAAAATAATTGAGAACTCCAGAAAACAACACAATACCCTAAAAATCTATTTAGCTACCTTTTTATTTTTTTACAAATACTTCCTATCTTTTTACTAGTGCCAGCAGGAGAGGTAATAAATAGTAGATACAGTGTGTAAAGCAAAGCTACTCAACCAAGTCTCAAGCTGAACAATGTACTGGCAAGTCGCTACTACATAAAGCAGCTATGGAACTCTAAAAGCCAAGAACTAAAAAGATATAGCTTAGTTTTGGAGAGAAAAACTTCCATATTTCATATAACAAAACATATCCACATCTATCATTTCCATGGCCAGAAGTAAAGATATACACAAGTTACAGAATTAGATGTGAAAGTCACTTTAGTTGGTAAATTCTATGTTCCCAACAACATCAGCTATCTGAATAGAGCTTAGAAAAGCTGAGTTCAATTCCTAGTACAAACAAAAAGAAAGGAAAGAAAAGTCAGCCAAGGCAGTGCCTCACTGTCATTTTCACTACAGAAACTACCAGACTGGTTAAGCAATTTCTCACCCGGGCTACTACAAAGATCTCCTAACTGGTCTTCAACCTCAGTCTCAGACCTCCAACAAAATCTATGTTCCTATACAGCTACCAATCTCACCTACCAAACAGCAATGTGATCAGGACCCCTGTCCACTCCATATTCCAGGAAATAGGGTAAAACTTGAGTTCCGTAGCATGGAATACAAAGCCCCGTCTGACCTGCTCTCTATGCCCTTCTCTACCTTGCTGCTGTCTGGAGGGGACGCCCTCGCTGTTTTCCAATCACACAGTGCTGCACTCAGCTCATCAGTGTGCTCGACTCAAGTCCTTCCTAGGACTCAGCTGTTGAGACCAGCTCTATTCTAGATTTGGAATTGAAGTCTAGAAAAGCTAAGTCAACTGTTGGCTGCTGTTTCAGTTATCCAACCTCGAGTCTTCAGCTCTATGTTCATTGCTTGGGAAGTCTTCTCAAATATTTCAAATTACACAGACCCCTTACCCTAGCCCTTGGTATCATGAGGGAAAGGACACTATCCGCTTTGCTTATCACTGTATTTCTGATGACTCACAGTGCATATTTATATATTAGTAGGCAAGCAAAAAGATTGGTCATGTTGTCATAAAAGTTGTTATGGGATTATAGCACACTAAAATTCCTCTACACAGCAGAGAAATAATTACCAGAGAAAACCTGCAGAATGGGAGAAAAATGTTCATCTACTAAGGGATTAGGACTCAGCACATATAAGGAACTCGAGAGCAAAAAGATGAGTAATCCAGGGGCCAGGGAGAAGGCTCAGTAGGATAAGTGCTTGACTGGCAAACACAAGGATCTGAGTTCAATCCCCGGTTCCGCAAAAAAAAAAAAAAAAAAAAAAAAGATGAGTAATCCAGTTAAAAATGGGCAAATAACCTGAACGGACCTTTCTCTGAAGACATAAACTTGGCCAACATTTAAAAACATGTTCAACACTGCTAATCACCAGGTAGATGCAAATAAAAACCACAATGAGACATCATTTTACTCCAGTCAGAATAGTTATTTATAAAAAGTAAAAAAATAAGCATCAGCCTGGGAGCATACGTCTGTAAACTCAGCACTCAGGAGGCTAAGGCAGGAGAACTGCTGTGAATCTGGGGTCAGCCTTGCCTACAAAGTGTGTTCAATGCCAGTCTGTACTACAAAGTGAAATCCTGTTGCCCCTGTCCCGCAAAAGACAATTAATTAAATGCTGAAGACAATATAGAGGAGAAATTCCTATGATTCATAGAAATATAAGGGGTTTTTTATTTGGTTTTTTTCTTTTTTTGAGAAAGGGTCTCACTATGCAGGTCAGTCTGGCCTTGAACTCCCTATGTAATCAAGGCCGGTCTCAAACTTGGGGTGATCCTCCTGCCTCAGGCTCCCCAGTGCTGGAATTATGTCATGTGCCACCATGCCTAGCCAGAAATGTAAGTTAACAGCCATGAGAGAGAACTATACCAAGGTGCCTCAAAAATAATAATAACAGGGGCCAGGGAGATAGCTCAGTAGAATAAGCACTTGCCTGGCAAGTGCCAAGGTCCTGAGTTCAATCCCTGGTACCAAAAAAAATAAATAAATAAAATAATAATAATAATAACAGAACTAATGTGTAACTCAGCAATCTCGCCATTGAGTATGTAGCTAAAGGAAAGGTAAGTATGTCAGAGAAATCTACATTCTCATATTTATTAGACCACTCTTCACAAAAGCTTAGAAATGGAAACGATCCCCAAAAAATCAACATATGAAAATGTAATCCTTTAATACAGTTGAGTACATTTTTAATCAAAAACCTACCCAATATGCACCAGATCACTCTGTTAAACTTTAAAGACAGCTTTCACTAGGTTCTTCATAGAATCTCATGTGAAATTTCTGTTCCTGACCCCTGTCCCTATACTGGATCAAACCCAGGGCCATACACTCTATCAACAGAGCTACAATCCCAGGATCCTCACATGAAATTTTTTTGTTACCTATTTATTAAAGACTGAACCCAGAAAGTGTTGACCTACACCTCCAGTTCTTTAAATTTTGAGACAGGGTCTAAACTGCCCTGAACTTGAAATCTAACTCCATCATCCTCTTGGATAACTGGGATTACAAGGGCACGCAACCACATGATAATGTTAATAAAAGCAAATCAGATAATAATGACACAATAAAATTTGTCCTGTCTGCAAAACTAAATTCTCCAAGATTTGGTTTTTTGCTTTCTTCAGTATTTATTGGAAATTGAACAACAGCCTTTGCCCTGAGTTACATAGAGCCTTGCCCCCTGACCCTTTTTTTTTCTTAGCCCCTTTTTGAAAAAAAATTTTAAATGTTGAGATAAGGTCTTACAAAGTTGCTAAACTACTCAGGCTGTGCGGTGGAGCTCACTATCCTCCTGCCTCAGCCACCTGCTTTCTGGGGGGAATTACAGGGCATGTGCCACCACGCTCTATTAAGATTAGATTCTTAAGGGCCAGCCAAATACCTCAGCAGACTAAAGTGCCTGCTTCGGCAGAGCACAGCAGCTAGGGTCTGATCCCCTGCATGCCATGCCAGCCCTGCTACTGAGGCTCACTGAGACGTCGATTGAGACTGGGCAGAGTGGCACATGCCTGTAATCCCAGCACTTGGGAGGCCGAGAAAACCAGAGAATCACTACAAGTCCAATCTACATAGTGAGACCCTGTACACCCTGTAAACCCTGTCCTAAAGTCATTTTTTAAAAAAAGATTAGGGGCCAGGGAGATAGCTCAGTAGAATAAGTGCTTCCCTGGCAAGCCCAAGGGCCTGAGTTCAATCTCCGGTTCCGGGAAAAAAAAAAAAAAAGATTAGAGTCTTTATTAATATTAACTCAAAATTTTCTCTGATGTGAGTTAAATATTTTAATGTTCAAAGCACCATTTTTCATTTGAGGTTTTTTTTTTTTTAATTTGTTGATACAGGGTCTTGCTACACAGTTCAGATTCATAATGATCCTCTTGTCTCAGTCTCCCCACACTAGGATTACAGTTGTATGTCACCACCATGCCTGGTTTCAGGGCTGACATGGCAAGCCCAGGGTTCCAGGAGCTGGTACAGCATGTGGTACCGGGGATCAAACTCAGGACCTTCTGCTTTCCAGGTAGTTGCTTAGACCGCTGAGCTATCTCCCCAACCTAGGGAGATGCATCTTCATCTCTATTTCTATCTAGTACTATCTACAAGAGCCACATTATCAAGCTAATTATGGTTAAATAAATCCTTTATCCTTATTCTAAAATCCTTCAGGTTCATTATTTTTAAAAACCAAAAGCTCTGAAAAGCAAAAGTTTCTTCCTTAAATTTGACACCAGAGGGCTGGTCAGATAGCTCAGTGGATTAATGTGCCTGCTTAGGCAGACACAGGGGCCAGCGGTGCCCTGAGACAGCAAATGAGACTGGTTATGGTGGCTCACACCTGTAATCCCAGCGCTTGGGAAGCTGAAAAACAGGAAGGATCACTACGAGTCTGATCTATGTAGTGAGACTCTGTAGACCTTGTACTAAATACATTAAAATAAATAAATAAATAAATAAATAAATAAATAAATTTGACACCAGAACTAATTTAGTGACTTTAACTTATATGAGAAGATTTCTAGCCTTCATCTCACTTTATGTGAGAAAAACCAGTGGTTTTCCTAACTGGGGGCAATTTTGCCCCCCAAAAGGATAACTGCAAATATCTGGTGACATATTTGGTGGTCAACCCAAGGTAGGTAATAGTGACATCTGGTGTGCAAAAATCCAGGAATGCTGCTACCATCCAATAATGCACGGGGAAAAATTAATGCAACCACAAACTATTTGGCCCAAAATGTCAATAGCACTGAGATTGAGAAATCCAGGGCTAGACATACATTTTGATGAAGACAAATCAGTATGTTGATTACCAAAGCTATATTAGAGCCTTCTGGGGACATCATAGAATGTACGATAAAAAGATAGTATTTCTACTAAAAAATCAGAAAAACTGGGGCCAGGGAGATGGCTCAGTTGAGTAAGTGCTTGCCTGGCAAGTTCAAGGGCCTGAGTGCAATCCTGGGCTCCGCGAAATAAAAACAAAAAAGCCAGAAAAGCTTAATTCTAAAGTACAGCTGGCCCCAGAAGTTGCAGACATGACTGGAGGGTGGCTGGATCTTTAGGAGGTGCAGCCTAGCAAGGATGGACAGGGTCATCTGAGAGCAAATGGGTGCTGGATCATGGAGTACATTTGTTCGTGAGGAGCAGATGGTCTTAAGAGTAAGCTGGCCCTTTCCTACTCTCCTGTCACTTAGCCCACATGGGCACTTCCTGATATTCTCTCTCTCTCTCTCTCTCTCTCTCTCTCTCTCTCTCTTTGTATTTTAGTAAGGATCTATAGGGTCTCACTACATTAGATCAAACTCCCAGTGATCCTTCTGTTTTCAGCCTCCCAAGAGCTGGGATTACAGATGCGTGCCACCATGCCCAGTTTCAATCATTGTCTCAGTGTGCACTGGAGGTGGGGCCAGCAAGGCAGGCTGGGGATCAAACATCACTACTGTGTCTGCCTAAGCAGGCAGGCACTTTAATCAGCTGAGCTATCTGGCTGGCCCTCTTCCTGATTCTTTGTCAGGCTGTGATGCTGCCAGGGTCACGATACATGGATTTTCTTTTTCTTGTTTGTTTGGGTATTTTTGAGACAAGGTCTCACTACGCAGTACAGGCTGGCCTCAAACTCATGGTGATTCTCCTGTCTCTAATGCTGGGGTTGCGGATGTGCACCACCATGCCCAGTTGTGTGTGACTTTCTAACTATGAGAATCATTAAAATAAACCTCTTTTTAAAATAAAATACCCAGCCCCACACCCGGGGCAAACTGAGGTGGCGGCATTACTGGTGCCTATAATCCAAGCATTTGAGAGGCTGAAAACAGGAGGATCACTGTGAGTCGATCTGTGTAGTGAGACCCTGTAGACCCAGTACTAAAATACATTAAAAAATTAAAAAATAAATTAAATACCCAGGCCCAGATATTTTATAAAACAACCAAGACTGGACTAAGACATTACAAATCCTATTAATGTCAAGAAGCTATAAAATGTGACTTGGGGTCTCACAACATGCAGATGAGGACAGCATCAATTGTTTTCTTGGATCTGTGTGTGTTCTCTCCATAAAAAATATCAATGTGTGGCCAGAGATACATAGCTCAGCGGCATAAGTGCTTGCCTGGCAAGCACAGTATCCCGAGTTCAATCCCCCATACCGAAAAAAAAAGAAAAAAAAAAAAAAGATATTAATGGAGATACCATACAGTAATAAGCCAACACCAAGATTACTGAGACCACAAAAGTTATTTACCTTTCTCTGTGCTTGAGAATATGGAGATGATTTTATTCCTGGACTTTTTCTCCTCTGGAACAGAGGGCAAAGGTTTCAAACTGTGATTGGCTGACAAAGGATCTTTGCCTCCAGTGCTAAAGATGGTACTGCTCATTCGCACGGGAGGTGCTGGGGGCTTGTCTTCCAGTTCTCCGTTATCAGACATGATTTACAATTAGGAAAATGGCCTGAAATAGAAGCAAAAAACCCAAACCATAGCATTAATAATGAGGTACAAACAGTATATGGACAAGCACAAAATAGTAGTAACTACCCCCCACCCACAATTCCAAATTTAAAAATGTTACCCACTTAGAGTAATGTTGGCAAAGTTTGGAAAAGTAACTGAATGAGAGATGTCACAAATGTGATCTTTCTCACAAGGGCAACTTCCCTAACCAAGCTGTACACAGGTTTGGCAGTGGAAATGTGTAAAAAGCAAAGCAGAAAGCATGGTTACACTAATATCAAAAGCAATTCACCTGATCAACTGATTTGTGAGGCTGTTCAAAGAAAAAAGGAAGACAATACAGTGTCTCAAAAAAAAAAGAGCACATTCCAATATGGAAGAATATATCCCGAGCCCAAAACTCAGAGTGGTAATCTGAGTGGTGGATCCATCTTGAGGAGCAAAGATGACTGCTTGGTTCTGAACTCCATCAACCAACACCCCATTCTGATCGCATGCACATCTCCCTGTGACTGATTACACTGTAGCCTTCGCCACAAACTTTCCTAAAAGAATGTGCCACTGACACAGTATTTAGTCTCTTTGAAAACGCATTCTGATCTGGCCAGCTTCCTGTCTCAAGTCATGCCAACAGTCATACAGAACATGATCAATCTGGGCATACAGTTAAATCTAGAGCTCAGCTGAGCAGCAGAGTGTGCTCATGACCGCAAGATTCTGTCACCCACAATTTCCTTTCTGCAAATTAGGTGACCTCTTATTCAGATGGCCAAATTAGTGGGAATTTAAACCCAATTTACATACATACACAAATATAGCTCGAGTTTTTAAAAAAGTGGATCACATTTAAAAAACAGCAGTAAAGGTAACTGACATAGTTCTGATATAAAAGTATGTTTCCCACTACATATTTTCACTGTTAACTGGGTTTTTGTTTTTTTTTTTTCTTTTCTTTTTTTTTTTTTTTTTTGAGACAGGGTCTCACTTCATAATTTAGGCTAGCCTTGAACTCATTATATATACTCCAAGCTGGCCTCAAATTCACATTAATCCTCCTGTGTCAGCCTCCCAAGTGTGGGATTACAGGCATGTGCCACCACAACTGGCTGTTAACTACGTCTTGAGCATAAGATTATTTAATATATTTGGGTAAATTAAGCTTTATATATAATGTATACATGTATATTATACAATGTGTGTGTATATCTATCTATCTTAGATAGATATAATGAAAAGAATGTTCTAACTGCATTTGGAGAAAATGTAATCTTTGTTGTTTATTTTAATTTAAAACAGTAGTACATGAGGCGGGTGTGGTGACACATGTTTGTAACCCAACACTTGGAAGGCTGAAGCAGGAGGATCATTCTGAGTTCAAGCCAACATGGGCTACAAAATGAGCTCAAGCAAGGCCAGCCTTAGCTGCATAATGAGACCCTGTTTCAAAAGGGCAAAAATAAATAAACCAATAACTAGTACCTGAAGAAATGGAATAAGGATTTTTTTTTTTTTTTTTTTTTTTTTTGCTCCGAATGCCCTCAGGGGTGGTTTGGCTGGCTGGAGTGTTGTGGAGATCGAACTACAGCAACCTGAGGCTGAAAGCTTTGCCGAAGCAGCCACTTAAAGAACTGAGCTAGGGTCAGGCCCCTTAGTACCTGAAGAAAGATACAATTTGAAAAGAACTGAGGGATGAAGAGATTATTGTATCTAACTCCACTCCAAGTCTTAATAGCTTTCTTTTCCTAAACATCAGCAGTTCCCAGTTTGCTTTTCTTTGTTACATACGAGGCCAATGTTACATCTTCTGAAATCCAAACACTGTACTACACAATTCTCTGGATTTTTTTCCCCCTGTATTTTGAGGACAGGCTCTACAGGGTCTAAGGGGTCTCATTATGTAGAGCGGACTCAGTGATTCTCCTGTTTTCAGCCTCCCAAGCGTTGGAATTACAGGCACACCACCACACCCAGTTTCAATCACCGTCTTAGCACATGGAGCATTTGACACACTGGGGATCGAACCCCGGCCACTGCACTCTGCCTAAGTAGGTGCTTTAGTCCACTGAGCTATCAGGCCAGCCCAATTCTCTGTTCTGAAGTTAATTTCTGTGTGTGTGTGTGTGTGTGTGAGAGAGAGAGAGAGAGAGAGAGAGAGAGAGAGAGAGAAATTAATTTCTTTTTTTTTTTAAAAGGGTATTTTTTTTATTATTTATTTATTTTTATTTATTACATTTATTTATTGTATGTGTGTGTGGCCAGCTCAGCCCACCAGGGGGCGGGGCTGGCTGGCATGTGGTGCTGGGGGATTGAACCGCGGTCCCTGTGCTTTGCCAAGCTTGTTTCAGGTAGGTGCTTTAGACCACTGAGCCATCTCTCCAGCCCCGAGAAATTAATTTCATTTGGAATTTCTACTTTTTTAAAATTATTTCTTATATTTTAGGGAAGGGTCCACAGGGTGTTCACGGCCTCACTACTAGATCAGACTCATAAAGATCCGCCTGTTTACAGCTTCCCAAGAATTGGGATTATAGGTGTGTGCCACCACGCCCAGTCTCAGAAATTTGTTTTGTTCCTATATACAGTTCCTGACCAGTTAACTTGTGCGCTGTTAGCAATCATAACATCAGTTGGAAACCAGTAAACCAACTGGTGAATGTCACATTCTGATTAGTCTGAGAAATGGGTACAATTCTGTCCACAACATCATCTATTATACAAATAAGGACCTGATGGCCGAGTTCAAGGATAAATGTCTAAACTGAAAGCATAAATCTTCAAATCTACAACATACATTATTATGCTGTATTTTACCCATCAATTTTAAGTCTTTTACATTCCTGCCATCAACACAAGAAATCTGTGCTAAATACAGTGGACCTATGAATGCTTTTATTTCAGCTAATGAGCTGTCCTAATAAATAAATTTTTAAATACGGCTATTGGTGCATACAGAAGGTATTCATTTTGCATTTCAGTCTCTGTTTCACAACACCTTTTAACATTTCATCTGCTACAATTTCTAACACTAAATGGCAGTGCTGGTATTCTGCCTAATATGTTTCACCTCTGCCAAGACCTTCACTATATTTTGGGACATAGTTTTTACATTGGTTTGTTCCATTTGGTTGCACGGCCATTTTGCAACATTCAACTGGTCAAATATGTAATCACATTGCTGTTTTCTTTCTCATCTGAATCAAGGAGGTCTGCATTTTCTGTGACTGTATCAATTTTTTTGTTTTTAATTTGGTACAGGTTCTACAGGGTCTCACTACACCTATCGGACTCATAGTGATCCTCCTGTTTTCAACCTCCCAAGTGCTGGGATTCTAGGCATGTATCACCATGCCCAGGGGCAGGGCTGGCATGGTACACCGAGAATCAAACCCCTAGTCCCTGGGCCTGCCCAAGCAGGTGCTTTTGTCCACTGGGCTATCTGGTCGGCTCTGATTATTTTGTTTTGGTAGTTTTGTTTTGTTTTTGGTGGAACCAGGGATTGAACTCAGGCCCTTATACTTGCCAGGCAAGCGCTTATTCTACTGAGCCATCTCCCAGGCCCCTGGTAGTTGTTTTTTGAGATAGAAGCTCACTATGCAGTTCAGGTTGGCTTAGAACTCTCACTGTATCACAGGCTGGTCTTGAACTTGCAGTGCTCAGCCTCCTGAGTATTGAGATTACAGGTGTGCATCACCAAGCCCAGCCAGGTTGATTCAAGGGTTTTGTCCAAGTCATCACTGTCCCATCTCAGCCTTTCATTGTCATCATCACCATTATCCACCCACATCACTCTTCTGTTGTGAAAGTGCGTATTTTTATTATAATGGATCATCTTCATCATCCATGAGAATTTTTTTATTTTATTTTAGGGAAAGGTCAAGGAAACTAACATGATTTATCTTTATATCTATAGTTGACTAAACAAAACTCAAATTTAGTATGACCTATGAGTCATAGATATTTCTAATGAAATTACTCAAGGTGACTAACAGAATGGCAATGGTTCTAAGTGCCATGCCACATAAGTGTATAGATCCTAGGAAAGACAAGTCCAATCTTTCATATGATACTGATGCTTCTGCCATCAGCTTAGCTGAGGACTTCACTTCAGGATTTCTGTCTTCAGCTGTGGGTTGAGGAATTTAGAAGATGCTCTATCCACCTTCCTAAAGTTTAGAGAAAAGAGTTGGAATTAATGAAATATATTTTAATTACCATGGACAAAGCTTACTAAAAATAACACATGGTATCACTCTCTGGCTACACCTCCCTCAGCAGCTGCCCATAACTTATAGCCTGAGGATAAACTCTGGCATTTAGGGCCACTTAATTCCAAACTACTAAGTGAATCTCATCTCTCACAAATGCACAAGGGTCCTATGCTTCAAGTTTCCCAAATATGCCAAACACTTTCCTGGCCTCAATCATTTATGTATATTTACTTCTCCATTCTTAATTTTTCTCCATCTTTTTGTCTACCCAACCAAATCTTTCAAGGCCTCCATATACATGATTTCCCATAAAGGTCATTTCTTTTTTTTTCTTTTGTGGAACCGAGGATTGAACTCAGGTCCTTGTGCTTGCCAGGGAAGCGCTTATCCCACTGAGCCATCTCCCCGGCCCCTATAAAGGTCATTTCTATTCCTGCTCAAGTCCTCTAAACTTGAGTCATACTGGAAAATTAATTCAGCGAGTATTAAAATCACAAAGATTAGAATTTATCTGTTCAATCTTTATTTGATATGTGAAAAAAATTAACCCACCAAAAAGTAACTGGTTTGCTTGAAACCACACAGAGCTAATTAATTACCAGGACCAGAATTTGAGCATCCTAACAACTCTCAGTCGTGCTGTTTTCTCTTACTCATGCTAGTACAGTACTCCAACCATTCTTTGGCATTAGATTATAATAGTACATCATTAGCTGTGTTTCTTTTCTCTTGCCCCAGAGTTCAAGCAATCCAGAGACAGTGACTTCACATGTATCAGACAGTTAAGTTCACTGATTCACGGTACTACACTCTTTTCCCAAAAGAAATACTACTCTTAAACTTATTAGTCGTTTTATCAAACTGTATCTCACTGGACAACATATATACCATAGAACCATTTTTGGAAAGACTTGTATAGTGCTCTCCCATCACAGCTGAGTCATACCCTCAGTCTTCTCCCATAAAGCAACTTTGTGTGTGCATGCTGCTTCTACTGACAGCATCAAATGCCTGGAAAGTGCCAAAGAAGGCTATGATAAGGTTCTTTATGTTTACCAAGAATAACACAGAAACAATTTATGACAAAATACTAATATACCTCATGTTTTGCTCCATTACTACTCAAAAATATTTTTAATTTTAAAGAGGAAAAACAAAGACAAAACCTAAAACAAGAACAAAAAAAGAAATATAAGACAATACAAATGGTACAGAACAAAGTGGGAATATTAGCAATGGTTGTTATGTATTGTCATCATCAAATTTGTTGCTCTACCAGATATAGATATGCAATACTGATCAAACAATTAAACTCTTGCTCTTCCTTTCAATAAAAAGAAACATTTTATTTTAAAAAAAATAGTCCCTCTCTCCAAATCTGTTCAAATACTTTTTGCTACTTTTCAGAAACAAACAAGTAGGAGAAATAGAAAGTGTGCCCAAAACACACTGTAAGCTTCTAACAGGCCCATTGTTTAACTGTGACACGACTCAAACACAAACAATTCCCCAATTGTTTAAGCAGGAGGCTAGGAGTAGCTAAATATACAGCAGAAAACGAAAAAGTAGTATTGTCTGGAACCAGTCAGTCCAACTTATGGTAATTACTAAATTTATTGGAATCTACTAGGATCACAGCAAGTACAAATCATATACTTTGAGAAAACAGATTTTTTGAGGGGATTTGTTTTTTTTGAGATAGGATTTTGCTCTAGTTCAGGCTGGCCTTAAACTTACTATGTAACCCAGATTAGCCTCAAACTCTTGGTGACCCTGCTTTGCTTCCCAAACTTTAGGATTACAGGCATGTGTACTACCTCGCCCAATGAAAACTGTGATTTCAAAAGCATAGTTTTGACGTACATTTTTACTTATATCTTACATAAGTAAACTTTTAATTCCTTAGCACTTTAACACACGAATAACCAATCAGACCTCTGACAATCCCTCAATAAACTACAAAAGGGTCAATGAAAATACCCCAAATAGATGACAGATAATTTATCACACATCATAAACAGAAGGAAAGCCTGGTGAAAATGGCTACACAGTAACTTCTGGCCCTGCTGGCAAAGCTATAAAGAGGGAAAAGGAGAGCACATCAGGACTGGTCAAAACATAAAAGAAAAATGAAATTTTGTTTCAAACTCTTCACCATGCCCAAAGCAAAGTGAAAGCAGAAACTCATACCAGTTAAGTCATTTAGTAATTCAGTTATTTTCAGAGACTTTGACAAAACCATGGAGATCTTATACTTCCACTTTGATGGCTGTCACAGAAGACAAGTGTAAAACTCAGTCCACCTAAGCTAGAAATTCTAATAGAAGTTCCTTATACAGAAACCTAGAACCTAAGAGGATAAAATCTATTTAACAAGAAATCAAAAATAAACCCCTCTGCACTGAAGGAAACAAGAAAACATCAAGCACTAATCCTAGCACTAGAACATTAAGCCTAACCTCTCCGATGGTAAGTAGAAAGGGAAAAAAAATTCAAGAAACCCTAAAACAAAATGCAGGTTTTTTTTTAAATTTTATTTAT
>NW_004524779.1:872086-890895 GCF_000260255.1 Octodon degus
GGTGTGTGTGTGTGGCCAGCTCAGCCCACCAGGGGGCGGGGCGGGCTGGCATGTGGTGCTGGGGGATTGAACCGCGGTCCCTGATGCTTTGCTAAGCTTGTTCTAAGTAGGTGCTTTAGACCACTGAGCCATCTCTCCAGCCCCAAAATGCAGTTTTTATGGTCTAAATTCATCCCATCCATGAGATCCAAGTAAAGAAGGAAAAAATAAGCACACCCCTACCCCTACTTCCTCCACCCCCGCCCCAACCAGACTGAACGGGATGTGGTATCATGTTGGTAGCCCTCTCCAGAGAGTGACTGAAGCAAATACTATGAAGCATACTTGGGAGTTTTAACTAAGAAAAAGAAGCATCTCACAATGGAAAATCAGAACTCTAAGCAAAAAATCAAATCCCATGACTGACCACTAGCCAAACAGACTGATGAAAGAGATGGATGATTCAACATAGACTACATATATGTCTGAAAATAAAAACAGAAAAAGAGCCAATATGAAAACTCTGTATAGATCTTTAAATAAGAAAACATTAACAATATCTGCAAAGTAAAACAACATTTAAACAAGCAACAAAGACACATCAAAAGAGAGAATTAATGAACTGAGACATGTACTGAAGTGCCTAAGGTGTAGAACAGAGAAACAAAAAATATGAGAGAAGACGACAAAATAAAGGGGCTGGAGAATTCCCAGATCTGATGAAAGACACAAATCCTTTAATGTATCTAAGCAGGATACTGAGTTCAATCCCTGGTTCTTCAGGCTGAGTGGGGTAGTAGTTGTTGACTGGCAGTCAGAGATACTTTCCAGAGGTTTTAACTAAAGGTCCTCAACAGACAGCAGGCATTTTTTCCCCTGTATTTAGGACAGGGTCTACAGGGTCTCACTACGTAGATCAGATTCATAGTGATTCTCCTGTTTTCAGCTTCCCAAGCATTGGAATTACAGGTACACAACACCACACCCAGTCTCAATCACCTCTCAGCATGCCCAGGGGGCGGGGCCAGCACGGCAAGCTGGGGATCAAACCCTGGTCACTGAGCTCGGCCTAAGCAGGCACGTTAGTCTGCTAAGCTATCAGGCCAGCACAGTTGCAGGCATTTTTATCTTGGGTAGACATAACCTTGAGTCTCTGCATCCCATTTTAGCTCTAGGGAGTATTAAATGGCTCTTTTTCAGCATGTAAGGATCACACCTCTTCTGGTGCCTAATGATGCACTCTAAAAGAGTAAGAGACTTTTTGAGATAACTTCTGTCCAATGATCTTGCTGGACAACCTCCAAATGATATAGAGGAATGAAACTCCCAACCTGAAAGGTACCTGGGATGAATTCATGATCTCTAAAACCAAAAAATGAATTGTAGGGACAAACGGAGGTTAAGAGCAGAATATATATATATATATATATATATATATATTAGGGAAAAGAAAGTTTCTGTGTAAGACAGGGACAGAAGAGGGGACCTGAGTGGGTTGACCCCAAGGCTAGGTGTAATAATCTATCATTTTGGGCCTGAGAGATAGCTCAGCAGCTTAGGCGCCTGCCTAGCAAGCACAAGGTACCCTTTGGTCACTGGTACAAACAACAACAACAAACTTTCATTTTCATTTTGGATGAAAACATTATAACAGTGTTGAAAAATACAGATTATATACCCTTTCATCAAGATGTCCTATTACTAAGACTCTGCTCCAAAGATACACTGGCAAAAACACAAAGAGCTGTATGTACCAGGCAGTAAAGAGAGCAACTCCAATGTCCATAGTAGGAGACTAGGTATCACACACTAACATATTATAAAGCTACAAAAACAAATGGTGCTAGTCACAGCTAAATCCTGGAAACAACCCAAATGCCCATAACTGAGGAATGGATAGAAAACATGTAGTATATTTACACAACAGAGTATATTACTCAGGTATAAAAAAGCTTGAGGCTTTTGTAGGTAAACAGATGCAACTACAGACCATACTTGTAAGTGAAATAAATCATACCCAGCTGTACAAATAATAAAAAAATAAAATAAAAAGGATACTAGGCCCCTTCTAGTATACATGCATACTAGAAAAACAGTAAGCAGGGATGGGGAAGCCGGACTATCAATATACATATGCTATCAAGTTTATTCATATTACTATTTGTTTTTGAGACAGGGTCTCCCTATGTAGTTTAAGCTGGCCTTGAACTTACTATGTAGCAAGGCTGGCCTCCAACTCACAGAGATCCTCCTGCTTCAGCATTACAAGTGCTGGGATTACAGGTGTCCACTGCCCATGCCTAGCCTGTATTACTTTTTTGTTTGTGGAACTGGGGATTGAACTCAGGCCCTTGAGCTTGCCAGGCAAGCACTTATTCTACTGAGCCATCTCCCCAGTCCCATGTATTACTTCTTAAAAGATAAATTAAATCAAAGGCTTTCTAGTTTGAGATCTAACTGGAAAAAAATTGTATATATTTTAAATATATATGATTTGATAAGACACTGTATGTTTACAATCAAATCCACATATCCCTGCCACCACTTATAGTTACCATGTGTATAGAAGTAAAAGGATCTATACGGGCTTTTTTTTAATGGTTATTTTAGGGGAGAAGAGGGACAAAATGGAGGGACAGAATAAAAGCCAGGTTTCTCTGCATATATCTTGTTTTGTATATTTGATACAATTTTGTAAACCAGATAAAATCTGAGTGTAAGTAAATGATTACTACTTGTAACAGTACACTGAAAGTACCACAGAAACTCAATCTGACAATTCACTTTTCACTAAAACCAATCCTTCTATTTCTCATTTGCAGACAACACTTGAATCTTGTTTAGCTTTTCAACTGAACTAGATGTCGGGAAAAAAAAAAAAAAAAAAAAAAAAACCTGAATATAAACTGGCAGGAGCTGAGAATTCTCACATTCTTTATTCTTCTGTGTTCTCAACTTTAAGGCCAGCCTGAGCAACTAAGCAAGATGCTATTTCAAAATATAAAAAGAAGTCATGCTAATAAGCCTGTAATTTCAGCACTCAGGAGGTTGAGGCAGAAAGAGTTTGAGGCCTGCCTGGGGCTACAAAATGAGGTCAAGGCCAGCCTCAATTGCAGAGATCTGTCTCAAAAAAATAAAAAAGAAAAAAATAAGAGTGGAGATGTAGCTCAGTAGTAGAGCACTTGCCTAGAAGGCGTAAGATCCAGGGTTCAATCCCCAGTGCTAAATAAAGTATCACTCTTTTGTCTCCAATGTTTTGTTATATTAAAAGAATCAAGTGTCATTAATAGTAAATGACGGTCCACAAAATGCAAGTCAAATGAGATGGGAAACAAGGAAGGGGGAAGTAGGGAAGGAAGGAAGGAGGAAAAAAAAATGGGGAAAGTACAAACAAAGCTTCTGTAAATAAGGAGAGGAAAAGGGTTGAAGGGAGAGGAGGGGAATGGGAAAAAAAGCAGCACTATATATCACATACAGGTACAGACTCTTCTATGATGAATGTGATCGCCACATTTACACATTTAAAAAAAGAAAAATGCAAGCCAAGTTACAAATAAATTATTAGGAAAATGCAAATTTGCAGGACAGAGGCATGCACAAAAGTTAACTGAATTTTTATACACTAGACAGAAATCAGATAAAAAAAGATATAATCTGTAATATCATATGAAGTTCCTACAACAGAGGGTCCCAGATATTCTTGTTCGAGGTTCATAGTTCCTCTTCCCCCTTTTATTTCCCCGAGCTGAGGTTTCACGATGAAGTTCAGGCTAGCCTTGAACTTTGATCAAAATCCTCCTGCATCAGCCTCCTCAGTGCTGGGATTTATAGGCAGCACTGCCATGCCCAGCTCACGAGGCCCTTCCCACCTCAGTTCAGCTCACAGTGCCTTTAGGCCAACAGAAATTTCTAACAGCTTCACTTACTTGGCCTTAGGTTGGGACAACTCTATAAGTGATCATGCCCTAAAAACTTAATAACTATATGAAAAACCAATACACATAAATGAAAGAAAGTGACAGTGTGAGTGGGAAGCACACTGATGGGCACTGCTAAACTTCCAAACCTCAAACACTACCATCCTGATTTCCTGTCCATATTGATTTTATTTTTGGCTTTTAATCTCAGCAAACAATTCACCAAGATGGACACTGTCAAATGTATCACAGTCTAATGCTGAGCCAGTGATCTTGATATAGCTCTAGATGTCTGCAATGTGTCCAAGAAATACCAAAAGGGTTTTGTGAAAGGGCCAGGCAGATAGCTCAGTGGACTAAAGCGCCTGCTTAGGCAGTGCGCAGGGGCTGGAGTTTGATCCCCAGCACCACCAGCCCTGCCAGCGCCCAGGGCATGCTAGCACAAGACTGTAATACCAGCACTTGGGAGGCTGAAAAACAGAAGGATCACTACAAGTCTAAACTATATAGTGAGACCCTGTACTAAATACATAAAAAAAGTGGTGAGAACTTGGACCACTGGTTCTCAATTTATAAGGAAGACTAAAAGCCTAGGGGATAGCAGAGACACTGCACAAGAACAAGATGGCACAGCTCATCTTCATATGAAGAATTTTAACTAAAATGAATTCCTGTATCAGATATGACACCAGTTTTGCGTCTTTTCACACCCTCTTAGCCTCTCCACCTGCTTCAATCTGCTATTTCTGCAATGAGCTCTATCTGTTGTGGGCAACTGTTTCAAGGCACATTAACACCTTGCTCAGGATGTGCTGCACAGTGCACGACATGTGGCACCCACACACGTGCAACCTGGCAGTACAGGGGAAGTTAACTCTGCATGTGCGCGTGTGTTAGGGGGATAGGTCTCTGACCAATGGTGATGTGAGTTGACCCCTTTCTAACACTGTGACTTCCTTAAGGAACTCTATGGGGACAGCACCAGGAGGTCAAGCCCTTACTTACATTTCCCTTACATCGAACTTATAGTAATCTTCCTCCCAAATGCTGGGATTACAGGTATATGCCACCACCCTTGCTAGAACCCTGTTCCTAAGAAAAATAATCATAGGAAAATCTTTGAACAAAGAAAAGAAAAATAAGATAGGCTTCAAAGATACAATATTCTGGGCCAGGGAGATGGCTCAGTAGGATAAGTGCGTGACTGGCAAACGCAAGGATCTGAGTTCAATCCCTGGTTCCGCCAAGGAAAAAAAAAAAAAAAAAAAAAAAAAAGATACAATATTCCATGAGAAAATCTTAGCTTTATAATTTTTTTTTTTTAGAAAATCTTAGCTTTAAAAAAAAATTTTTTTTTTTTTGATGTGGAAATCAAACTCGGGACCTTTTCAAGCACTGTGCCACTAACCTATGGCACTAACACCTCAGTGCTCTTCTGAAGAGCACTAAAATAATGTTTATTATTGTATGTTTGGCAAATTTGTTAAAGGAATTACACAAATAAATGTAATTTAAACAGTAAAGGCAGAAAGCTCCTCAAAATATCCAAAGTTGATTAGCATCATTACATTTCAAAGCCTTTTTTTTTTTTGGCAAATGGAAACAGAAGCAGCAGCCAAGTACCACGCAGAAAAGCCTTCCTTCCCTACTATATACACTACTCGGCCACCAGCTCTTCTTTTTTTAATGTGTTTAGTACAGGGTCTACAAGGTCTCACTACACAGATCGAGGAAATGATCCTCCTATTTTCAGCCTCCCAAGTGCAGGGATTAGAGGTGTGAGCCACCACACACAGTCTCAGTTGCCAGTCTCAGCGTGCCCCAGGGGTGGAGCCGGCACAGCACACCAGGGCACACCGGGGATCAAATCCCAGTCCCTGCATCTGTCTAAGCAGGTGCTTTAATCTGCCAAGCTATCTGGCTGGCCTTGGCCACTAGCTCTTGATCTGTGTGTAGACAATAAGGAAAAATTTTTCCTCTCTTTCTTTTGAACATAAACAAGGGACAAACATGCTTGTTTATATTCTAATTTTACTAAAATTAGCAGGCTTTGTTTTGTATTAAAAAAAACAGAATTATCATCTTCGACTTAAAAAATTTAAAACCGGGCACGTGATACATGCTTATAATCTCAGCATTTGGGAGGCTGAGACAGGTGAGGTCAGCCTGGACTACAGAGTTCAAAGCCTGAACTCAATAGACAGCAAGAACCTGTCTCAAAATAAATAAATAAAAATAAAATAAATATAAAAGACTAACTCATGTTAGTACTTCCTTTACTCTATCCCTTCTTTGAGCTCCTACAGCTCTTAATGCCATTTCCATGCTTGTTACTAATTTAGTGCCTCTCAAATCCACTCATCCTTTTTGCCTACTCTGAAAATGAATCGGACTTGTACTTTTCCTGCCCCGCGCCAAGCTAGAGCAACAGTAAACTGTCAGTAGAGGGCACTAGAGAGATATTTCAAAAGAAAGATTCACTTCCTGGTTCCAGCCTGTCACTGACTCCAGAAGGGGAGGTGGTTGGCTGGTTTCTCCAGGGGTCAGCTCCTACACAGCAAGGTGACCAGTGGTACTGAGTCAACTGAACTGTCAGTGGTTTCCTCCACCCCCACTCTTCTGGGGTAATTTTGTAGCAGTCAAGACCTATTCATGAACTACTTTCTCTGGTACCCTAGTGGGAGAAACCTAATGTCTGCCCAACAAGGAACCATTAAAAGGCAGGTATCTCTAACATTTATTGATCCACCGCCATGCCCTCTCCAACGAAGTCTGATCTCAGCCCTGTGGGAAGGGATGGCTCTTGCGCAGCCCTAGTCCTCCAGCAGTTACTCCTTTCTTTTGCTATTCCTGTTCTTTTTACTTACTTATGTTCTACTTACTTGAATGAGGCCCTCATTACTCAATTTCTGTGTTAGTCTCATTTTTTCCTATTCAAGTTACTGTGTAGTTTCTCTCTCCTGATTGAACCTGAAATGACACAATCTCATTTGTCAACAAGGCACTTAAACTGGGTGTGGCAGTGCACATTTTAAGTACTAGGGAGGCTGAGGCAGGAGGATTGCTATGAGTTCTAGGCCAACCTGGGAAGCTGGCAGCAATTCCCCTTCCAATAAGCATACCATCATCAATCTGGAGACAATTAAAGTCAAAAGCCACGCTCAAATGGTCTCAAATCCAACTTTTGTGTAAACCGCATCTCTAATTTACTCTGAAAACAATACAACCACTCTAGGGAGGATCACCTCAACAACAAATGAGGACTGGAGTCAGAGCAGAAAATGCAGAAAAATCTAACAAGCAACTGCCATGAGTTCAAAAATGAAAAAACTGTAGCTTCCTAATGCCCTTTAACAACCTAAAGCAATTCTATTTAAAGAGTGTACAAGGACTGGTAATTATTTGTGATCAATGAAGAAAAAACATTGAGAGTTTACAAACTTTTGGAGCAATTGTTGACTAACAACAATCAACTGGCATTGGGCTTGGCTTGTATTCTGTATATGGCTTTATTTTTACAAAGTTATTAGCCTGCAATAGAAAGAATGTGAGAAATATTAATCTAAAATACTCTATTCTGAACATATATAAAAATACTGTTATTGGGGCTGGGATTCAGATCAGCGGCATGAGCACCTGCCCGGCAAGTGAAGGTCCTGAGTTCTAGTTCCAGTACAAAAATAAAAAACATAAATTCTTTTCTGGTTGGGTAGAGCAGCACATGCCTGTGATGCCAGCACTCGGGAAGCTGGGATAAGAGGATCTCCGTGAATTCGAGGCAGCTGGGGCTACATAAGCAAGTTCAAGGCCAACCTGAACTACACAGTGAGATCCTGTCTCAAAAATAACACCACTCAGGGAACTAAAGCATCTGCTCAGGCAGAGCGCAACGGCTGGGGTTCAATCCCCAGTGTGCTGTGCCAACCCCACCTGCAGGGCGTGCTGAGACTGGGCTTGGTGGTACATGACTGTAATACCAGTGCTTGGAAGGTTGAAAACAAAAGACTCATCAATAGGAGTCCAATCTACATAGTAAGACCCTGTACACCCTGTACCAAATACATTTAAAAAACAATAACAACACAAACTGTTTTGAAAAATGCTTTTACAGAGGCTTTGAATAAATCCCAAGGATATCAAAAGGGTCAATTAGGCCAGGTATGGCAGGGTACACCTATAGTCCCAGCACTCAGGAGACTGAGGCAGAAGGATTGCAGTGAATGTGAAGCCAGCCTAAGCCATAAGAATTCAGCCTCAACTACATATCAAAACCTGTCTCAAAAAACCCAAAAACTGACAAAAAAAAAAAAAAAGTCAGCATTACACAAAAAGATATTAAATGTCATTAGCCATCAAGGAAATGCAAATTAAAACCACAATGAAAACTCACTACTGGGCCAGGGACTTAGCTCTGTGGTACAGTGCCAGCCTGGAAAGGGTGAGATCCTGATTTCAGTTTCCTGTATCCCGGCCAGCCAAATAGTTCAGCAGATTAAAGCGCCTGCAAGCAGGCACAGGGGCTGAGGTTTGATCCCCAGGCCTGCCATGACAGCCCCGCCTCTGGGGCAACTGAGAGGGCAAGAGAGACTGGGCGTGGTGGCCTGCGCCAGCACTTGGGAGGCCATAAACAGGAGGATCACTATGAGTCCAATCTAGTAGTGAAACCCTGAACATCCTGTAGACCCTCCCCTAAAATAAAAATAAATAAAATTCCCATATCAACCCCCAAAAAGAAACATCACTACTATGACTATGCCAAAGCCAGAAGAAAATCGAAGGTGGGGATACAGCTCAGTGACTAAGCACTTGTCTAGCACATAAGAGGCCCTGGGTTTCATCCCCAGCATCACATACACGCACATGCTCAAAAAAAAAAAACGAAACAAACAAACAAAAAAAACCAGAAAGCAAGTCAGTCAGTATCAGTGCCGATGAGGACAGGGAGAAACTGGACCACTCACATACTGTCAGTGGGAAGAAAAATGAAAACAATCCAAACATCCAATGATTAATGAACAAATAAACGAATACAGCATCTAGACAATGGACTATTACTCTGCCATAAAAAAAAAATGTGGCTACGATTCATACTACAAAGACAGGCCTTGAAAACTCTGCTACTTTTTTTTTGGGGGGGGGGGTAAGGACTGGGAGAGTTGCCTTTTTGAAAAAAGGTAACACTATGCAGTCCAGGCTGGCCTTGAGTTTACTTTATTGTAGTCCAGACTGGTCTTGAACTTGCAATGATCCTCCAGCCTTAGCCTCCCCAGTGCTGGGATTACAGGCATGCACTACCACACTCAGCCAACATTGTTACTTAAAAAAATAAAAAAATAATAAAAAAATAAAAATAAAAAAAAAGCCACAGGGGCCGGGGAGATGGCTCAGTAGGATAAGCGCTTGACTGGCAAACAAAAGGATCTGAGTTCAATCCCCGGTTCCGCCAAAAAAAAAAAAAAAAAAAAAAAGGCCACAAAAGACCATCTCCTTCATAAATTCCATTTGTCCAGAAGACATAAAATTAAAAGACAAAAACAGCTTAATGGCTGTTTGGGAGGAGGGCAGGGACCATTGTAAAATACAAGGTTCTTTGTAAGATGAGAAAGTTCTAAAAACTGAACAGAAGTATCACTGGGAGATAGTATCGTGAACTAAAATGCATGCTTAGGCAAGCTCAGGCAAGCACAGTGACTGCAGTTCTATGTCCAGCACCACAGGCCGCACCAGCCCCACTCCCAGGGCTGGCTGAGCCAGCTAGCATCTGGGCATAGGGTGTAGTGGCACACACCTGTAATCCCAGTGCTGGGGAGGCTGAAAGTAAGAGGAACACCATGAGTCTGAGCTGCGTAGTGAGGTCCTGTAATAACCTGTAATAACCAAATACATTTAAAAAAAATGTATATATATATATATATATATATATCTCACTGGAATGAACATAGAGCTTTTCAAGGAGGCTACTTTTGAAGGTGACAAGATGACATACAGTTTTTGCTATGTTGAAGAATCACTTTCATGATTTCATCACTATGCCTTCTACATTCTATGCAATTCTTTTTAGAGAAAACATCTTATATACCCAGTCTCTTGGAAACGAATGCATCCCAGGCTGCCTCAAACTCATGCATTCCTCCTGCCTCAACTGCCTGGGTATTTTTCTCCAATGACAAAAATATGAATGTTTGATCTTTTCACACTTTTAAGAAATTAACATTCTTATAGGGTAATTTAAAAAAAATCATTTGCTTTGGACATTCACACCTTTGTAAGAATTCTCCAACTGCCCGAACCATCCTGGCCTTCCAAACAGCCTTTTCAGAATACATAATTACCCTAGTCTACTACTTGAGTTACTTATTCCTAAATTCACTCTCTGGACTGGTGATTTAGCTCAGTGGTAGAGTGCCCCTAGAGTCAATTCCTTGGACACTGTTAAGAAAAAAATGGCTATCACTTCACTCTGCTACTTAAAACCTTTCAGTGGCACTTCAGTGGTCCAATGGTTACATGCATTCTCTGCCCAGGTTCATCTCTTTTTAGTCTTTCTACGGTCTGTAAGTTTTTCCACTTTAATGATTTTTCTTAATAGCCATGTCAAGTCGCTACACATGGCCTTCCTGGAAGGCTTTGGACTGTTCACTAACCATCCCTTGACAATGGATCAAGGGATTCCTTCCACCCAGAACCTCTAATAACAAATCCAGAAGAGTCCTTGAACAAACCAGGATGAGCCGATCACCCTACTTTCCATGCCTGGCCTGTACTTGGTGAAAACTTCCAGTACTGGCCTAAATGTCCTCCTCTCAGGAAACTGCACTACCTTTGAAACACTCCCATTAGTTTATTTCCTTCTATCTTGACATTCACCACCACGATGGCTACATCTTCTCTACCAGCATTATAAAGCCCACAGCCAGGGTGCAGTGAGTTAATCTGAATAAACATTACAATAGCACACCTAGCACTGTAGTAGTGTGCCTAGGCCAAAGAAGGCCATGAGGTTATCTGCTGAATAACCTGGTGAATGAAAGGATTTATCTGTGATACCACCAGAGTTTAGTAGGGTTTCTCTACTTCTTTTTTTTTTTAATTTTTTTTTTATTTTAACATTTATTGTGTGTGTGTGTGTGTGTGTGTGTGTGTGTGGCCAGCTCAGCCCACCAGGGGGCGCGGCTGGCTGGCATGTGGTGCTGGGGGATTGAACCGCGGTCCCTGTGCTTTGCCAAGCTTGTTCCAAGTAGGTGCTTTAGACCACTGAGCCATCTCTCCAGCCCGGTTTCTCTACTTCTTTAGGGAAGTAAAGACCTAGGAAAATTAGGCAATGAATTTTGTATTCTACCTTAAGTATTGTAGAGAACTAAGATAACTAAATGTCCCACTTACCTTTGCTCTAACAATGGATAAGAGAAGCAGAAACATCACACTTTTTCCCCCAGAGGGTAACAAGGTTCTACATTTATTAAAGGTCAGAGCAGGATGTGGTGACGCACATCTGTAGTCCCAGCACTAAGGAGGCTGAGGCAGGAGGATCAACATGAGTTCAAGAAAGCTAGGGCTACATAGCAAGTGAAGGGCCAGCCTAAAGTACATAGCAAGATACTGTCTAAGAAAGAAAAGGGAGGGTGGGGAGTAACACTCTCTGTAGAGCGAATGTGGGCCAGTTAAAAGTAGGAAAAGAAGTTCCACAGTGGTCCCAGTGGCCAGAAACCTTACATTTTCAATTAGCAATAACCGTGCCTCGAATAAACCTCATTGGCTACGACACTGCCACTGTGCAAAGCTATAGAAACCTTACATTTTCAACCACGTGTTCAAGATGGGACCAGGACATGTCTCCAAATGCTAATCACCCAACCCCTAACACCAGTACTTCTCAGTATTCCTATCCAGAAAAATGGGATTTCAGGCAACAGGTCCTTCCTGAAACAGGACACAGGTTAGAGGGCATATGGTGACAAGTCCTGGTAAATAAAACACACACAGTGAGCCCAGAAAATTGTAGGGGTTGGGCAGCAGAACTGGGACATTTGAAACTTCTATTTTAAAAGTGTTTATTGTTCAAAAACGGGTGCAGTGGTGCACGCCTGTGATCCCAGCACTCCAGAGGCAGAGGCAGGAGGATCTTTGTTAAGTTCAAGACCAGCCTGAGCTACAAAGTGAGTTCAGGGCTCACTTTTATTTTTACACAAGATAAAAAAAGTATTCATTGTTTATTCTTCTTTTCCCCCTCTTTCATTTTTTGTTCTGTTTTGTTTTACTTTTTTTGAAACAAGGTCTCACTATGTAGCCCAGACTGGCCTCAAATTCACATTGATTGTCCAGTGATCTTCTTGTCTTGGCCTCCAGAATACTGGTATTACCGGTGTGCAACCACATCCAACAGTGCTTATTATTCTTGGGTTTTTTGTTGTTGTTGTTTCTTTTCTGTGGTACCGGGGATTGAACTCAGGACCTTACTGAGCTATCTCCCCAGCCCCTGTTTATTATTCTTAAAGTAACAGTAGTGTACATGGTCATTACAGAAACCTCAAAACAAAGCCAGGCAGTGACACATGTCTGATTAATGCCAGCTACTCCGAAGAGTAAGGAAAAAAGACTACAAGCTGTAACCAGTCTAGGCAAGTTGGCAAGACTATTTCAAGAAATACAAAAGGGCTGGAAATACAGCTCAGTGCTCTCTGGGTTCAAGCCCCTGTACTACAAAAGTGAACAAACAAAACAAAAACACATATAACACATATAAAGACAATCTTAAACTAGAATAGTCTAAAGCAAACAGAAAAATACAATTCCAGTTCCCAGAAATACCTATTTTTATTTTTACACAAGATAAAAAGCAGGAAAATGAGATCACTGGGGAAAAAATAATAAAAAGTCATAGTCTCTCATTCACTCATTCAAATATTCATGTACTGCCAAAATCCCTAAATTATGCCAATACTAGAGAACAAGATTTATAAAAATGCTTTTACAGCCAGGTGTGGTACAACACACCTGTAATCCAGTACTCAGGAGGCTGAGGCTAGAAGATCAATATACATTTGAGGCCAACCTGGGCTATGCAGGAAGTTCAAGACCAGCCTGTACTACATAGTGAGACCCTGTCTCAGGAAACAAGAAACAAAACAAAGATTTCATCTTGGTTTTGAGTTCACAGTGGAAAACAGTAACTTGGGACCCTGTAACTTGAAAAAGGAGCCAACAGGAACTAATGAGCAGTAGTGGAAAGAGGACTGAGGAAAGAGGCCTACTGATGAGGAGTTAGGCAGAAAAATTAAACCCGGCTTTTGAAGAATGCTGAGGAATTTGTCAGGCTAAAAAAGACAGGAAGGTCTCTTCATAAAAAGGAAATAGCAAAAAAAAAAAAAATTAAAAAAAAAAAAAAGGAAATAGCAAGTGTAAGGAAATTTTGTAATTCAGATATGAGTCTTTTTTCTTTCCTCTTCCTCTTGGCCTCCACCCAATCACTACACTTAAAGAAAGCAACAAAACATGACCAAGCATGAAGAAAGTAAAACAGCAAGGCTCAGAAAAGGCTCAAATAACACACACACATAACCTGGAAGGTGGGGACAGAGAAAGTAGGCAAGCAGCAACAAAAACACTAAGGAGAATTCAAAGGGAATAAAGTGTAGTTTTTTTTTCCCAAGTGTGACTACAAACCCCAAAAAATGGAAAAGGGGGGGCAGTGGGAGACCAGTAAGACAATAAACATATGAAAAGTGTACATTACTAGACAACAAAGAGATGCACATTAGGACAAGATATATCTTTCTATCAAAGTGGTTATCTCAGGTAAAATCTTTTACTGAAAGATGAAGATCAAGACTAATTTGATTGCTTACATGATGCTATGTCTTTTTTTTTTTTTTTTTTGCAGAACCGGGGATTGAACTTGCACTTGCCAGGGAAGCACTTACTCTACTGAGCTATCTCCCTGGCCCTAATACTCTTTTTTTTTTTTTTTTTTGCAGAACCGGGGATTGAACTTGCACTTGCCAGGGAAGCACTTACTCTACTGAGCTATCTCCCTGGCCCTAATACTCTAAGTCTTAAAGAACTGGACAGGGCTGGAGGAGTAGCTTGGTGGTTGAGCAAAAGCTTAGCATGCACACTGCTGCATTCGATCTCTTGAATCTACTATCCCCCACCCAAAAAAAAACCCCACAATGCTTTTCTAGTAAACAATGGTATACAATCAGAAGTTATAGATGTAGACGGTCGTAGAATTCTGCAAAGACAATTTATAACAGATTCTGAAGGATTTCCACTAACTATATATTCAAGTGCAGTGGAAAGAAAACTCAACCTAGAAGCCAAGCATGATGGCACAAACCTGTAATCTCAGCACTCAGGAGGCTAAGGCAGAAGAATGCCCACAAATTTCAGCCCAGGCTGGACTACACAGTGAGTTCAAGGCCATCCTGAACTATGTAGCAAGAGCCTGTCTCAAACAACAATAAAAACAACAAGGAACTCACAACCTAGCCATGCACTGCCTCATAAAATGAAGTTTGAGCATCTACTCAAAAGAAGACAGGAGGGCTGGCCAGATAGTTCAACGGATTAAAGTGCCTGCTTAGGCAGATGCAGGGACTGGGTGTTGTACCTGCCGTGCTGTGAGGTGAGGTGAGGTGAGGTGAGGTGAGGTGAGGTGAGGTGAGGTGTGGTGCAGTGCAGTGCGGTGCTGTGCCCTGCTGGCTTAGGGTATCCTGACACTGCTTGAGACTGGGCATGGTGGCACTCCCCCGTAATTCCAGCAATTCAGCGGCTGAAAATAGGAGGACCACTATAAGTCTGTATCTGTGTAGTAAGACCTTGTAAACTCTGTACTAAATACATTTTTTTAAAAAAAGAAGACGACGACAGTAGGAGGCTGGGGAGATAATTCAGTGGTCTAAGTGCCTGCCTGGCAAGCCTAAGGACCTGGTTTCAGTCCCCAGTCCCCACATGCTGTGCCAGCCACTGAAACTGGGTCTGGTGGATTTCATGCATGAAATCCCAGCACTGGGGAGGCTGAGACAGGAAGATGACTACAAGTGTGAGCTGCATAGGAAGACCTTGTGCCAAATAAATAAATAAATAAATAATTTTATTTTTATTTATTTTTTTGTATGTAGTGCAGGGTCTACAGGGTCTCATTACAGATTGGACTTGTAGTGATCTTCCTGTTTTTGGCCTCCCAAGTGCTGGGATTACAGACATGTACCACCACACTCAGTCTTTTAAAAAAATTTTTAAAAAAGGATAGGATATCTTGCCCCCTCGCCACCTGCCACCCCTTTATTCAGGGACCCTGCTCAGCCACCTTTGCTATACAGAGGCAGTTCTGTAGAGGCAGACCAGAGAACAGGGCCTTCTTTTCTCCTCTGATTTTTCTAGGCATAATAAAAACCATGCAAGTACCTATGTGCCTGCCAGGCTCAGGTGGAGGAGCTATACAGGACAGAAACACCTGTACTGATGCAGCCCCTCCCAGGGCACTGGCTAGACCAGGAAGGGTCCTTGCGCAGCTCCTGGAGATCAGAGATGCTCACATTCTGCGCCAGTTCCAAGGCACACAGATGGAAGCAGTGCGGGAAGGTTCTCAGTGAGCTCACCACAGGAGATGACTGTCTACTAAGGAGCGGGAAGCAGGCTAGCAACTGTGGCTAGTGGGCAGCAGTGCCCCTTCGGCAGAGGTTCATCCACACCAGGACAACTAACTGCAGACTCAAAGATTTCTCACAAATGCACAGCAGATGTTACTATTCAGTAATGAATAAAACTCCAAAAATAAGGCAGCACCAAGAGTGGAAAAATCACCCTTCCCATACAAGATAAATCAGGACAGGACAGGCTCTTGGGAGGCTGAGGCAGGAGGATCACTCCAAGACTGAGGCCAGCTGGGGCTGAGTTCCAGGTCTCAAATACTAGTATATTCACAAAATAGGATACATGTATTTTAAATATCGGATATAAGCAAACCAAACATAATTTACAAAGTAAAAAATAGAGAACATCAGCAGATAAATGGCTAAGTAAGACACTGGATGCACATATGCGACAGACATTTAAAAGTTCAAAGCAACAACAATACACAGGGGGCTGGTGAGATGGCTCAGTGGTCTAAAGCACCTACTTAGAACAAGCTCAGCAAAGCACAGGGACTGCGGTTCAATCCCCTAGCACCACATGTCAGCCAGCCCCGCCCCCTGGTGGGCTGAGCTGGCCACACACACACACACACACACACACACATAAATAAATAAAATTAAAAAAAAATACACAGAAAACAAAAAGCATCAAACATCTGAAAGCACACGTAATCCCAAAAGATTTAAGTGCTAAAACATACTACACCATGGCTCAGCTCTGAAAACAGTGTGCTACCTGAAATAAGCCAGATACAAAAGAATAAATATTGTCAGATCCTCCTGTGATGAAGCAAATTCCTAACAGACTGTGGACCTGAGGCAGGTGACTGGAGGCTGGGGCTCGAGAACCAGGTGCAAAGCAGTACGTACAGGGTTTTGGTTGAGAGTTATGAAAACCATTCTAGAGGTGAAAGATGGTGATAGCTGCACAAAAACATAAGTGGACTCAATGCCAAAGAACTGTGCACTTGAAAGCAGATAAGGGGGCTGGTAAGATGGCTCAGTGGTCTAAAGCACCTACTTAGAACAAGCTTATCAAAGCCCAGGGACCACGGTTCAATCCCCCAGCACCACATGCCAGCCAGCCCGCCCCCTGGTGGGCTGAGCTGGCCACACATACACACAAATAAATAAATAAATAAAATTTAAAAAAAAAAAGAAAGCAGATAAGATGGTAATTTTAGGTTATACACATTCAACAAAAAAATTTAAAAGGCCAAAGCAACAGCAATGCACTTAAAACAAAAAGCATTAAACATCTGAAAGCACACCTGTAATACCAGCACTCGGGAGACTGAGGCAGGAAGATCATTGTGAGTTTGAGACCCACCCACCAGGTTACAAAGTGAGCTCAAGGCCTGCCTGAACTGCATAGTGAGACCCTGTCTTAAAAAATTTTTTTTTAAAAATCTGAAAGCAAACATAATATATGATAAAAAGTATAAACACTTTCTTTCAGCATTCATTTTGGGCAAAAACCAAAAATAATCATATGCAATTCAAAAAGACACAACAAAAACAAAATGGCAAAGGAAGATAAAAGTTCAATAATATAATGAACAAAGAAAGAGACATGAGGGGCCAGGGAGATGACTCAGTAGAATAAGCGCTTCCCTGGCAAGCACAAGGGCCTGAGTTCAATCCCTGGTTCCACCAAAAAAAAAAAGAAAGAGACATGAATTGAAGTATATGAAAATAGTGAACAGGACAATCTTTCATGATGGTATAATCTACACTGAAGATCATTACAAGTAAGAATTTACATGAACACCAAATAATACTGCATCAAAACATGATAAATGAGAGGCCAGGGAGATGGCTAAGTGGAATAAGTGCTTCCCTGGCAAGCGTAAGGGCCTGAGTTCAATCCCCAGTTCCGCCAAAAAAAAAAAAAAAAAAAAAGATAAAAGAGGATGAGAAGACAGGCCACAAAATGGAAGAAAAAGCTGGGTGTGGTGGTACACCTTTATAGTCCCAGCACACAGCAGGCTGAGGCAAGAGGATCACTGCAAGTTTGAGGCCAGCCTAGGCTACACAGTGAGTTTAAGTGCAGCCTGAACTGCATTGCAAGACACTATCTCACAAAGACAAGAAAGGGGGGGGGGGAGCATGCACAAGCAAGCTAGCTCACTAACAACCTAATTTAAAAATAGGCAAAACATCTGCTGAGATGCTCCATCAAGGATGACATGCAGATGACAAAGCAGTACATGAAAAAATGCAACATTAGGGAGCTGGAGATTTAAGAAACACTGCAATACCACTTGTCACAGATTTATCAGAACAGAGTACTGCAGGGGCCGGGGAGATGGCTCAGTGGAATAAGCGCTTCCCTGGCAAGCGCAAGGGCCTGAGTTCAATCCCCAGTTCCGGGGGGAAAAAAAAAAAAAAAAAGGAAAAAAAAAAAAAAAAGAACAGAGTACTGCCCATGGGCTCCCAAGGCACAGCAACCTGAGCTCCCATTCATTAAGGGTGTTTTCCTAATGTTTAGGAAACAATGTAGCAGTTTTTTTTTTAAACTAAATACACTCTTACCATAGAATCCAGTAACTTTGTTGCTTGGTATTTACCCAAATCAAATGAAAACCTATATCCACACAAATATCTTCAAGCAAGGACCTAAACAGAAATTCTTCATCTTTTTCTTTTTTTTTTTTGGGGGGGGGGGGCAGAACCAGGGTTTGAACTCAGGCCCTTGCACTTAAGCCAGGGAAGCGCTTATTCTACTGAGCCATCTCCCCGGCCCCCTGAACAGAAATTCTAAGAAGATGTATAAGTGGCAGTAAGTACATGAAGAAAGACTGAATACCACTGATCATTAGGGAAATACAAATCAAAGCTATTAAAAAAAGAAATACTGAGTGCGTGCACGAGGAGAGGAGTGTGAGAAGCGAGAAGCACGAGAAGAGAGAGCGGTGTCTACCCGAGCGGTGTCTACCCGGCAGGACTCCTCATGAGGGAGTGTATCTCTATCCACGTGGGGCAGGCAGGTGTCCAGATCGGCAATGCCTGCTGGGAATTGTACTGCCTTGAACATGGAATCCAGCCTGATGGTCAGATGCCTAGCGACAAAACCAGTGGTGGCGGGGACGACTCCTTCAACACGTTCTTCAGTGAGACTGGGGCTGGCAAGCACGTGCCCAGAGCAGTGTTTGTGGACCTGGAGCCCACGGTGGTAGATGAAGTGCGCACCGGGACCTACCGACAGCACTTCCACCCGGAGCAGCTGATCACAGGGAAGGAAGATGCAGCTAATAATTATGCTAGAGGCCATTAC
>NW_004524779.1:891725-895425 GCF_000260255.1 Octodon degus
GAGGCCTGGGCCCGCTTGGACCACAAGTTCGATCTCATGTATGCCAAGCGGGCCTTTGTGCACTGGTATGTGGGAGAAGGCATGGAGGAAGGGGAGTTCTCCGAGGCCCGGGAGGATCTGGCGGCGCTGGAGAAGGATTATGAAGAGGTGGGCGTGGATTCCGTGGAAGCAGAGGCTGAAGAAGGAGAAGAATACTTGAGTAGGCGTGAGCAGCTGGCAACTCTTCCTTAACTTCCTGCTCACATGCACTGTTTACCATTACAGTATGTACCTATTAAAGTTCCTGTATTGAAGCATTCAAAAAAAAAAAAAAAACATACTACCTCACCCATTCTGGTGGCTGGGATTAAAAGCCACTGGGGGGGAGGGAAATAAACATGCCAAGGATGGAAAGAAACTGACATTCCTGTGCATTGTGAGTCGAAATTTATTTACTTATTTATTTTTAACGTATTTGGCTGTTACAGGGTCTCACTATGCAGCTCAGACACACAGTGATTCTCCTGTTTTCAGCCTCCCCAGTGCTGGGATTACAGGCATGCGCCACTACACCCAGACTCTGTGGCCAGCTCAGGTAGACAGGTCATTCTTCTAACATACATACATACATACATACATACATACCTTACCATACAATTCAACAAGTCCACTTCTTGGAAACAGGGTTTGAGAGAAAAATGTTCACAGTATTCTTACAACAACTACAATGTGGCAGCACAACCTAAGTGTTCACTAATGGACAAATGGCTAAGCAAAATATGGCAGACATGCACAATGAAATATTCAGTGATAAAATGGAAGGATATTTTAAAATATGCTGTACCATAGATGAACACCAAGGATATTATGCTTAGTAAAATAAACCAGTGGCAAAAGACAAATACCATAGGACTTTATTTATATAGTAGTCAGTATCATGGACAAAGCTAGACACGTTAATGTACACCTGTAGTCCAGCCACTCAGGAGTCTGAGGCAGGAAGATTACTTAGGCTCATGACTTTTAGACCAACCTGGACAACACAGTAAGACACTGCCTCAAAAATTAATCAATTGTGCCAGGGTGATAGCTCAGTGGCTAAAGTGCCTGCCTGGCAAGCAAAAGTTCCTGGGTTCAATCCACAATTCAAGAAAAAGGAAGAAAGAAAAAAGAAAAATCAATACCAGGAAATAACCAGGCCTATTTGCAGAAACCATCACTGAACACAGAAGTATGTGTTGGCTGGATGTGGTGGCACATGCCTGAAATCCCAACAATTTTGAGGCTGAAGCAGGAGGATTGCAGTTTTCAGGCCAGTCTAGGCCATCTAGATACTGTGTCTCAAAAAAAGGGCTGGAGCTAGTGCTCAGTTTTGTGTAAGGTTCAATCCCCACAAGTAACTTCAGATGGAAATGCTAAAAAAAAAAAAACCTAAACAGCAAGAAGTTAGATTCTAAGGGTCCACAGAGGAAAGTGTTGAGCAGGGAAGGCCTTTAAAATACAGCTTTGGGGCTAGAGATTTAGCTCAGCAGTAGAACACTTGCCTAGTGAGGGGGAAGCCCGGAGTTGGGTTCCCAGCACCAAAACAAAAAGAAAATATAGTCACTGCCAGGGAGATAGCTCAGTGACATAAGCACCTACCTAACAAGTGCAAGGTTCTGAGTTCGCTTCCCCAGTACCACAAAAGTAAAATATAGTATCACTAACATATAAAAGCTTCCTCGGGGCTGGGGAGACGGCTCAGTGGTCTAAAGCACCTTCTTGGAACAAGCTTAGCAAAGCACAGGGACCGCGGTTCAATCCCCCAGCACCACATGCCAGCCAGCCTCGCCCCCTGGTGGGCTGAGCTGGCCACACACACACACACACTCTGAATAAATAAATAAAATTCTTTAAAAAAAATAAATAAATAAATTTCATTTAAAAATAAAAAAATAAAAAAAAATAAAAGCTTCCTGACAACATGAACACAGACAGTATTCAGAAAGAAATAAAAATGTAACAATACCTAGCCAAGTATACAAAATTCGACATTACAAACAAAAATGTTTTCATGGAACATTTATCAAAACAAACTACGCTTTAACTCACAAATAACCCTTCAACAAATTTAAGATACAGTAGTGAGCCAAAATTAAAAATGTAGATGTGAATTAAACTACTACTAGTACCCTCTAGTCAGAGAATTAAAACCAGAACTACCAACTATTTAGTAAACACTGAATAATACATTCATGTAAATGCAGCCAAAGCTGTACTCTGGAAGAACAGAGTAACAGAGAACAATGTACATGGTGCAGAATTTCAAAACAAGAATAAAAATTTAACAATGATTGTTGCATTACATAGTTTCATCCTAAAACCTGTTGCTCAGATTAACAGATACAATTATGCAAGAGTGGTCAAATAATTAAACATTTACACTTACTTTAAATTAAAAAAAAAACTGTACTCTGGGCAGGGAGATGGCTAAGTAGAATAAGTGCTTCCCTGGCAAGCGCAAGGGCCTGAGTTCAATCCCTGGTTCCACCAAAACAAACAAACAACAACAAAAACTGTACTCTGAGGCAAATGAAAAGAGCTTTAAATATGACCAAGTGTGGTAGCACATGCCTGTAAACCTAGCACTTGGGAGGCAAGGCAATGGGAAGGATCTTAGCAAGTTTGAGGCCTATCTGAGCTACAAAGTTCAAGCTTTCCTGAACTGCAGAGTGAAATCCTGTCTCAAAAGAAAGATCTTAAGGGGCCCAGGGAGATAGCTCAATGTCATAAGCACCTGCCTGGTAATCCCTGAATATCTTAAAAAAATCATCTCCCAACCTTTATAACTACTAATTTTACACCATCCACAAAGCAATCCCAAAATATTTGTACAGCTGTAATAAACTAGTTTATTTTTTAAGGCTCTTCTAACCCCTCCATGCACCAAAATATAACAAAAGGATTAAGATTAAAACACAACAATTATTAAAAGAAAAAAATACAAAAATGTTTTTATAAAGGTGGAATAGGAAAGATCTTAAACAGATGGCAAGGGATTAATACTCATATGTAAAGAGCTTCTACAATTAAAATAAAGAAATACAGATAAGGAAGTATTGTTTTTGAAGACAATTTAGCATCTATCAAAACTTAAAATACACACTTAAAACTTTGTATGGAATGCCAGCATTCAGGAGGCTGAGGCAGGAGGATCACGGTAAATTTGAGGCCAGGAAGAGCTACACAGTGAGTTTAAGTTCAAGACCAGCCTGAATTATAAAGTGAGACCCTGACTCATACAACACTGATGCTTATTTCTAACTTTTTTTTTTTTTTTTTTTGAAACGAGAGTATTGCTAGCTATCTCAAGCCAGCCTCAAACTCACTGGGATTACAGCCTCAACTAGGTTTACAGGTGTGCACCCCCATGCCCATCTCTACCTTCTTAAATAAAACTGTTAACAAGGGGTAAATACCTCAAAAAAGGGGACAAAATGAGGAAAGTAATTTTCACATATTACTCTAACTTGTCTGCATCTTTTACAATGAGAGATTTTAAAACGGCGGAAAAAAAAACGCTATTCTAAGTTTATCATATGGTTATCTCTGATAAAACTACGATAATTTTTGTCCTATTTCAGAAGTTTTCACTATTAAGTTTTCCACTAGAAATATGTATATTTTTGGGCTGGGACTAATATATGCAATTTTTTTTTTTTTTTTTTTTTGAAACGAGAGT
>NW_004524779.1:895525-899160 GCF_000260255.1 Octodon degus
ATAAAACTACGATAATTTTTGTCCTATTTCAGAACTCTTTGCTCTGAAGTCAGCTTTGTCTGACATTAATATAGCCACTGTAGGTTTCAACTAGTTTTTTTTTTTTTTTTTTTTTTTTTTGCCTTGTTAAGGCAGGGTTTCACTATGAAATTCAGGCTGGCCTTGAACTCACTTTGTAGCCCAAGTGGGCCTCAGTTTACGGTGATCTTCCTGCCTCAGCTTCCCAAGTACTGGGATTACAGACAGGCATGTACCACCACAACCCGCCTTTAAACTACTAAAAAACTCATATTTCAAAAGCTGAATGATTTTGTATTTTATTCTGAAAAATAAGTTTTAATTTTAACTTTAGCCTCAGAAATTTGGTTCCATGATTCCAACTTTCTTTCTTTTTTGGGGGGGCGGTACTGGGGATTGAACCAGGACCCTGCATTTGCCAGGCAAGCACTTATTCTACTGAGCTATCTCCCCAGCCCCCAACTTTCTTTTGAAAACAATTTTAAATTTAAATGTAAGAGCATATTTGTGTTCTATTCCTAGCACCACATGCCATGGGTGCACCAAGCTGGCCACCAGAGTTCAGACATGGTGGCGCACACCTGTAATCCCAGCCTATAATCCCAGCACTGAGGTGGCTAACACTCGTAGGATCACTACAAGTCTGAGTTGCACAGTGAGATCCTGTACCAAATACATAAGTAATAATAAAAAAAAAGAGTATATCTGTGCACATACCGTAGTATTTAAGATTAAACTATTGCCTTATGTGGTGGTGAATGCCTATAATCCCAGCACTTGGGAGGCTGAAGCAGGAGAATCACTGCAAATTCAAGACCAGTCTGGACTACAAAGTGAGCTCAAGGCCAACCTGAACCGCATAGTGAGACCATGTCTCAAAAACAAAAACATCAGACTACCAGCTAAAGTTTTAAAGTTAAGCACGTAAGCACTTAGCCCTATTAAGCTGGTATTGCTGAGACCAGGAAGATAGCTCAGCAGCATAAGTGCCTGTCTGGCAAGTGCAAGGTCCTGAGTTGGATACCTGGTACCAAAAAAATAAATAAATAAATAAAATAAAAATAATTCTATAAAATTGGTATTGTTTGTTGCTATTATTTCTATCTTACACACGAGAAAATTAAGTTTTGAAAAGAATGTGTGTATTGCCCTTCAAATGAAAGGGACAAGATTCCAACCCAGGTCTTTAGCTCTAAGCATGGAATAAGAACTAATGTACTTGTGAAAGACTCAACTACAATAATGAATATTTATTTGAAATAAAAAAGAACTAATATATCATATAGGTAATAGGCTACAACTCTGAAATCCTGAATCAGTTCAGACTCACTACATCTAACCAGTAACCTAAGAAATAAGTCAGTGGGCTGGTGAGATGGCTCAGTGGTCTAAAGCACCTACTTAGAACAAGCTTAGCAAAGCACAGCACTACATGCCAGCCAGCCCCGCCCCCTGGTGGGCTGAGCTGGCCACACACACACACACACACACACACACAAATAAATAAATAAATGAAGTAAGTCAGTGATACTCAGTTCTGGTCACACAACAATCAGTATTGGAGGATATTATTTCCCTGCTCTAGCTGCTTCTTTGGGAAAAAAAGGAAACAGTAGACCCCAGAAGCACAATCTGCAAGTAATTTATCTTCTTTAATTAATCCGAAATTAGTACACTCTAACTAAAAGGGCTTTTGAGAACAAATTGATCAAAACCTTGAAGACTTAAGTTTCACACATGGCCCAATATTAATCAAAAAATAGAAAATTCGGGGGGGGGGGTCCAAAGAAACATATACGTGTGAACATTATTGTAATAACCAGTACTGATAGGTTAAAGATAGGAAAGATTTCATGTATCTAGTCATTTTATCCTTGGTTACTTACACAAATTCTCTAACTAAAAAAAAAAAATTTAAAAAAAATGTAATTGAAAGTTTATCCTTAGCTACCAGAACAAGTCCTAAGCTCCCTCTTTTAAAACATATAATTGAACACAAATACAAACTACTGTTAATCATATCTACTTGGAAACCAGCCTATTATAAAGATCACAGTACCACTGGAACCCTCATTCATTTTAGCAGATAGAGACCCACTACAAACTTACCCTTACTTTATGAATTAGAGCTTGGAGCATGTGTATTAAATGTCACAAAGTCCTGACGATGTGTGGATGATGGCAAATCTGGAATCAAGTCACTAAGGGAAGTGAAATACCCAGGAACTCTTCCTTTAAAAATATCTGCTTGCCGGGCTTAGTAGTGTACACCTGTAATCCCAGCCCAGAGGAGGCTGAGACATGAGGATCACGTGAGCCCAGAAGAGTTTGAGGTCAGCCTAAAAAAACACAGTGAGGACCTATCTTAAAAAAGAAAAAAAATGGCAGAGAAGCTGACATCAATAGACAAAGTTTCATACTCCAACATTCCTACACCTTAATTCCTCAGCTCACCAAGACATCCTATTTTAAGTTAGGAACAATTATTAACAGCAAATGACGACAGCATTCAAACTGAGTACTACTATGCCATTTTTGCGCACAGCTGGTTAGAAGTAAAGGTAACAATGGACATATTTAGTGCAAAGACAAAAATACACCAAATTTAGGTCAACCTCCTTCACCAAAATCTGAAAGTTAAAGACCTACACATATTACAGGTCAACTACATTAGCTTCCGTTTCTATAATGTAAATGTAAATCAGTGTTCTTGGCTAATTAATAGCTAAAAAGATTTAAAAGCTAAGAATGAATGATTAAAAGTTACCTCAAATCAATATCCCTAACAATATCAAACAGGCTTTCACTTGTACACCTATAATATATACAGAGAGCAGCAGATACGTAGAGGCGAGCGCCAATGTTTTACAAATGCACCAGAGCTTGACAAGTTTAAACTTGCTTTAAAAATTACTATCCACCGTCTTCATCCGAATCTAACTTCACTTGACGTTACTCTTTTGGACAACTCTACAAAAGTAAAACCCCCAAAGCAAATTCTTGTACATTTCAATATCCTGCTTGCTTATAAGAGCGGAAGAGTTCCACAGAGCAGGGGAAAAACGTAACGCGCACAACCGTAATCCAGAATACAGCTCCTTGTAGTCTAATTTTAGGCCTAACCGTTTTAATTGTCTTTTTCGAGGAGGTGAATAAAGAAAACAAAAAACTACTGCTCGCTAGTAAAGGAGAACCGAGATAGCAGTGGGAGTTGGTTACTTATCAAAGGCGGAAAACAAATCACGCTCACAGCGAGTATTCCCATTAAAATGAGGCTAAGAGGGCGCGGACAGCCTCAGAAACTGACAATGGCAGTGACCTGACACACTTTGGGCTCTGAGATGACTTTATCTGTAAAGAATTAGCCCAAAGGTTGAGTCCACCGAGGAATCTGCGCTGACGCTTCGGACGTGTGCGCGCGCGGGGTTCGAAGAAAGCCAAACATGGTGAGAAATCCGTCTGGACTTCACCTAAGTCACCTAAGACGCGAAAGTCACCTCCGGCTGGAGACAGAGGAGCGCAAGGGGAAGGCGGCGCGGCGCGCGGGTCGGGACCGGTCGCGGTGCGGGGCTGGTGCCGGAGGAGCCGGGGCCGCGCTCCCGACGGCTGCGCCCCGG
>NW_004524779.1:899641-903352 GCF_000260255.1 Octodon degus
GGCGGGCCAGCTCGCGGGCGCTGCTGGGAGTTGTAGTGCGCGGACCCCACTTTTTCTTTGGTCGCTTTCTTGGGGGCGGGTTAGTGGGCTGGACTTCGCTGGGGGACAGCCAGTCGGTCCCTGAGCTCAGCGTTGGGCATGGTCTGTACTCAGATCCTGCCCACTGCGAAAGTGACAGGATACACAAATCTCTAGGGTAGTCGTTTGGAAAGTCATCTCTTTTCCATTTTTCTCCCTAACCTACATACCACCGGGGATTGAAGTCAGGCCCTTGCGCTGGCCAGAGAAGCACTTATTCTACTGAGCTATCTCCTCGGCTCCACCTATAGACTCTTACTACATTTTGCTGCTAAATTAAATTTCACCTCTTTGCAAACTAAGCCCTTTGTATTTGATCCAAAGAGGAGTCCACCAAGGTATGCACTTATTCTACAATTTTTTGAAAGTCTAATATGTGCAGGATACTATTAGTCATCAGGCATAAAGGGTGAAATGAGTCACCTTGCCTTTATGGAGCATACAAATGAAAACAGCAATTAAAATATTGCTATCAACTGGGCATGGTAGCACACACCTGTAATCTCACCACACTTGGGAGGCCGAGGCAGGAGAATGCTTGCCAGTTCAAGGCCAGCCTGGGCTACATAGACCCCACCTCAGACAAACAAACAAAATGCTATGTGGTGTGAGGGCAAAAGCAGGGCAGTTACTTTGAACACAGAGACCAAAGACAGCCTCTTTAAGGAGGTGGCATTTAAGCCCAAAAAAGAGAATGAGAAAGGCATGCAAGGGAAAGCACTACAGGCAAGAGAAGGGAAGGAGGGCTCCCAATGTTAGTTAGGAAGGTTGTGTAGCAGGAGCTCAGTGTGTGAAGGATTTAGTATAAGAAAACACTGGTGTAGACAAAATTCAGACAAGAACTCTTCACCTATCCAAAGTCATTAAAGGATTTTAAGCAGAGAGGTGATGCTATCCACTTTACATTTTTAAATTATCAGCTGCTGTATGGTAAACAGAGTATAGAGATGTAAGAAGGGAAAGGAACAAGGACGGCAGTGATCCTGAGGGCCACTAGCATTTCCACTAGTAGTGGAAATGAAGAGAGGTAGACTGTGCTTATCTTTGTGTGGTGGATGGACAACTGGTGGGCAACTTGCAACACCCAGCTGAACTGAATCAGCATGGTGCTGGGCAATGGGGGCCCACCTGATGGTGTGAACAAAATAAAAAGAAGAGCTAGAGAAAAAGAAGAGGCATTGTTACGGTGCTGTTAGCTCTCCTGGAGGAGCTTGTTATGCTGGCTTTCCTGGTAAGAATTCAGCTGTTCTCGGGCCAGCCAAATAGCTCAGCAGACTAAAGCACCTACTTAGACAGAACACTATGTCCAGGGTTTGATCCCCAGTGTGCCCTGCCTTGCCCCACCCCTGGGGTGCACTGAGCCTGCGCCTGCAATCCCAGCTCTTAGGAGGCTGAACACAGATGGATCACTAGGAGTCTGTTCTACAGAGTGAGACCTTATCGACCCCGTCCTTAAAAAAGAGAAAGAAAATCAGCTGTTCTCATTGGCCAAGGAGCTCAAGAACTTGTTGCTAAGAATGGCCACAGTTCACTTTGGGGGAGTGCTGGTACTTACTTGGAATGTCACACTTCCTGGCTCTAGTTAAGAACCTTCAGCCTGCTGGCACAGACTTTCTAGTTTCCACCACTGACCTTGGGGCCTTCTTAGCTCAGATCCTTGAAACGGGCCTGCGAGACATTGTCATGGGCTCTGGGCCTCTAGCTGAACTTGTGGGAAGCACTGTTATGGGCTCTAGGTCTTCAGTTGGACTCAGGCAGGGCATTGCCACAGGATCCAGGCCCTCAGCTGGATCCTTTGGGTTTTTATTGTGTGGACAGATCACTTGCACTCCTTTCAATTTTACTGGTCGATGGCTATTATAAAATAATCCTATAAATTATGTGTCCCGCATTGTTTCCCTTGTAAACCCTGACTACAATATTCTGGATGTAGACCAAAATTTTCAGCTGACATAAAGGGTGGAGAGAAAGGAATCAAGTGGTACAGCACACTGTTAACTTGAAGTTTCCCATTAGCATACTCAGAAGAGAAGTTGGGTCTGCCATCTTGCATAGGGCTGAAAATTCAAAGGTCTGAACAAATGGTGGCAAACATATAGTGTGTGCTGCGGCAGGCTATAACTGAAACCTCTAAAAGGTTTGCCATCACTGGTACCCACCACAAATCTGCAGAACATTTATTTCAGCCTTGGCTTGGCAGAAGGGAAAAGTAATCCCAGTGCTTGGGAGGCTGAAAACAGGATAATCATTACGAGTCCAATCCATGTAGTAAGACCCTGTAGACTCTGTACTAAATACATTAAAAAAAAATCCTACAGATAAGAGGTTTCCAAAGGTAAACATAAGCACCCATTATAACTTACAATACACCTGAGGAAATAAGCTACCACCAGTGGGTCAAAGAAAGGTATGGTAGCACATACCTGCACTCAGGAGGTAGTAGTGTGTGCAAATATCTGACAGTTTAGAAGAACACACAACCCAAATCTGAATGATCAAGTAGATATCTTCTCACAAAAAGATTTCCAGATTGTAAAGGAAGAAGAAATTCCAGGTAATTCCAAAATTAGTCTGAGATCTAAAAAACCAGGTTCTAAGAAAAAAATATTCATAAACTGAAGGCATTCAGAATCTGATGAGTTATTCACTTTTGAAACTCTCTACTTAATTTGAATAGCTGTCTGTCCTCTCTCTTCTCCCTTCCCCTTATCTTCAAATAAATTCTCTTATTAAACAAAAAAGACTTGATGAAGATGCCCTAAGAACTTCCTCTAGGCAATGATCACATGATTTAAAATTCTCAGAAAGCAGTGAAAAGCAAAGAGAGAGCTCACCACCTCTCAAGAATGAAGATTTAGTGAAATCTTCAAGATCTAAAACTGAGATAATATTTTAGCTACTCAAAACTCGAGCTATGTAGCACGCGTCTTCCCAACACTGGTTTCAAACTCACAGCCATGCTCCTACCTCAGCCTCCTGAGTTCTGGGATAACAGGCATGTGCTACCACACCCAGCTCATTCCAGATCTGACAAAGGATCTAGAGCTAGTTTATCCTATTCCTGCTCACAATGATCTCATTATTATAACTGATCGATGTGGCCCTACACCCATTATTATAATTCTGATCAAGCTCCTATCAAGAGAGGACATGCTATTCCTGCCATATACAGGCAAAGGGATGAGACAGTTTCAACTTTGAAGATGAATATAAGAAGACAAACTCAAGGCGCACCTCATCTCATTCCACCTATTACAGAGACATAAGAAATGATTCTATTCTAAATCTGATCAGGACTGCAAGACTAAGACCTCTTAGAGGTGGAAGAGCAAAGTATTCTTCCAAACTAGAGAGAGGACCCAAAAGGAATTCAGAAAACGAAGCAATAAAAAGATGCTGTTCTCCTCCTAGCGACCTGGGGTACTCATATTCCAAGCACAATTACAGTGCTACCCATTATAAATCTGTCCATTCAAAATCTATACCCAAGTCTAACAAATTTGAAAATTGTTTCTGTTATACCAAATTAAGTGAAAGCCAAAAAACAAAAGAAAGGAAAAGGACAGGGGTCAGGGAGATGGCTCACTAAGTGCTTTCCTGGCAAGCACAAGAGCCTGAGTTCAATCCCCAGTT
>NW_004524779.1:903657-906146 GCF_000260255.1 Octodon degus
AATCAGTTTTGTTTTTTTTTTTGGCAGAACCAGGGATTAAACTCAGGCCCTTGTGCTTGCCATGGAAGCGCTTATTCTACTGAGCCATCATCTCCCTGGGCCCAAAAAAAAGTTTTAATAAACTCCAAATAAATGGCTTTAAGAATCTCATGAGGAAAAAAGAAAAGAATCTTAAGAGGCCTGGAGATATAGCTGGCACAGTGCCTGCCTGGGAAACTCAAGATTGTGAGTTTGATTCCTAGTACCAACAAAAATAATCTCATGAAAATAAGGTTTAAACAGGTCTGATCTTCATGCAAATAATTTTATTATGTTTTTCTCAAATTTTACTTTCCAATGAAAGGTTATTTTAAAAAATGTGAATAATTTGTCAGTAATGTATAACGAACTCATTTTTCTATCCCAAATAAAGATAAAGTCAGGCTGGGGATATAGCTTAGGCTGGAGATGTAGCTTAGTGGCATCAGCGCCTACCTGGCAAGCACAAGGTCTGGAGTTTGATCCCCAGTACCAAAAAAAAAATAAAAAATAAAAAGACAAAAGTTATTCTGACAAAATAAATGTGAATTTAAAGAACTGAGCATACTCTATTGGCACCTGATGCTTAAAAATTACCAAAGCTCTAAAGCTCTAAATTACCGAAGTTCTATTATTTAACCCAAAGGTTAAATAACAGAACACTTTTTTGTTTTTTGAGACAAGGTCTTGAAGTTCAGGCTGGCCTTGACTTCACAGTGATCCTCCTATGTCAGCCTCCAGAAGTGCTGGGCTTGTAAGTTTGCCCCACCAAACACAGCTTGGAACACTAAAGTTTTGAATTAGATATGCATGATCCAAAATTTCCACTTGCCTGGCAAGTGCAAGGGTCTGAGTTCAATCCCTGATTATGGAAAAAAAAAAAAAAATTCTTCTGTTAAACATAATTTTAGTTACAAATGAAAACAAAAGACAAAAGTTAATTCTGGAAGAAGAACATGTCTATTTAAACATGAATAGGTCTTAGGTTTATTAAAACATTTCCAGCATAAAAATTACAGGGAAATATTCCCGTATTTGAAAACTGCTATGAGAATCAAAGTGGAGCACAGGACTGTAAGGAGCAGAGTCACTGAGCATACTATAGAGGTATGGATAGTTAATCCCACTGGAACTCGTAGCATCACATTCTTCTGGACCTGTGGAAAGAGGGACAGAAAATTAAATTCAGTTAAAATGCATCACATCCTTCTCAGATAAAATCACTGTTTAATTTTAAATTTGATCTCTTGCTTTTTTCTTTCAAATCTTTCATGTAATGTTATATTACATGCAACATTGTTTGAATGACTTAGATTCTATATTTCACTTAATGCTACAGATCAGACTCAATTTCCACAATAACTCATAAGTTCACATTAGTTCTAACTTTTCCACTTTTTTTCCCACTTTTTACTTAAGAGTTGAACATACAATATTCTTTTTCAAAAGGCTATATCCTGACCTCACCTCCAAGAACAATATAAACATGTTCTTCCTCTTACTCTGTTTCACATTAGAATACAAAATTCTAAGTTGAGCCCTAGAGAAAAAAATATTAAAACAACAATAAAACTAAAGGACTTAGCCTGTTTTGTGGCTTCTCTCCCACAGTTTATTCTTCATATATTGTACAACTGAACAGAATATGTCCTTTAGTGTGGCTGGTAATGCAAAAATTGTCCTATGTTCAACTTAGTTTCTACCTTCCATTTGGTTTTGAAGATAAAGGAATTTATTTAGAAACCTTAGGAAAGGGGGCTGATGAGATGGCTTAGTGGTCTAAAGCACCTACTTACAACAAGCTCAGCTAAGCAAAGCACAGGGACCGCGGTTCAATCCCCCAGCACCACGTGCCAGTCAGCCCCGCCCCCTAGTGGGCTGAGCTGGCCACACACTAAATAAATAAATAAATGTTTTTTAAAAAAAGAAACCTTAGGAAAGTTTATAGTTCAAAAATATTTTTTTCCATTATTTTATTGAGAAACAAATAGCAATGAGACACTTTCAAACCAAACTGGTAGGACAGTTCCAACAATTAACACATTGCATACATTCTTCCTAGTGGTTAATTGCTGTACAAGATGCGGACATGATATCCTATCTACAAACACCATTAGAACAAATCCCTCTATTCATTAAGAGAATGTAACTATATATCCATCCCAACCACCTTGAATACACAGATATGAAATGGACATTCAACTGTATCCCTCTTTTTGTTAAGTTCCATCATTTAAATATTATAAGTGTGTAAACTCAGCAAAATATTCTAAAAGAGTTCAGTAGTCCATAATAGTATTGGATCATCTGCTTCACTGGCAATGTCAGAAATTGTTAACCTGTGTCCCCTACAGCTCAACATGACAGCATGGCTTTACTTCTTATACTTCTTTTTTATACTTTTCTGATGGATCGTTAAGAACAAGGTAAAGCAGGACCTATGCAACAAGAGTTGTAGCTTTTGGGTCTGA
>NW_004524779.1:906418-907371 GCF_000260255.1 Octodon degus
CTAGGGCCAAAATGTTGGCATTCCTTGTAGCCCTCCTTTTTCTCTAATTTTGGTCTGCAAACTTAGGTTGTTAACCATCTAGAAGACAAGCTTATCGTTATTAGCATACAACCTAGGCTGTTAAGCTTAATCAAAAATAAATTTTTTCAGTAGGATCATTGTGAGTCCCATCATGTAGTGAGACCCTGTAGACCCTGTACTAAGTACATTTTAAAAAGAAGAAAAAAAAAGGTTTTGGAAACATTAAAATCTAGATAATCTGGAAATATTTTCATTTTTGGTTGCTTTTTATTACTTGATTTCACACATAAACAACCCCACACACACAAAGTTATAAAACCAATCTTTAAAAAATGGTATCTAAATCAGGACATGGTGGTGCATGCCTGTGATCCACGCACTTGGGGGAGACTGAAGCAGGAGGAATTCTGTGAGTTCTACGCTAGCCTGCACTACATAGATTGCAGGTTAGTGAAGTTCCTTGGACCAATGAAGCTCTTCAGGGTTTAGTTTATCGTCAGTGGCTGAAATCAAACAATTCAAAATGAAAGTAGCAAGGTTGAGCTGCACCTATGGATGTATCTGGATTCCCTCTTTCTATTTTTGTAATTGAATTTTGAAGGATAGATGTACAAGCTCAACAACTGCCTGTCCTGGTAGATTATAGGGTATACCTGTGGTATGTCTAATATACCACAGTTGAACAGAGGATTATAATGGTTTACTAACATAGGAGGGCCTACTGTCAGTTTTGATAGTATATGAGATACCCATCGGAGCAAATGCTAACAAACAGAGTTGTTGAATGCAACCAATTTTTTCTCCTCTATGACAAGTGGTGTGGATCATATGAGAGTAGATATCCATGGGGTAATAGCAGTGATTAATGAATCAGCTTGGTGATTTCCATATGTTAAAAATTGGGGTGGGGGGCTGGAGAGATGGCTCAGTGG
>NW_004524779.1:907471-916053 GCF_000260255.1 Octodon degus
AAAACAAAAAAAAAAACAAAAACAAAAATCGGGGTAGATTAGACTGGGATCGTATTTGACTAATATAAAAAGGGGCTATGAGTTGGGATTGCCTCTTGTAAGTCTAAGAAATAGATCGAACAGAGGTGAATCTAAAATTGTCTACAAGCTGGTGCTCTTGAGCCAATAAGTAAGATAAACAGCGCAAGCAGTCACTAATTATATGAGTAGGTTAATGGCTAGGTCCCACAAGGAACTGTCAATTTACTCAAAAGCAATTCTACGCTAAGATATCCATTCCAAGAAATTTGTCCAATATAAAATAGCTGCGCTTGTAAGCACTCAGTATCAGGAGTTCTCCTAGCTAATCTGGTGGATAAACTAAGCAATGAGAAGGAAATTACTTCAAATATCAATATCCAGAATAGTACATATGAATAAGACTGTCTCAAAAAAAAAAAAAAAAGACTGTTTCATGGTTATTTGATGGACAGTTTTGGTGTCTACTGGCTTACATTTTAGTTTAATTTAATTTTTCTTGCACTCATTTGACACCTTGTAAAAGTGATAACACAGATTACACCATAAAGCAGGCCTGAAAGAGAATAAGAAGTGAGGAGAACCAGAACAGTGAGCATCAGTTAAAAGGCAGCTCATAACGGAAACAAAAGGAGAAAGACTGAGCACTATGAAGAGAGGAGAAAGTGAACTGCTTAGAGTAAGCAGCCAACTGTAAGCCTGCAAGATAAAGCCAGTGCTTGTGAAGTATTAATAATGCCCACTTAGTAACTGAAAACAAGTTGCAGAGGGAAAAACTATAAACTTGCAATAGTTGAGACTGAAATAGTTTCAACTTGGATATAAAATAATAATACTTTATCACAGTTGAAATATTAGTACTTTGCTCTGTGCAACATAATAAAAATAACTAATTTTCTTGTTAAAATTTATAAAAATTTGTAAATAAAAGTAAAGTTTTCCTGCCAAGTGTGGGTGGTGCACTCCTGTAATCCCAGCATCCAGCATTCAGGAGGTTGAGGCAGGAGGATCACCATGGGTTAGAGGCCAGCCTAGGTTATATAATGAATCCAAGGCCAACATGAATTACAAAGAAAGACCCTGTCTCAAAATAAAGTAAAACAGTAACAGGAAATTCACTCCCCGACCCCTGCCAGCATACTTTAGTTTGTTAGTTGCCCAGGTAATATAGTTCCTGTTCTAGATCTGGTTGTAACTGTCTCTTAGTAACAGCTGGTCACTGTGACACATAGCTGGTCATATGACGGACACTGTATAAAGCTATTCCCAATTGACAAGGCATTCTGCCTTTGTACTCCCTGCTTGTTTATTCAAGGTTTAGACACTGAGACTATCAGAGATTGGGGCCTGATATTCTGGGAATGGTCCAGATCGTGGGTACTGTTTTGGTGCTTCTGTTTGCTGTTGCATCTGGTGCACTGGCCAGAAAGACTAACATGCTGACCTTTTTGGCCACTGGTCATGGCACTCAGGATGGAGCCAGGATCCCTCCAGAGCCTGACAGGAAGGTGCCCCCTCGAGATTTCTCAAGTCCCCTCAGAGGTCTGGAGGAAGATTCATGGCTTCCCACTTCAGCAGTTCACATAATATCCTAAAGGGAGGGGGATATAATCTGTCTGTCTGTTTGCCTGCCTAATTTTGGAAAGGTGCCCAGGGGCAGCCCAGTTAGTCAGACCATCAGTCCTGCTCAGTTTGAGCAGAAGAGCTCAATCAATTCTTGTTAGTTAAGGCCACCCTCCAGGGGAGAGGATTGGAATGTTAAATCTCTGAGCACCTGCTGAATGTGTCAGGGAGTGGACTGGATAGCAATAGGCTGCTCCGTCTGTGCACCAAGACTGGGAGGCACTGGTCACAGTGGTCGATTGGGCCCTCACCTGCAGTTCCATGGTGATCATAACAGAGGCCTCCTTAGCTAGGTTGCGCCTAAGTCTCTGCAAGAGGTACAGCCCGGTGGGCATCTGAATGGTCTCTCTCTGAGGGACACCCACTCTTTGTTGCACCATCATTCAAGCATACAGAACATACACTGAAAGGAGATAGAATGGAAACCAATTAGTTAAAACCCACAGCACCTGACTACAGGAAAAAGGGTTTTTATGGAGTTAAAAATAAAACCAAACTATTCCCTGCATCTCAAAGGGGGAAAAAAGGAAAGAAGCAACTTATTCTTCCTGAGGGTTCATTGGCTGTTGCAGTTGCTGTCAACCACTTAGCTTCGCTCCTGCTCCTGACTTTATCTATTTCCAGCTAATCATTGCCTACATTTGGCCATAGAAGGTCTTCTTCCAGAGCTTTCTGCTTATACACCTATCTTTATCAGACAGCATAATCTAATGCCCACCCAAGATGACTGTCAACAATTCCTTCTGAGGCCAGGTATGGTGGCACACACCTGTAATCCCAGCACTCGGGGGGCTGAGGGAGGATGATTGCTGCCAGTTCTAGGCCAGCCAAAGCTATAAAGGGAGTTCAAGGGTACTCGGAACTGCACAGTGAAACCCTGTCTCAAAAAGACAAAAAAAAAAAAACAACACAGAACAATTCTTTCTGAGTTCCACTTTTTGACTGAGGGAAAATTGGAACCTCATCCCTGACAAATGAGTTGTGCCCTATCAAGCCTCCATAGATAGGACCGACGAAGCTCTATCAAATTGGGCCCATGAGAGCCTGTGGTCTTTGCAAAAGTCAGGGGCAAACTATACCTTTCCTGGTAGATAATGGGACAGAGCTCTCTGCCTTCAAAACAGTTCCCTCTGTTAAGAAGTTACCAGCACTGGGACAAGTGGGACGCTTGCCTCTTGCCCCTTCTGCCAAGCATGAAATTATGGCCTGGGAGGGCATCTCCTTTACCAAGTCAGTCAACCTCGCTCTCATTTAACCCTGCATATTCAACTTCAAATGTTCCCTTAGAGGAAAAAGATGCCTGCATCAGCTCGAGACAAATAACTGCAATACTAAAGCTCTGGAAACTCTCCTCCCAGAGGTATAAGACTAAAGACTCACCTCTAGACCTGGGTATCAACCATGCTGCCTCACTGGACATCAACCATGCTGCCTCCCCCCATTGCTATCAGATTTCACAGAAAGCACAAATAGGCATCCAGCTACACACCAACCTGACAAGACTGTTGATCACCTTGGGTAAGAGCTTCATGCTATCAACCACACAGAAAAGATACCTTCCTTTGCTTGCAAGTTGCTCCCATAAGCCCCCTCAGCTGGGAAAATCCTGAGATTAAAAAGCCAGTTCACTTGGATTCAATTGCAGTAAGGTTGGTTAAAAACTCTCCCACCTTGATTCTTCACGACAGAAAAGCCCTTCCTAGGGGCCAGGGTGATGGCTCAGTGGAATAAGTACTTTCCTGGCAAGCACAGGGTCCTAAGTTCAATCCCTGGTTCTGCCAAAAAAAAAAAAAAAAAGAAAGAAAGAAAGAAAGAAAGAAAGAAAGAAAGAAAGAAAGAAAGAAAGAAAGACCCTTCCTAGTTGTCAACACAAACCCACAAGGTCACCTGAGGGGCTCTCCGATTCAGGCCAAGCAAGAAAAGCTTTATCCCATTCAGCACATCCCACCTGCCTCCTCCTTACACTCATCAACTCCAAGCTGCTCAGCCAGCCAAGACATTGCCTGTTCTTTTCCTGCCCCACAGCCTCCTGCTAACACTGAAGAACGCTGTTGTATTTTAGATGGAGCTCAAGCCTGGTTAAAGTCAAAAGTTCCAGCCACTGAGGTTGATCCTAGTGCTTGGGAGAACCCAGTCCTCCCATGAATGTGTCCAAAGTGGGACTATAATGAAACAGAGGGCCATAAAGCTTTAGATCAGTACTGCACTACTCTCCTGGCAGACCTGAGAGAGGGAAGCAAGAAGTAAATAAACATGTCTAAGGTTACTGAAGTTACCCACTACAATTCTGCCAAAGCAGATTCTGTGAGATTGATGGACACTTTATTGAACATGAATTCTTATTTATTTGTGTGTGTGTGTGTGTGTGTGTGTGTGTGTGGCCAGCTCAGCCCACCAGGGGGCAGGGCTGGCTGGCATGTGGTGCTGGGGGATTAAACCGCGGTCCCTGTGCTTTGCTAAGCTTGTTTTAAATAGGTGCTTTAGACCACTGAGCCATCTCACCAGCCCCTGAACATGAATTCTTATACATGCTTGAGTGCCCTTCCTCTCCTGGGACGTGACCAGCCTCGCTCACACTCCAGGCACTGTCTCGGACTTGATACTGACTCTGACTGTACCCTGGGAGAAAGAGGACCTACATCAGCCCGAAATGCCTGATAGTCAAAACCCTGAAGTTTTGAGAGACTAATTTCCAGAAGTATTGACAAAGGACTCACCCCCGGGGCTTGCTACCAATCATGCCCCCTTGGTGATCAAGTTCTATCCCAAGGCAACCCCAGTACACCTCTCCTGCCTGTGAACCCAATTCAAGATCTCCAAGCTGCCAATGCAGCTGCAACTGCTCTCTGTATATGTTGCCTGAGTCTCCTGCCATCCCACAGCCTGCACCTGCAGATAGATACAGCTGTCTGGATGTTTAAAAAAAAAGTCTTCTGCCTTCAATTGGATACTGTCAGCCAGCTCCTCTTTGCCTTTAAATGGAAAAAACTTCTGGACTACCTTAACTCAACCTCCCAACAGTTCAAAAACTTGTTTTCTCTTCACTGCATTTCTGATTGATGACGCCCAAGCTGCCTGCTGGAAAGACACAGAAGCTCTGCTACAATATCTAGCAGAAACTGGTTCCATGTTCTAACAGCTACTGTCTTTCTGATCAAGAAAACTGACAAGTTCACCTTCAGTGAGACCTAACTCTCCAGGTGTCACATGCTATACTGGGATAAAATGCTCTTGAAAAAAAAAAGGACCCCCCTGACAGATGCTGAGTACACTCTGTTTACAGATGAAAGTAGCTCAGTTAAAGTCCAACAGGCTAGATATGGTGTGGTCACTTTGGACAAAACTATTTTGGCCAAAACTCTCCTGCACGGATGATCTGCACAGCAAACTGCTGAATGGAAATCTGCCAACAATGACACAAAGTAATCCAATCCACAGGTCTGCATCCCTTCCAGGGACCCAACTGACTGAAACCTGGTACTTCTGGGAAATCAGAGCCAACCCTGCCCCCACCATTTGTTCTGAAAGCCCAAACCACTGTGCTGGCACCTGTACCCCTTCAGCCAGATCAGGCTTCAGCATTTGTGTCATAGGCCCTGACTGCCCAGTCCCTAGCCATACTGAGAAGACAACAAAAGTCTGTAGGTTCCGGCTGTAAAAAAATCATCCCTAGATGGCCTACCCTTGATCACTGGCAGTGAAGGCAAAACTGCATTTGCAGAGGTTACTCTATGCTAGATTTAATAAAAACTATATATAGCACAAAAGCCACAAAGCTCTAAAAAGTTTTTCTCAAAACCAAAAAAGCTTGTAACCAGTTAAAGGCCAACTATATCTGTACACATTCCTACATACACATATAACGAAGTCCATATTAACACAGGTTTCAGATATCCAGCCTTAGATCTGCTAAAAATTTTACCCTGATAGCTTCTCCACGTCTCACTCTGAAAAGACAAGGCATGCACGACTGAAGCCTGAGGACGCAGTTCACAGGATTGCTCCATACCTATTCTCTTTGATTCTTTGCCTTTTCAGGCTGCTTAACACATTCTTTGCTTCCCCACAGCCGGCTAACTCAGGGGTTTTGGGTTTTTTTCCCCCTTAAACTCTAGGGAAAGTTACCCCAAGAGAACAGAACAATCAGTCAAGCACTTGACCAAGATTTGATGAGCATCCAAAACGCACTGGACATTCTCCTAGAGCAGAATTAACTGTTTACACTCTCTTCACAGGAAAAACAAAAGAGGGAGAAAATGTAACAGAAAATCCCTACCCCCAACCAGTATACTTCAGTTTGTTAGTTGCCTAGGTGATAGTTCCTGTTCTAGTTCTGGCTGCTCCTGTCTCTTAGAAACAGCAGATTACTGTGATACCTAGCTGGTCACTATGATGCAAAGTGTATAAACCAATCCCCAGGGCTGGCCATATAGCTCAGCAGATTAAAGCACTTGCAAGCAGGTACAGGGGCTAGGGGTTCGATCCCCAGGCCTGCCATGCCGGCCCCGCCCCGGGGGCACACTGAGAGGGTGATTGAGACTGGGTGTGGTGGTGCCTGCAATCCCAGCACTTGGGAGGCTGCAAACAGGAGAATCACTATGAGTACGATCTAGTAATGAGACCCTAAACACCCTGTAGACGTTTCCTTAAAAAAAAAAAAAAAAAAAAAAAAAATCCACAATTAAAAAGTTTTTCTGCCTCTGTATTTTCTGCTTATCTCTATTTTTTTTTTAAATGTATTTAGTACAAGGTCTACAGGGTTTCACTATACAGACTGTACTTGTAGTGATCCTCCTGTTTTCCACCTCACCAGTGCTGGGATTAAAGGCCAGCGCCAGGCGCTGACAGCACAGCGGGATCGACCAGGTCCCTGAGTCTGCCTAAGCAGGTGCTTTAATCCACTGAGCTATCCAGCCAGCCCTTCTGCTTGTTTATCTAATATAAGCCCTAGACCACCAGAGACCAAGGCCTGATATTCTGAGAATGATCCTGATCAGTGCCTGTCAACATAAATAAACCTGTCTCCAAATCCTGAGTGTCATTTTGGGATTTCTACTTGCCATTGCAAAACAAGGCTTTCCTGATAAAAGAAGAGCAATTGAACTTGCAACTATTTTTCTCTGCCATTTCCCTAGATCACTAGTCCCCCCAGCTCAATAGTTCTGACTTTACCCTAATGAGGAGTCAAAGTTGCCAACAACAGCAAAGAAAGCATATTAAAAGCAAACAAAAAAGAAGCATTCAATGTTAAAGAAGAGGATAAAATGCCAAGACCTTAAATTTAGAAAAAACACATTTAAATGAGGGTGCACTACCCGAGACTGTAATATTGGCTCACTTGTCTGTACTGCAGGCTGCTCCACTGGCAGATGTCCTGACTCCTCAGAGCACAAGGAGCTTCCGTCTCTGACTGGGCCCAGCATTTCAGCACTGGGAACTCTAAGGGAAGTAGAAGAACACATTATCAGAAAACCTAGGCTCTTACTGAACCTCAACACAAGTTTTTAGTACTAGGATAAGAGTAATATATTTCAATACACATTGCAGGTGACTTGGATCCATCCATCCATCATGCAGTTATTTTACTATTTTTTTAAATATGAAACCTAATAAATCAAAATTATAATATTACAAGAGGCCAGGCTTGGTGGCGCATGGCTATAATCTCAGCACTCAGAATACTGAGGTAGGAGGATCAGTGAGAGTTCAAAGCTAGCCTCAGCTACATAATGAGTTTAAGGTTAACCTGCACTATATAGTGAGACCCTGTCTCAAAAATTAATTAATATACTATAGAGGCTAAACATGTCTTCATAAATTCCATTAAAAATTTAAAACTTATTTTTCAGTACTGGAGATTGAACCCTGGGCCTCACACATGCGAGACAAGCACTCGACACTGAGCTACTTCCTAGTTCTTTTTTTTTTTTTTTTTTGGCAGAACCAGGGATTGAACTCAGGCCTTTGCACTTGCCAGGGAAGCACATATTCTTCTGTCTTTTTTCTTTTATGTTTAAAATTTTAGACCTGTTCTCAATTTAAGTCACTAACTTGCCCAAATTAAACTCAAATTTGCAATCCAACATGTGTCACTGTGCCCCGCTTTGGGTCTTTATTTTGAGATACAGTCTATTTAAAGCATTTTAGGCTGGCCTTGAATTTAGTCCTCCTGAGTACCTGGATTACAGGTATATGCCACTACACTGAGTCTTTTTGGATGCATAATATACATTCAGAAAAGTGGAAATAAGAGATTTTTTTAAATGGACAACACTAAATGATCGTACCTAACAATCTTGCCCAAAAAGATAATAAAATATCGTATAAGGAAACACTTAAATGTCAGCACCATAAATTACTCTTAGAGGGAAAGGGGAAGCTATATTGGGATCTAACAAACAGAACTGCTGTTAGGGTGGCCAGAAAAGTGCAATCTCCTAATCTGGTGGTAGTTACAAGGGTATTTCCATTGCTATAATCCATGAAAATCTGTATCTGTGTAGTTTTTCCCTATCTACACTTCATTTTATGATTAAAAGTTATTTTTTAAAAAGCACACCTTTGCCATCATATTACTATTATTTTCAATCTTCAGAAAAGACTTTCATGTTTATCCCCAGTATATGGTGTTCATGCCAGCCCCACCCCTGGGCACACTGAGATGGTAATTAAGACTGAGCATGGATTATGTGCATTAGATTACGCACCGGTAATCCCAGCTCTTGGGAGGCTGAAAACAAGAGAATTACTACAAGTCCAATCTATATAGTGAGACCCTATAGACTCTGCAGACCCTGCACCAAATACATAAAAAAAAGAAAAAAAGAAAAGACTTTCAACTCTCACCTTGATCACAGGACATCAACAGATCTGGGTTACTGACCACTATCAAGGTTTCTGCATCCTCACTGTGTGGCCGGTGGTAGCGATAGTGCACAGGC
>NW_004524779.1:916518-928586 GCF_000260255.1 Octodon degus
TAAAGCACCTACTTAGAACAAGCTTAGCTAAAGCACAGGGACCGCGGTTCAATCCCCCAGCACCACATGCCAGCCAGCCCCAGCCCCTGGTGGGCTGAGCTGGCCACACACACACACACACACACACACACATAAAAACTTTAAAAATTAAAAAAAAAAAACAAACAAATTTACCCCCTTTCCGAACCAGTTCCAGATGTGATCTATGTATAACAAAAGCAAACTGGGGAAGAGAGTAATTTTTTTTTTTTTTTTTTTTTTTTTGGCAGAACTGGGGTAAACTGGGGAAGAGACAGCCTGGGGAGCTAAGTGTCTCACAATAATTATCTCTGTAAATGTCCTTATCAACCTGTGTGTAGGTGACAAAACAGGTACCAAAAAAGAGAAATTTGTGACTATAGCACAATTAAGTAAGTATAAAACCACTAGAATAAAAATGTTTAAACCTGTATTAGGTTAAAATGATTGGTATCATTCTTGTAATTTCCTGTTCTTTTGTGGAGCAAGCCAAATAGTAGTGACTAAGAGCACTGTGGTCAGGAAGTCAAGGCAAAGATCAGCAACTCTGTGTGTGTAAAAGGTTAATGGAAAATATAGCAAAAAAAAAAGGCAAATAATTTTTTTTCACCCTAAGGATTAAACCAAGGGCTTCAAGCATGATAGATAAATGCTCTACCACAGAGCTAGTCTCTCAACTGCTGCAAATGATTTTCAGAAACATAACTTGGTAAAAACTATTTGTAAATAGTTGGGCATGATGTGGCATGCCCATAATCCTAGCACTGAGGAGGCTGAGGTAGGAGAATCACTGTGAGTTCAAGACCATCCTGGGCTACATAGTGAATTCAAGCAGTCAGGAAAACCAGTCTAAACTATAGACTGTCTAGACAGGAAAACCAGTCTAAACTATACAGCAGGACCCTGTCTCAAGAAGGCATGCAAGAAGGGTGAGAAGGAGGGAGGAAAAAGAGCAGAGAGAAAATTCTAAGTAGTCTACATGAAAAGTGAAAATGCAGTGGCAAAAATTAGTCATGCGCATGCATACACTTAGTATATATACGTATTTCTCTTAGTTGCTTCTTCTGTTGCTGAGACACCCACAAGTTAAAGAAGGAAAAGTGTGTTTCAGCTCAGTTTTTAGAGGTTTCATGCCAGAATTAGCTGGCTCTGAGGCAAGACAGCATGGCAGAAAGGCATCACAGAGGAAAACCAGTGCATGAGGTGACAGGAAGAAAGCAGCAAGCAGCGGGCAGCAGCCTGCCGTCTTCTGTCCCTTGGCAACGCTTAAACCCAGGGTGAGGCTTCCATTATTCACAGTCTTAATCCTAGTATCACACACCTGATCCACACTCTCACACCCTAATCCAGCTGCCTTTGAAATTCCCCACCTGTGAGTGCATGAATCTTCAGGGGAACATATATAAGCCCTAACAGTATCCATACTACATATTTATACACATATATACACATTCAGGAATCACACACTAATTTATGTATGGATGTATATACACATCCCTTCTCTTAGGATTCTCTATGGGACTGAGCGATAGCTCGGCGGCATAAGAGCCTCCCTGGCAAGTGCAAGGTCTCAAATTTAATCCCTGACGCTGGGGAAAGAAAAAAAAAAAAAAAAAAAAAGGAAAGAAAGAAAAAGAAAAGCATTCTCTATGCAAACGTCTTACACACCTCAGAGAAATAGCCAGCATTCACTCTTCATCACTGCAAGCATCCTTATATTCCTAATTGGCAGTGATTTTAAATCTTATATAGTCTTTCACATGATGGTCCACCTGTTAAATCACAGGAGCAACAGAACTCATGGGCAAAGGTCAAGGAATTACATATACTTATAAATGATCAGGGTCAAGGAATTTTATAGACTTATAAATGATCAGGGACCTCAGAGGTGAACAAATTAAACCACTGTTCCAATGAGGGGCTTTACAAGTATCCATCCACTGCCTGAATACTTCCAGTCAATTAGGAGCCTCTTCTTTTTCATGAGTAGAAACTTTATGTCATGGCCTTTAACATTTATCAGTTGTTCTTGCTTACAGTGTCTTCAATAAATCCACTCTTGTTCCACGAAAGATCTTTCACATATCCGAAGGCAATGATGCTGCCACCACTAAGTCTTTTCCTCTGCAGGGAAATAGTCCCCGTTCTCTTGGTTTCTCATGAAATGATTCCCAGGCCATTCATTTTAGTTACCCTCCAAAATATTTGTAAGGGATAGTGGCAACATCATTGTCTTTAGGTAAATCTTGCATTAGCTTCTTACCAGATTGTGCTCAATATGTGATGCATGCACGTGTGTGTGCACACACACACTTTTTTTAAAAAAATTTATTTATTTATTTATTTATTTAGCACAGGGTCTCACTCAGCCTCCCCAGTGCAGGGATTAAAGGCATGCACCACCACATCCGGTTTCAGTGACCATCACGGCTCACAGGCTGGCATGACGTGCAATACTTGCACTTGCTAGGCAGGTGCTTAGATCCCCCAACTATCTCCCCGCCTCTTATTTATTTTTAATGAAAGTTTTTGGAAGGAACTGGAGATTGAAACCAGGGCCTTCTATCTGAGCTCAAATCCAGCCCTTTGCAATGTTCCTTAAGTGCCCATTAGGTCAAGTTAGTTGGTAGTTTTGTCTAAATCCTATATACTTGCCAATTTTCTGTCTAGCTCTATCAATTATAGAGGACATTGAAATATACAATTATAAGCATAGGTTTTACTGTTTTATTTTGTAGTTCATGCATCTTGAAGCTGTTATTTAGGTGTACAAATGTTTAAAACTGTTATTTCCTTCTAATAATAGATTCCATCACAAAAAATAACTGTAGCTCTAGCGGTAGTCTTTGGCCTGAAATACATCTCCAATATTAATGCCAGCCAGTTCAGTTTTCTTTTGATTCATCTGAGCATATCTTTCTCATCATTTTAACTTATGTTTTAAATGTAAAGACATTTCTTAAATTGGGTGTGGTGCCCTACACCTCTAATACTAACACATAGGAGACTGAGGCAGGAGAACTACCTCAAATTCAAGGCCAGCTGGGGGTACACAGAGAGTTTAAGGCCAGCCTGAAGCACATTGCAAATCCCTATCTCAAAACAAAATAAAAAACAGGCATAGTGGTGCTCACCTGTTATCCCAGCCCTTGGGAGGCTGAGGCAGGAGGACTGCCCTGAGTTTGAGACCAGCCTGCGCTACAGAGTGAAACCTTGCCTCAAAAACAAAATTAAAATAAATGAATAAGTAAACAAATAAGAAACACTTTTTCTAAGCTACATATAATTGCTTTCTTTTCTAATGTAATGACATTTTTTTTTCCTATATTTAGGACAAGGTCTACAGGGTCTGCAGGGTTCAACACCCAGCACCACAAAAAAAATTGCATGTAGATTATAATCTTATAAACTAAGATGTTTCTCAAAATTTCTCAATAAGAATCATTTGGGTTGGGCATAGTGACACACTGCTATAATCTCAGCACTCAGAAGACTGAAAAAGGAGGATTTTTTTTTTGAGTTAGAGACAAGCCTGGGCTACAAAGTGAACTCAAGGCCAGCCTAAATTGCATAATGAAACCCTGTCTCAAAAAAACAAAACAAAAAACAATCATTTAGATTATGGCCAGGCATGGTGGCACATAACTGTAATCCCTGCACACAGAAACTGAGGCAGGAGGATCACCACAAATTTGAGTATACAAAAAGAGAGCTTGGGTTACATAGAGAGCTTGTTCCAAAATATTTTTTTAAAAAAGGCTAGCAAGATAGCTCAGTGGACTAAGTGCCTGCTTTGGTAAGCACAGGGACCAGAATTCAATCCCAGGTCCTGCATGCTAGGCCAGCCCTGCTTGCGGGGCGCACTGAGCCAGCAACCAAGTCCAGGCGTGGTGGTGCACACCTGTGATCCCAGTGCTGGGGAAGCAGAAAACAGGAAGAGCACTATGAGTCTGAGCTGTGTAGTCAGACCCTGTACCAAATACATAAATGAAAAAAATTTTAGGCCAGCAAGATAGTTCAGTGGACAAAGCACCTGCTTAGGCAAGCACAGGGATCAGGATTTGATTCCTAGCACCACATGCCATGCCGGTCCCATCCCTGGGCATGCTGACCCAGCCACTGAGACTGGGGGCATAGTGCTATATGTGGGAGGCACAATAACTCCAGGCCTCCAATACTATTGCAAGTTAATCTTTCTAAATCCTGTGAATCTGCCACATTATGACTCAGTGCCATATAGCCCTTAGTGGTCACCCAAGTGCCTCTGACCTATAAAATTCTCTTGGTGCATCAGCATCATTAGTGATGCTGATTTCCTCCTCCCCTACCTCTGATGAGCTAGGTTCCTAGTTCTTACCCCGCCTATTTCCCATAAGTCTCCTGCCATGCCCCTGAGGTGGGACTTCCTGTCATAGCCTCATTGCCTAGTTACTCCCGCCTTTTACTCGCCGACATCATTTCCCTATGTCTCCACTATATATACCCAGCACCTCCCCTAAATGAACGAGACTTGATCAAAATCCTGTCTTGTCTCTATTTCTTGCGTCTCCTGTCCTTTGTCCCCTCTTCAATTCCCCGCTCCTCTCCCAGGTGACCTTCGTTGACTAACCCGTGGGTCGGGACAGTATACACCTGAAATCCCAGCACTGGGAAGGCTGAAAGTGTTATAACCTGTGAAAATGATTCCAATTTTGTAACTCTGTATGCTTCCACTGTAACTTTATTAACTGTTATAACCTGACATGTGCCGCCATCTTGTTCTGTATGCGCCATTCTAAATGCTGTAACTTTCCACTGCACCCCATTCTCTACTTGAGAACCTGCAGTTGGGCCTTTCTCGCGCTGGCCTTTGTGCACACCTGAATCTAGTTCCGGCCCAATGCCCTGTTCTTGCCCGCGTTCCCAGCTACAAACTGTACCCACCACTGCACCTGTTATTGTTCATTAGAAACAGGTAATTTTTCAACGGTAGCCCCTACATGAACCCTTGATGTCAGCTTTTGTGGTTTATTGGCTTAAATACCCACTCCCCTCATCCTCCCCGCGGGCACCTCAGCGACTTGCCGGGGTGTCTGCCGCTGGGTACCAGCTAAAATAAAGCGCTTCTTTTCTTTTTGAGCCTACCTCATTTTTGAGTTACGACAGAAAACAGGAGGATCACTACAAGTCAGTGCTGTATAGTGAGACCCTATACCAAATACATGCACAAACAAAAAAAATTTAAAAGAATCATGTGGTCTGTTAAAAGGAGGTTTTAGGGAGCAATCTAACACTGCTGGGTCAGGATTTTATAGGAACATAAGACAGTACTGGGCCGGGGAGATGGCTCAGTGCAATACATGCTTCCCTGGTAAATGCATGGGCCTGAATTCAATCCCCGGTTCTGCCAAAAAAAAAAAAAAAACTAGAAAATGCACCCCACTGTAGTCACTGGGGTTCACTGGAACCCTCTTTTGGAGCCCCATTGTGGTTCTTTGTGGTTCTTACCATAGCTGAGGAAATCTTTAACAATGAGGAAACAGTATTTTGGGGGAAAAGTAGTAACACTGCAAGTAGCAATCTTGGGCTTATTTTCTGGCTTCTAAGTATCTATACAACCTAAGTTGCTTAGCTCCATTGTGCCTGTTTCCTTATCTATAAAGCAGAGATTAGGACTTCAGAATTGTTACAGGAAAGTGTGTAAAGGGTAAAAAATGCAATCTGGTTTTTTTTTTTTTTTTTTTTTTTTGTAACAGGGTCTCACTATACATTTCAGGCTACCCTTGAATTCACTATGTAGCTTGGCTGACCTTAAATATAGCAACCCTCCTGCCTCTGCCTCCAGCATGCTGGGATTATAGGCATATGCCAGCACATCTAGCTGGACACACAATCTTTTTTTTGGACAATCTTTAAAGATTAATTTTTTCTGCTTCCTTTAGAAAAAAGCAAAGGTATCTGGCCTATAATATCTAATAAATGTTAGTTTCCTTTCCTCTTGTACCCAAATTACACAGATGTTGTGGTATATATCTACCTAATATAACAAAGTTATACTTTTCTCTGTCCCTAAATTGTGAACCAAGCTGCTGAAAAGCATTTAACTAGCTCAGTTAGCTGCTTTAATCCTGATAAGCATCATTCACTTGTTGAAGAATACTGCTCCATTCTATCTCTAAAAGGTCAGTATATCTTTTGACAAACTTTAAAAAATACTAAAAAAAAAAAAAAAAAGCAAACATCATTTTACCAACTATTTTGCCTTAATTGAAATTATGGGTGCCAAGGAGATAGCTCGGTAGAATAAGCACTTGCCTGGCAAGCACAAGGGCCTGAGTTTATTCCCTAGTTCCGCAAAAAAAAAAACAACAACGGCATCTCTAAATCAATTTCTCTTGGTTCAATCCCCAGCACCACATGCCATGCCAGCCCTACCCTCAGGGTGGGCTGAGCTGGCCACAAAAATAAATTTCTCTCCCCACCCCAAAAAAGGCCCCTAATAGCTATACCTCTGTTATGTTTTTCTCTTGCATTGAAGCCAACTCATATGGATCCACAAAAAGTCCTGCAGGGATGGACTGTTTAATTAAGAGTCGGCAGGTTTTTAAGTCCTTGATGCTTTCTCCAAACTTCACTTTTATTAAAAGGTCTCTGTAAGATAAATATATTTAAAGGAAATCTCTTCACTCAATTGTTAGATGAGAGAGCATAACATCAAATTGATAATAGTAGAAACTATATTTAAAATTGATTTTCTAAGATATATATTATCAAATCAAGTGAAATATTTATATCATGTCAGAATAAACTATTGCATCTTTCATATATTACAGTTTAGCATCAATATAGAAAGAATCCAAAAATAGTCACATGTGGTTTTTTGTTTTGTTTTTTTTGGAACCGGGGATTGAACTCAGGCCCTTGTGCTTGCCAGGGAAGTGCTTATTCCACTGAGCCGTCTCCCCGGTCCCTTACATATGTATTTTTAATAGTTAGCAACATAATTTGATGGGGAAAAGAGAGTTTTTTCAACAAATGGTACTGAAAAAAATAGACATCTGTATAGAAAAAATACGGGTGAGGATGCAGCTCAATGGCAGAGTGCTTGCCTTCCAAGGAGAGGCCTTGGTTTCATCCCTAGTACCATAAAAAAAAGAGACAGAGACAATGAGAGACAGTGAGATAAAAAAATACTGACCTCTATCACATGCATAAAAATGAATTTAAAATAGATTACAAATCTAAACCTATCATCGCCCAGCTATCAAGAGTCAGACTCTAAGGGCCAGGGAAGATAGCTCAGTGGCATAAGTGCCTGCCTGGCAAGCACAAAGTCCTGAGTTCGATCCCTAGTACAAAAAAAAAAAAAAAAGAAAAAGAAAAAGGTTGAAAAAAAAGAGTCAGACTCTAGCCAGGCATGGTGGCACACACCTATAAATAGGAGCACTCCAAAGGCTGAGACAGGAAGATCATCACAAGCTCAAGGCCAGCCTGGGCTATAAAGTGAAATTAAGACCAGTTTCAACTACACAGAGAGATCCTGTCCCAAAAGGAGGGGAGGGGAGGAAACAGATTTCAGATCACAGCACAGGGAACACTTTCTAAGAATTCCAAGGCACAGTGGGTCATCCTGCTTAAGGAAACAGAAGCGCCTGGAGACTGGAGTGCCTGAAAGTCACAGCACCAAAGTACAGAGATGAAATTAGTGAAAAAGTGTTTCACAAGTTGAAATAGAAATCCCTTGAATTTTTGCAGCAGCTTAGTGTGAGGTTTAGGGTACAGTGTTGACTTGATCAGCTCTGGGACCTGCGCCCAGGACTGGTAGGGCAGACTTCTAGGAGTACCCGGGTGGGTCACAGAGATGTGGCCTTCAGGCTGATGCCTGCTCCCAGGACCCTTCTTCTCTGGCACTGTTCCTCAACTGACCATAGAATGAATCTTGTTAAAACATGAGCCAAATTAAACCTCTTTTTCTTTCAGTCATGTGTGTTGGGTATTGTCCAAAATGGACAGGTTAATAAACTAAGATGTATATAAGTAATATTTCACTACACAAGACTGGGTAAAAAAAAAATGTCTGAAGAGTTAAAAACTGAAAAAAATTCAACATTTCACAGAGGACTAAACATACATACTGATGCAGTCTGTAGAGACATTCAGAGGGTAAAGTACTAGTTGATAAGCTGGCTTAAGGTTAAGGGCCACTTTAAGAACTATAAAAAAGGAAGATCAATCTGACTTTTTAAAAAAAGTAATTTACCTGTCAACAGAAAAAAGCTAAACAGTCTCTATTTTTATTATTTATTTATTTATTTATTTTTTTTTTTTGGTGGAACCGGGGATTGAACTCAGATCCTTGCATTTGCCAGTCAAGCGCTTATCCTACTGAGCCATCTCCCTGGCCCCAACCGTCTTTAAAGGAAGACAACAAAATCCAAACTCAACAACATTCATCACAAAAACATTCAATTTTCATCATGCAATCAAATGTTACTAAACAGGCGTGGGGAGATAGCTGAGCAGCCTAAGCACCTGCCTGGCAAGCTCAAAGTCCCAAGTTTGATCCCCAGTACCGCATAACATGCTGGCCCTGGAACCCTGGGCACACCATACTAGCCCCCAAACCAAGTGTGATGGTGCAAGCCTATAATCCCAGCACTGGGTATGCTGGGACAGGAGGATCACTACAGAGTGGGAACTTCATAGTGAGGCTCTGTATCCAATAATAAATAAATTAATTTTTTAAAAATGCTACTAACCATACGGAGAATTGGGGAAATACAACCCACAATCAAGAAATATGAGTCAACAGGAACAGACCCAGAAATGACAGAAGTGTCAAAGTAAGCAATGTGCAATAAAAGAGTTATCATAAACTAGGGGTAATGGTGCACACCTCTAATCCTAGCACTCGGGAGACTAAAGCAGGAGGATCACTGTGAGTTTGAGGCCCGCCTAGGATATATAAGCAAGTTCAAGACCAGCCTGTACTATATAAACAAAGTGAGGCCCTGTCTAAAAACAAAACAAATGATGAAGGAAAGAGAAGATATTTTTTAAAGAACTGACTGTAATTTCAAGAGAAAAATAAAATTTCTAAAATATACCTGCATGTGATGAAAAGTAACTGGACACTGAAGAATCAAAGATGAAGACTTGAAAACAGTGCAAAAGAAACTATCCAAATTGAAGCACCAAGAGGAAAACAGACTGGAAGGAAAAAGGAGGAGCTTCACTAATCTATAAACAATATCAAGTCATCTAGTAATTAAGAGTCCTAGAAAAAAAAAAGAAAAGAAATACCAAAAACAAACAAACTAAAGACATAATGGCTGAAAAAAATTCTAAATTTTTTTAAGTACAGGAAATCAAACTCGAGCTTGCCAAGCAGGCACTGTGCTGCTAAGTTATCTCCCCTGCTCTAAATTTAATTCAAATTCTTATTCTGTAAATCCAAGGAGCTCAATAAATTCAAAGTAGATATACACAAGCCACAATAAGGCATTTTTAACCAGTCAGTGAAAGAAAATTTTAAAGTATCAAAGGAAAAAGGTACAGTATGTAGGCATCAACAATGACAAGAAAAGTCTGAAGACTGGGGTCACACAACATATTTAAAGTACTAAAAGAAGCCAGGCCTGATGACACACACCTGTAATCCCAGCACTGGGAGGTTGAGACAAGAAGGATCTCTGCAAGTTCAAGACCAGCCTGGGCTACAAAGTGAGCTCAAGATCAGCCTAAACTTCAGAGTGAGACCCTGTCTCAAAAAGAAAAAAGGTAGTATGTACATACATACATATATATACATATATACTAAAAGAAAGCTGTCAACCTAGAATTATATATCGAGGGGAAAAGTTCTTCAGAAATAACAGCAAAATAGAGACTAACAAAAGAATTTTCCACTATAGGAAATAGTAAAAGGCATTCTTCAGGCAGAAAGAAAATGATACCATATGAAAATATAGATCCATGAGAAACACATAAAGAGCATAAGAAATAGCAAACATCCAGGTGACTACAAAAGACTTTTAGTCAGGTGTGGTGGCATGTGCCTATAACTCCAGCTGCACCAGACACTGAGGTTAAATGGATGAGTTCAGCCAGAAATTCAAAGCCAGTTTGGGCAATATAGTGATACACCCAAGGAGAGTAAATCTAAATGAAATGGTTGTGATATGAGATTCATACTCAATTTACTCCAAATAAGGCAAGAAAGTAGAAACAATTAAATATATAGAAAAACAAATTTTAAAAAGTAGCAAGATAAAATTTAAACAAATATATCACCATTTGTAAAAGCAAATAATGCCATCACTCCATTTGAAAGGAAAGACTGAAGACTACATAAAACAATAAAACTTGGCCACATGCTGTCTACAAGAAGTGCACTGAATATAAAGACAGATTTAAGTTAAAAGTAAAGGATGAGGGCCGCTCAGATAGCTCAGCGGACTAAAGTGCCTGCTTAGGCAGACACAAGGGCGTGCTGAGACAGCAGTTGAGACTGGGCGTGGTGGTGTCCAACTGTAATCCCAGGGCTTGGGAGGCTGTAAACAAGAGGCTCACTATCCAATCTACGTAGTGAGACCCTGAACACCCTGTAGACCTTGTATCAAATACATTTTTAAAAAGGCTAAAAAAGTAAAAGATGAAAAGAAACATGCAAATAATAAATAGGAAATTGCTACTAAACATCAGAAAAAGTAGGCTTCAGGAAAATGAACATTGTAAGGAATGCAAAAGGACATTTGTTATGGCTTATGTCTAGATGTCCTCCCAAAGCCTTATGCAGCCATTGAGAGTGATTTTTCAGGGATGGCTGAATCTAAAGCACATGATTGATTCATTGTGCAATGCCAAGATGAAGGGTGCTACAATTAAAGTTAGGTAATCACTAAATTAGGCCACTTACTGGTTTGGTACCACACTAATCCTCATAGCTTGGATACATAAGGGATAGAAAAGGGTTTGTCTCTTCCCTTGCTTGCTTTGTTTCCTTCTGCTCCCCCTGAACTGTTCCCCTCTAAAATGCCTGTCTGTGGGCTGGAGAGATGGCTCAGTGGCATAAGCGCTTCCCTGGCAAGCACAAGGGCCTGAGTTCAATCCCTGGTTCTGCAAAAAAAAAAAAAAAATGCTGTGTAGTTCAGGCTGACCTTGATCTAACTATGGAGCCCAGGCTGGACTCAAACTGCTTCCCAAGTGCTGGGATTATAGGTACCATATCTGGTGAAAAAGCTAGTTTAAAAGAAATGAAATCAGCCAAGCATGGTGACACAAGTCTGGAATAACTGGGGGGGGGGGGGAGAGGGAGGTTAAGAAAGCAAATGACTTTTCAATTTATTCATTATTCAAGTGTCAATATTTTGTTCTAAATATAATAGTATTTTTTAGGTAGAAATCAATGGACAACATACCTGTGGAAACCATCTTTCAAAACTTCTTGCCTTAAAATGATTTCAGGACAAGTGGCTCTTGTGCCTATATGAATCAAAAGAATTTAAAATTAAACTAAGCAGCCAATGAAAGAATAATTATGTAATTTAAAAATGGCTTTATTTGCCAGAAAAACTGACTTAAAACTTTTTAAATCTAGTTTTTTTGTTTCTTTTTTTTAAACCAGGAATCAAACTCAGGACCTTGCACTTGCCAGGCAGGTGCTTGTGCCACTAAGCTACATCCCCAGCCCTAGGTCTAGCTTTTTTTTCTTTGCCCCCTGTATTTAGGGCAGGGTCTCACTTCAGACTCTAGCAATTCTCTTGTTTACAGCTTTCCAAGTGCTAGGATTATAGGCCACCACGCCCAGTCTTAATTGCCACCCAGCCTCAATTGCCGGCTGAGTGCGCTCTGGGGGCGGGGCCAGCACCACACACCTTTAGTCTGCTGAGCTAACAGGCTGGCCCCCTAAATTGAACAAAAAATAAAAATTTAAGCAGTTTAAGCTGCATATAAATTTATTTATTTATTTGTGGTACTGGGGATTGAACTCATGACCTTGCGCTTGCCAAGCGCTTATTCTACTATTTCCCAGACTCAAACGTATCTATTTTACATGTTGTGCATTAGTG
>NW_004524779.1:928686-930873 GCF_000260255.1 Octodon degus
GTATGTATGTATGTATAAAATCCCCTCTTCCCTCGTCTTTTTTGAGACAGGGTCTCACTATGCAGTTCAGGATGGCCTTGATCTCACTTTGTAGCACTGGTTGGTCTTGAACTTGAAATGGTCCTCCTGTCTCAGCCTCCAGAGTACTGACTGGGATTACAGGTGTGAGCAAGCACACCCCCTCGGAAATGTATTTTAACATGGAAATTTCTGACATACTCACATGAAAGGGAATCAGTATTGTAATTAAATTTTATTTTCATTAAAGTGATTTTAATGTGATGAATATAATCATCATACATACTTAAAAAGTACCAATGAAATCTAATTGGAGGGCCAATGAGATAACTCAGCTGACTAAGCGCCTGCTTTGGCAAGTGCAGGGACCAGGAATCAAACCCTGGTCCCTGCATGCTGGCCAGCCCCGTCCCCAGGGCACACCTCTAGTCCCAGGGCTGGAGAGGCTGAAAACAGGAGGATCACTAGGAGTCTGAGCTGCACAGTAAAACCCTGTACATAAAATACATAAAATATCCAAATACATAAAACGAAAAAAAAAATCTAACTGAAAAAAAAAAGCAACAATACTGACTTGGGAATTAGGTTGTTTTATTTCAAATCTCTGTTATTTAATAGCTATGTATCTGAGCAAGACAGTATATCTCCCTGCATGGTTGTCATAAAAATACAGTATATGCCAAAGCACTTGGAACATAGCTTACTACACACTGTACTAAGTGTTTTACATAAGCGTATGTTATTAACAGTACTTTGAGGTGATCCCAGGGCATCAAAAGGAATGGAATGGCTAAAGAGTCAGAAAAATCTGGTTTTTATTTCTAATACACTAATGTTGTGCACATGTTATATATAACAGCAACATCTGTATTCTAATATCCCCACCTACAAAACATGGAAGATTTTACATTTACGCTTTGTAGAAATGTTGGAAGAGGAAAGAAAAGAAAGGAGGGAGGGAGGGAGGGAGGGAAGGAGGGAAAGAGAAGGAAGCGGAGGGAGGGAGGAAGAGGCCAGGCAGGCAGGCAGGCAAGAAAACTGTGACTTAAAGGTTCAAAAGGTTCCTTTATAAACTCAAAAACCAGATATGTTACTTTATGACTTCATATGGATTTCAGACACTAAAACTATTATTCATTGTAAGCATCACAACACTATTCAGTTTCTGTTCACCACCAGCACCACCAGGCATCCTGCTATGGAACTTTGCCCCATTTCAAATGCTAGAAGAAGGAAACAAAACAAAAAAGCCAAAGGTGGTAAGTGTGTGGGAAGAAAACTAAAAGAAACATGCACAAAATGATTTATCATTGAATGCTGCTGAACCCAAAAGATGTATTCCCCAAAAAATGCACTAAGAAAAATGACATGAAGGTGAACCTATTTAAAATTAGAAAAAAGCAACACCTATTAATTATCTATGTACTCTAATCCTCTACTTAGGGACTTCAGGCTTGTTTTAATTTTCAAAACCTAGAAAAATAGGCTCAAAACTACAGTACTGGGGCTAGAGTTATAGCTCAGCATAGGTGCCTGCCTGGCAAGCATGAGATCTCGAGTTCCATTCGCAGTACCAAAAAAAAAAAAAAAAAAAAAAAGTAAAAAGTACAGTACTGCCATTTCAAGCCAGATGAAATTTAGCAACCAGCTCTGGGTAACACAACTGTGAATTTAAAAGTAAAACAGGCTGGAAATATAGCTCAGTGGCATAAGCACCTGCCTGGTAAGTGTGAGGTCCTGAGTTTGATCTCTGTTACTGGAAGAAAAAAAAAACAGGAATAAAAGCAAGTACTGCCTGACTTTTAAAGCCTCAGTTTTGTTTGCTTTTATTTAGATAGGTTTTGGTCTTTTTGAGACAGGGTCTTGTTGTGCAGTTCAGACTGGCATTGAACTCACTGTAGCCAAGGCTGGTCTCAAATTCACAACGATCCTCCTGCCTCAACCTCCTGAATGCCAAGATTATAGATATACACCACCACGCTAGGCCAGCTTCAGATATTTTCAAAATGCTCCTTAAAGAAGTATTGCTTTAAAGAAGTATATAATTTTTTCCCAGATAAACATATACCGGGGCCAGGGAGATAGCTCAGTGGAATAAGCACTTCCCTGGCAAGCACAAGGGTCTGAGTTCAATCCCCAGTTCTGCAAAAAAACAAAAACAAAAACAAA
>NW_004524779.1:931258-950145 GCF_000260255.1 Octodon degus
GATACAAAGGAAAGATCATTTTGTATTTATACATACAAAATAGGATAAATTTACAGCTACTTTCGCTTAACTCAATGAGAAGAAAGAGGTGTACTAACAGTGTGTGGACAGAAAATCCTGTCTGCTTCTTGTACTATGGATAACCACTAAGAAGATAACAATGTACAGTGTATTGACTATCAAAACTGTCCTATTAATCAGTTGTGATACTGTCTCATTCATATTTATTTCTTAATAAAAAAAATATAAAAAAAGAAAGACAAAAAAACCCTGTAAGATCAATTAAAAAAAAAAAAGTTAGCAGGCCTAATTTCTACTAGGATGTACTCTAGTATAGTAACTCATTTATCTTGGGGTGGTGGAAAAGCTAGCTGCAAATACAGCAAACACTATGTATTCATGATTTTCAAGGCAAATCATGAATTCATTCTGAAAAAGAATTTGTTGTATCTGAGCTCACTTTTGAAGTTTTTTTCCCCCCTTAAATTTTATTACTCTATTTGGTTGTGGTGATCTGAACCGCCTCTGAAAAAGGAAACCTCTGTAATCATAAAATGCCAATGCTGTTAAAGTGTTTAGAGACGCCAAGCCCAGGTGCTTTAAAAATTCTTGGCCTCATCATAATTCTATGTTAATAAATCTCAGCCAGGCATGGTGGCACACGCCTGTGATTCCTGCATTCGGGAGGCTGAGGCAAGAGAAATGCAGTGAATTTGTACCAGCCTGGGCTACAACGTCAGTTCAAGGCCAGCCTGAGCTGCATGGTAAAACCCAGTCTCAAAAAACAAACAAAACCCAGGACATCTAATAAGTAAAATACAGGCAGAACCGCGCGCTTGTACAGATACTAGTGGTAAGTTCTTAGGTCTGACAGATGAAAAACTCACCGGGTTAGGCTGAGTCCTTCCCCTAGCAAACACTTTACTCTCGCATGTGTCTCCCTTACAGCACCTCTAGCTCAGGGCTAGGTCCGCGGACTCGGACCTAAATACGTGTAATCGACTCGCACCCAAACCTATTTTTGCACACGTCCACACGCACCCCGAATCTCTCCTGTTTTTTGGAGGGGAGTCCCTGCCTAGGAGCTCGGAGGCTTTAGGGGGCCCTTGGTGATCACGCATCGCCTGAGCAAACTGGACGCTTCTGGGCTGCAGAACTCTGCACCCCGGCAGCAGAGCTAGAACACTAGGTGGGAGCGGAAGCTCACGGCCGGGCTCCGCACCTCCTCCCTCTCGGGCCAGGTCCCGGAAGCGGCCCCGAAGCCCCCGCGCCCGGCACAGGACACCAGAGTGGGGCGGCCCCGCCCCTTACCGGAGCTCGAAGGGGCGTCGCTGAAGCCCGCGGTGAGCGCGCCTCGGAGCCCAGCCGCCGCGACGAGCAGCCCGGCCAAGGCCAGGGCCGCCAGGACGCCGGAGACTGGACGCCCACAAAGGGCGTGCGGGACAAGCTGTGACGCAAGAGGGAGCCTGCCTAGCCCCGCGCCACCCCGAGAGCGAGCTCGCACGGACTTAGGACCCAGGTCGTGCCACGGCCCTGCTTTTTCCACAGCTCCAGCCCCTCAGTCCGCTCGTGCCGATCAGAGGCGCGAGCGACGTGACGCACTTCCGGGGTGTTGCTATGGGAACAGCGCGGCACGCCCCTCTGTAACTGAGCCGGCCCTAGTGGTGCTGGAGAAGGGTTTGCAGCTATCCAGGCGACCTCTTCCTCCTCCACTGCCTGTGCTCCACCCCACCGTGGCGTCAGAGTCAACCTAAGAGCTCCTCTGTGTTCTTGGATGTTTAGACGTTGGCCTGCGGAAGATGCACTTTATTTGTGTAAGGGTAAGAAAGTTATTCCTGAACGGTGGGGACGAAATCTGTACTCATTAGATGCTGTCGGAACGAAAACAGTGACAGAGATCTTGAGTCTCTCTGGTCGCTGGGCAGGACGGTATTCACCTCCGGGAACAGTTAGGTTAACTGTGCCGTCCCTGGTCCTGAACTGGATGGACTTTGTAAGCAGGCCTAGCGGGCACGCAGTGCAGATTGGAGCATATCTAGGGTGAATGTCTCAGAAGAGAGAGTGTTTCTATCTCAAACTGAAAATAGCAGTGTAAGCATGTCATTAAGAAATAGGAAGATAAATTGGATGGGGTGCCTAAAGGGATTGAAACTGATTGCCTAAAGAGAGGGATAGGACAGAGGACAATAATAGTAGTAGTGGTAGTAGTTGCTGTTGTTGTTTTTACAATCTCAATGAATGATTTTCTAAACAGAGTACAAACACAACTTCAGTAAAAATAGAAGTTAAAAAATATGTAGAAAAATCATCTAGGGTATAAAAAACATTATAGGGGTTCGATTGAGACTGGGCGTGGTGGCATGTGCCTGTAATACCAGAGCTTGGGAGGCTGAAAAACAAGAAGGATCATTACAAGTCTGATCTGTGTAGTGAGACCCTGTAGACCCTGTATTAAATTTATGTAAAAAAGAAGAAAAAAAAACTATTTGGCAATCAGATTAAAATTGTATATTAATAAAATATTTTAAATGATTAAATCATATAGGCTAACTTATAAGTCAGGATATAGTATGAATGATATACATATACTCTATTATATTATAGTTTAATTTAAAAATTAAACTATATGCCTAGGAAAAAAGACTGGGTGATATTTTCTTTTACCCGTTCCCCAAGTTTTCCCTAATGCTTGTGTAAATTACTGCCATTTTTTTGTTTTGTCTTATGTCATGGTTTGGGGTTTTTTGCAAGGGAAACAATATAATACAGGACACATTTTATAATATTTTATAATGAATCATCTAAAGAATTATATACAACAAGTACAGGAAACCTGTCCACACACTAAACAGTAAAGAATCCAGCTAAGAGCCTAGAGCTCCTAACAGTGCCTCCCACAAGTCTGACCAGAGGCCTCGAGCCCACAACAGAGTCTCATGCAGAAAGGCCCAAAGGTCAGTGGTGGAAGCTAGGAAGTCTGTCCCAGCGGGATGAGGGGTCTGTGCTAGCAGGCTGAGGGACCTGAACTGGAGCTAGGAAGCAGCATTCAAGGTAAGCACCAGAGCTCCCCCCAAAGTACCACAGCTATCTTCAACAACAGTGAGGTCCCAAGCTCCTCCAGCAATGAGGAAAGCCAGGTTCCCATTAGGAAAACCAATGAACTAGCAGCCCAACAGAACTAGCAGCTTCCAACAGCTCCAACAGCTTCTTGGAACAGCATTCCTAACAGCATTCTGGCAGCTCCTCCTGTTCTGCCTTTTATGCTGCTGGCAACAATCCTCAGGTGGGCCTCCTGCACCCTGTACCACACTAGTTTAATTCAGCGGATATAGTATGTTGACCACCAGTTAGAAACCCACTAGATCTTGTTTTGTTTTAGTTGTTTTTTTTTGTTTTTGTTTGGTGGAACTGGGGATTGAACTCAGGCCCTTGCGCTTGCCAGGGAAGCGCTTATTCCACTGAGCCATCTCCCAGGCCCTTTGTCTTAGTTTTTGAAACAGGGTCTTGCTATGTAGTTGAGACCATCTTTAACTCAATATGTAGCCCAGGCTGGCCTCAAACTCATGGCAATCTTCTTGCCTCAATCTCCAGAGTGCTGGGATTACAGGTATATGCCAGCATGTCCAGCTAATTTTTTTTAAAACTGTGTTCCTGTAGTGATTATCCAACAAGGCGGCAAAACTAGGGCGACAGTGATACCACCCTATGCCAAAAATTTTTCACATTAGCAGATCTTCCTGAGCCTATCACAACCACATCAAAAACAGTTCCTAAATTGAATGTAGTCTGGCTCTGAGGGTGGGGAAGGAAAGAGAAATAGAAAGTATATAATCTATAAATGCAGTGTTTCTTATAACTGGAAAAATATCTTATAGTGAGACAAGTAAGTTGTAACAAAATGTAGGTAAAATGTAAGCTTTACTGTCTTGCACAGACAGGTTGATTCTCTTATCAGATCTGCTTCTGCCCTGACATTACACCAATAATAAGGATTAAACCCGAGTCCTCTTGTATTCCAGGCAAGAACTCTGCCACTGAGCTACAACCCTAGCCCTTTCATTCTATTGGTTTTTCTTTTCATTCTATTTGTTTGTTTGTTTGTTTGTTTTGATTTTTTTTTCATTCTATTTTAACCAGAGTCACAGGCTGGCCCTGAATCTGCCTTAAATCCTCCTTCTTCAGCCTTCCAAATAACATAGATTAATGGAATATGCCACCCTTCCTAGATCAGGTCTGTAACTTGGATTAGATTTCTAGACTGTAAATACTTAGGCGATATACAGGTACCATGTCTTATATAATAATATAGCCTTAAGCAAGTATGTGCAATACTATATTCCACATACTTTGCTGAGAGGTTGTGGTGAAAAAAATAGATATACTCCCTATATAAACTAGAAGGAGCATATAGGCTAGAAGGGAAGATAGATGTTTATATAAACAAGTAATGATAAAAAAAACCTTATTGAGTAAACTAATTGAGAAAATACAAGGGAGACATATCTGATGTGATGAACCTCTCAGGAGAAAATATTTAAGATTATAAAAACCCACAGTACTTTGATACAGACCAGGACATTTAATACATACTTCATTAGTTGGTAAATAGAAAAGGATGCCAAGCTGGGGAGATAGCTCAGCGGCTCAAGCGCCTGCCTGGCAAGCACAAGGTGCTGAGTTCAATCCCCAGAAAAAAAAAAAGAAAGAAAGAAAGAAAGAAAGAAAGAAAGAAAGAAAGAAAGAAAGAAAGAAAGAAAGAAAGAAAGAAAAGATGCCATACATCAGTCCTTGGGCTAACTCAGCGGCTCACACACAGTCTTCAGTATGCGTGCAATACACTAAACAGTGCACCGAATACAAACTGAATTGCACAGTGCTCACTTTGGCAGCAACTATGCTAAAATTAGAATCGCACTGCCAGGCTTACCCATGAACAAACAACCCAACATCCTTCAAGGAACCACAGTCTGAAAGATCCAACCAAGTGAGGTTAACCTCCAGGCCTCCGAATGTTGTGCTTCCCAGGCCAAGCCTGCATTTCTAGAACTAGACCACAGCCAGCCCTGCTGGGGAGGAAGAGTAGAGACAAAGCGATTTGCCCAGTACCTAGGTACGACAAGCGTTTTTTTTGTTTTGTTTTGGTTTCTTTTTTCTTCAGCAGGAAATTACTATGCAGGTGACAAATTTGCATCAGGTTTCCTCTGATTTGTCCTGAAATACATGTGAGAACAATGTGCACTGCCAAGAAATGTGGAATTAGATTCCAGCCTCCAGCTATTATTTTAATTTATGAGAATGAAATCAAGGGAAAGAATCGCCAGCGCATCATGCCAGTCCGAAACTTTTCCAAGTTCTCAGGTACCCCATGTTTTATCTTGCCTCTTAGTCCAAATATTCTCTGAATCACCTAATAGGCACCGTCTCCTGCAATGTAGTGACATGGCCTTCAGAGCCTACAGACTCAGGATCAAATCATGACTCTTGTCAGGGACAAGAAGCCTGGCCTTGCCAAATTGTTTACTATTAATGACCTTCAGTTTCCTCAGATACAAAAGGTAATGGAGTGCCGGTGATATAGCTCAGTAGCACAAGTGCCTGTGTGGCAAGCACAAGGTCCTGAGTTCGATTCCCAGTACCAAAAAAAAAAACAAAAAAACCGTAATGGAGGGCCAACCAGATAGCTCAGCAGATGCAGGGGCCAGGGGTTCAATTCTTAGCCTGCCATGCCAGCCCTGCCCTCAGGGTGTGCTGAGACAGCAGTTGAGACTGGGCATGGTGGTGTGTGCCTGTAATCCCAGCGCTTGGGAGGCTAAAAAAGAGGAAGGATCACTACAAGTCCGATCTGTGTAGTGAGACCCTGTAGTTCCTGTACTAAATACATTAAAAAAAAAAAAAAGATCATTTTTGTCCAGTTTGATAATGTAGTCCTCTGAAGAGTGTTTTAGATTAAATGAGACAGCACTATTCAGTCATATTAATTCCTGTCTCTACCTCTAAATTTTTAGATTTATAATCTTTTTTTTTTTTTTTTTTTTTTTTTTTTAAGAATAGGAAATTTTGGGGCCAGGGAGATAGCTCAGTGGAATAAGCGCTTCCCTGTCAAGCGCAAGGGCCTGAGTTCAAGCCCTGGTTCCGCCAAAAAAAAAAAAAAGGAAATTTTTATGGCCAGATAGCTCAGCAGATTAAAGTGTCTGCAAGCAGGTGCAGGGGCTGGAGGTTCGACCCCAGGGCCTGCTGTGCCTGCCCCTCACCCCCAGGGCACACTGAGATGGCAATTGAGACTGGGCGTGGTGGCGCACACCTGTAATCCCAGCTCTTAGGAGGCTATAAACAGGCAAATCATTACAAGTCAAATCACTCACGATCTAGTAGTGAGACCCTGAACACCCTGTAGAACCTTTCTTAAAATACAAAAAAGGAAAATAGGAATGGGGAGTAGCAATAGCTCCTGAGAGATGGGAGGGGTCCCACATGGGTTGCCCTAATTTTATAGTCTTGATATTTTAGTAATACCACTACTGCTGTCTAAAGCTATAATGTCTTGTTAAATTCTCAGACAAGTGATTTTAAGTTAGAGAAGTAAAAAACATATGCACCCTTCTACGTCTATACTCAAGTTCAATTGTTACAGGGAATAGTTCTATAAAATAATTTATCCCAATAAAGCCATTTACCCACTTGGCTGTCACCACAGAGACATGATTTCAGAGCTTGAAACTTTTGGTTCTGTTCTGGCCTTCATAGTAGATCATGGCATAGTAACTGTGGTCAATACCATATATCCAATGGACAAGTATTTTTTTTCTTCCTTCTTAGATTGCACCAGAGCTGCTGAGCAATTGAAGAATAATCCACGCCACAAGAGTTACCTGGAGCAGGTATCCCCAAAGCAGCTAGAGAAGTTGTTTGCTCTTTTACGAGGTCACTTGTGTGGACAGAGTCTAGCAGCAACAATGGAGCAAATTCAGCAGGAGACAACCATCAATCCTGAAGAAGACATGAACAAATTAGACGACAAGGAGCTTGCCAAGAGGAAGAGCATCATGGATGAACTCTTTGAGAAAAATCAGAAGAAGAAGGATGATCCAGATTTTGTTTATGACATCGAGGTTGAGTTTGTACAGGATGAACTGCAGTCCTGCGGCTGGGACACAGAGTCAGCTGATGAGTTCTGATGCCACACACAGCTTCCTGGGCCAGCAGAATGTCCATGTTTTTACAAACAAAATAGACTGAATCTAGAAAAATGCATAAAGAACCCTAAATGTATAGGTTGGATCTTAAAACCAAGACATTTATACCTACTATGTAGGTGCATAAAAAATACAGGAATAACAGTATAGGAATCTACCAGCCAGGAGTTTGCAGACTGATGGAAGATAATGCAGAAAACTTGTGCAAAGCTAATTAGTACTTCTAAGCAGCAAAAAAGACTAGAGAAAGATGCTTGATAAAAGCCAAAGATGATCAGAGCTTAGGTTCCTATAGAGTAAAATAGGGAAGTCTTCTTTTTAAGTGCAAGATGGGGTGGGGTTTTGCTTGGCCCTGCAATGGTAGTATTTAGCAAAAAGCTTGGGTAGGATTCCACATGGGAGCAATTAGAAAAAGAGGAAAAATGGTAAAATGACAAAAAATAGAAATTCTTTTTGGTGAACAGTGGGTAAATTATAGTTTGACGGAGAGTTATCCTGTGTATATGTCTTTATTTGTATTTAACACTTTTATGTGTGTTTAACACTGGTGTGGAAGAGACTCCTGCGATGCGCCCTGCATCTACCAGTAGATACTCGTGAACAGCAGGGGAGTATCACCCCTTGGCATCAGGCAGTGCACACTAGCGACGTTCCGAAGCCTGGGACCTCTTCCCGTAGATGAGAGGTTAGTTTCACTGCCAAATGGGAAATCCACCCGTAGTTCATCCACAATAGTACAGCCAGTTTATGCATGAAATTTGGAGGTACAAAGAGAGAATCTGGGCTGGGGCTGTAGCTCAGCAGCACAGCACTTGCCTGGCAAGTGCAAGGTCCTGAGTTCAATTCCTAGTACCAAAAATAAGAGAGCGAGAAAGGATCTCTGTTTAAGCTATTTGTGCACAGATACATTTGTCCTTACTACCATGTTATGTCATTGGAAGAAATCCTATGTTTTCTACAAGGAAATTAACATTCATTAAATAAAACTGCAGAAATAAGTGTTTATTTCTCTTTATCTTTATTCTCTTCAGCATTAAACACTTGCCTAAAATGGATCATTTATGTAGTGATACTGCCAGGACCTTCAGACACTCATGTCTCATACATATTTGCCAAAGGCAGCAAAAGAATTTTCAGATTGAGAGATCCTTTCATATCTACACAGAATCTTACATCATTGTGTAGATGTAGGTGATTAATTTTAAAAGCTGAACTTTGATAATTTTTTCCTGTCACTGTTGCAAAAAATATTATAGCCAGTAACTTTGTATGTTCTATTTTGCACATCGATAAGGATATCTATCTGTGTTCACTCTACATAGCTGTTATTAAGTTATTCTCCATAGAGTTTCTTTTTTTTCATAATCTTATTGAGAAATAGCAATAAGACATTTTCAAATCAAATTGGTAGGACAGTTCCAATAATTAACACATTGCATACTGTCTTCCTAGTGGTTATTTGTTGTACAAGATGCAGACATGATATCCTATTTACAAACACTATTAGACCAAATCCCTCTATTCCTTGAATTAAGAGAATGTAGCTATATATCTATCCTAACCATTTTGAATACACAGATACAAAATGGTCATTCATCTGTATCCCCTTTTTTTGTTTAGTTCCATCATTTAAATATTATAGGTGTGTGAACTCAGCAAAATATTGCAAAATAGTCCAGTAGTCCATAACAGTATTGGGTCTTCCACTTGACTGGCAATGCCAGAAGTTGTTGACCTGATAAAGTTTCATTCATTCATTATGCATACTTTTTTTTTTTTGTCTTTTTGAGACAGGGCCTCACTATGTAGTTTGGGCTTGCCTTGAGCTCACTTTGTAGCCCATGTTAGTTTCAAACTTGCAGAGACCTGCTGCTCAGCCTCTTGAGTGCTAGGATTAAAGGCGTCATTATGCATCCTTAATGAGCACGTATGGTACCCTAAACCTGTACTATTTTAGGGTTTGGGGAAATAGCAGCATATCCAATAGTTTAAACATATGCAAGAACCTTCCATAGTACAAGAAAACAGCCTCTGTGATGGCACACACACCTGTAATCCTAGCACTCAGGACAACGAAGCAGGAGGATCACTGTCAGTTCAAAGCCAGGCTAGATTCTATAGTGAATGGGTTTAAGGACAGCCTGAACTGCATACTGAGATCCCAACTCAGAAGATAAATACATAAACAAACAAACCAGGAAAACATCTGACTTTTGAGGGTCAGTGTATCTAATACAATTACCGAAGTTTTGTTCATTTGGATGTTAGAAACATCTCATAACATACACCCATTAGAGATGATCTGGCTGGATGGAGTTTAGTTCTCGAAATTCTTGCTCAGCCTATGAAGCACAGTAATTCAAGGCCTACCCTGAAAGTTCAGTTTGGCTGTGGTCTAGCCTCAGTCTGTTGGACTAGGTTCAGTTGCCAGTAGTGTATGTGTATGGGGGTGGGGAGATGGGGATGAAAGAGCTCAATTTGAGCCAGATGTGGTAGAGCATTGCCTGTAGTCCCAGCATTTGGGAGGCTGAAGCAGGAGGAATGCTGTGAGTTCAAGGCTAGCCTTAACTACATTATGAGAACCTCTCTCCAAAAAACTGCAAAAGATTTACATAAACATTCTACTGAAGATGTGTCATGGGAAGTTGGGAATGTTGGCACATGCCTATAATCCCAGCACTCAGGAGGCTGAGACAGCAGGATTGCTGAGAATTTAAGGCCACCTTGGGTTACATAGGGAGTTCAAAGCCAGCCTGAAACTATACAGCAAAACTGTCTCAAAAAACAAACAAGGCCAGCGAGATAACTCAGCAGACTAAGTGCCTGCTTTGGCAAGCACAGAGACCAGGATTTGATCCTGCCTCGGAGGTGCGCTGAGCCAGCTACCAAGTCTGGGTATGGTAGCACACGCCTGTAATCCCAGCACTGGGCAGGCTGAAAACAGGAGGATCACTACAAATCCAAGCTACGTAGTGAGACCCTGTACCAAATACATAAAATGAAAAAAGAAAAAGAAAAACCAAAGATGTGTTTTTTAAAAAAAAATTTATTTGTGTGTGTGTGTGTGTGTGTGTGTGTGTGTGTGTCCAGCTCAGCCCACCAGGGGGCGGGGCTGGCTGGCATGTGGTGCTGGGGGACCGAACTGCGGTCCCTGTGCTTTGCTAAGCTTGTTCTAAGTAGGTGCCTTAGACCACTGAGCCATCTCACCAGTCCCAAGATGTGCTTTTAATAAGCAATTGAGTAGATAGTCAACATCATCAGCTATTAGGGAAAGGCAAGTTGAAACTACAAGATTATTTAATGCCCACTAGAACATCTATGATGAAAAAGACCAGGCAAGTGTTGATGAGGTATAGAGATGCCAGAACACTCACCCATTGCTGGTGATGATGTAAAATGTTACAGCAACCTCAGAAAACTGGCAGTTTCTTAAAAGTTATGCACAAACTTACAATACTAGCTATCCTGCCAGCCATGGTGGCACACATCTGTAATTCTGGCACTTGGGAGGCTGAGGCAGGAGGACTGCTGTGAGTTTGAGGCCAGCCTGGGTTACACAGTGGATTGAAGGCTAACCTGACCCGCATAACAACACCTTTTTCAAAAAGAAAAAGAAAGAAGGAAAGAGAAAAAGTACTAGCAATTCTACCTATAGAAATCTGCATAAGAGAAATGAAAACATGTGTCTTCACAAAGACTCGTAAGTGAATGCTCGGAACAGCACTTTTCATATACTTAAAAAGTGAAAATGAGGGGGCTGGGGAGATGGCTTAGTAGAATAAGTGCTTCTCTGGCAAGCGCAAGGGTCTGAGTTCAATTCCCGGTTCAGCCAAAAAAAAAAAAAAAAAAGTAGTGATGTGAAAATACACAATCAACATTCACAAGTGCACCCCTTGGGCACTTAAGGAGATCTGGAAGTGTGCCATGAAGGAGATGGGGACTCCAGACGTGCACATCAATACCAGGCTCAGCAAAGCTGTCTGGGCCAAAGGAATAGGGAATGTCCCATATCATATCTGGGTACAGTTGTCTAGGAATGGAACGAGGATGAAGATTCACCAAACAAGCTATATACTTTGGTAACCTACGTCCCTGTTCCTACATTCAGAAATCTCCAGACAGTGAATGTGGATGAGAACTAACTTTGAAATAAAGCTGCCAAAAAAAAAAAAATGAAAACAATCTAATGCCCATCAACTGGTGAAAGGAGGAATAAAATGTAACTATTCGTAAGAGATTATAAAAAAAAAAAAGAAAAGCCAGACACAGAAAAGTACATATTATGTAATACATGATTCATTTATATGAATTTGTGTGTGCTTGTGTGTGTGTGTGTGTGTGTGTGTGTGAGACAGAGACACAGAGACACAGAGACACAGAGACAGAGAGAGACAGAGCAGAGACAGAGACAGAGGCAGAGGCAGAGGCGCGGTCTTGCTATGTACCAGAGGCTGCCCTTAAACTGCCTCGGTAGCACCACCATGCCCAGCTGAATTTTGATTTTTTAAAGCAATTCCATGAAGACAGGAAGCAGACTAGTAGCAGGGGCTGTGGGTAAGAATTGACAGCAAATCCGTATGAGAGATATTTAGGAAATGACCAACTGTCCCACTCCCAAGGCCGTGATAAATTTTTGTTTGATATTTAGGAGAGATAGTCTAAAACCAGATTAGGGGGGCCTGGCCTTAGCTCATTTGTTGGGGCTGGTGAGATGGCTCAGTGGTCTAAAGCGCCTACTTAGAACAAGCTTAGCAAAGCACAGGGACCACGGTTCAATCCCCCAGCACCACATGCCAGCCAGCCCCGCCCCCTGGTGGGCTGAGCTGGCCACACACACACACACACACACACACACACACACACACACAAATAAATAAATAAATAAAAAATAAATAAAAAAGAATTAAAGAATTAAAACCAGATTGGGTGATGTCTGTACAATTCTGTAAATTCACTAAAAAAACTATTGGTCACTTAAAAACAGGTGGATTTTATGGTGTTTATTGAGGTCTTCAAAAAACTTTCAAAGTAGGAAACAGAGAACAGAATCAATGTCTACTAACCATTGGTTAACCACAGGTCTGTGTAGAACCTTCTTGAAACCACCTGAGGTGGGGACTGAAAAAGACCGGAAGCTGGGTATAGTGGTGCAAAACATGTAATCCCAGAATTCTGGGTGGCTGAAGCAGAGGGATTGTGAACTCAAGTCCAGCCTGGGCAATTTAGCAAGACTGTGTTTCAAAAAAAATTTTTTTTGAAATTTTTCAGAAGGCTAAGGCAGGAGAATTGCCATGCGTTCAATGCCAGTATGGGCTACATATTGAGTTCAAGGGCAGCCTGAGCTAAATATTAATTTTTTGTCTGAGGTAAATATTAAGACTCTGTCTCAAAATAAATAAAAACAAATTTTAAAAAATTTATAAAAAGTCCCATGCTTTCTAGGCAAGCATTTTCTCTCTGAACCACTCCCTAGGCTGTGATAAACTTTTGTTTGAGTATTTACCTTGTGGAAACTCCCCAGGATGTTTAGAAAGGAACATTTTAAAGAGAAAGGGAAACACAAGACAAAAAGATTTCAGTCTCTGTATTAGACTGGGCAGAGCCACCGGTTTGAAATGAGACAGGGGCAGCAAGAGAGGAAAGAGTAAGGAGTTGGGTGGCAATGCAACGGAAGCAGAGGACCTTTCTCCCATGGAAGGCTGGGGCTATATGCATTCACTGTAGATGAAGACAGGATTGTAAGGGTCAAACAAAAATTGAGAATCCAGAGGTTGCCATCTAAAAATGATTCCCATCTCCCTTAAAAATTAATGAGAGAACTTCCTTCCTCTGGCTAAGTTTACAAGATGAGAGTATTGGTAGTTAAAAAAGCTGGACACTTTTAGTTTTGTCGCTGGGCATGATGGTGCACGCCTGTGATCCTAGCACTTAGGAAGTGGAGGTGGGAGGATCGTGGAAAGCTCAAGACCAACCTGGACTACATAGCAAGAGATTCTGTCTCTACAAAAGAATTTTGGTGGTTTCAGTTTTTTTTTTTTGTTTGTTTTGTCTCATTTTATTTCATTTTTTTAGATTTCATGGCTATAACGTTTTTTCAATGATTCACTTCTTTAAATCAGGGTCCTTGCTCATTCCCTTGACCTTATTTGTTGCAGCCATCAAGAGTTGAGGCAGCAAGATTACTCTAGGCCTCTACTTAGAAAGCAGTTTTAATCAGAGCCAAGGAATCTGTCCTTACTTCTATTAAACAGTTCTCAATTACACTGTCCCTCTCCCCCATCATGTGCTAGGTACTAGATAGTTTTTCTATCAAGAAATTTAGCTGAGCATGGTTGTTCATGCCTGTAATCCTGCACTTGGGAGACTGAGGCAGGAGGATTATTGTGAGTTTGAGAACAGCCTGGGCTCAAAGTGAGCCCAAGACCAGCCTGACCTAAATAGCAAGACTCTATTTTTTTTTTTTTAACGTGCTGCTTTCTTTTTTTTATATATTTATTTTTTTTGAGAAATAAATATGAATGAGACAGTTTCACAGTTGATTAATAGGACAGTTTTGATAGTCAATACACTGTACATTGTTATCTTCTTAGTGGTTATCCATAGTAGAAGGAGCAGACAGGATATTCTGTCCAAACACTGTTAGTACACCTCTTTCTTCTCATTGAGTTAAGCGAAAGTAGCTGTAAATTTATCCTAACTATTTTGTATATATAAAAACAAAATGATCTTTCCTTTGTATCTTGTTTTTTTAAATTTTTTTTTCAAAGGTGAATATTCTATTGGCATCTAAATACTATAGGTGTTTGAATTCAACTAAACAATCTAACACAGTCTAGCAGTCTATAATATTAGTGGGTTATCCTCAGAAGTTATTGACTTGAGCCTTTTACAGCTCATCGTATTAATATGGCTTTACTTTATATACCTCATTTTTATACTTTTCTGCTGGATGGTTAAGACCAAGATAAAGCAAGACCTATATACCCAGAATTGTAACTTTTGCATCTGATAAGGTCAGCCAAGTACTCTCAGGATTTATCCTGTAGCCCTGTACCACCTTTTGTACATCCTTTTGTCAGTGTCAGACATGAGGATGAGTCACGGCCATTGCCTGACCAATTTGCTCTCTGTGAAAGCTTGAGAAAATGTTTTTTCTCTCCATGTGACTCTCCCCAGGCTCACTTTAGATCATCAAACACATTTCTCTGTGGCTCCATAATCTTCTTGATCAGAAAATTTGGAGCACAACTGAGTTACATGTTGTTACAGTACAGGTTCTCTTATGTCCCGAGTCTTCACTGACCTTGAAAGGCTAGGGCCATAGCAAGACTCTTTATTTATTTATTTTTTAAAATTTTATTTATTTGTGTGTGTGTGTGTGTGTGTGTGTGTGGCCAGCTCAGCCCACCAGGGGGTGGGGCGGGCTGGCATGTGGTGCTGGGGGATTGAACCGCGGTCTCTGTGCTCTGCTAAACTTGTTCTAAGTAGGTGCTCCAGACCACCGAGTCATCTCACCAGCCCCAGCAAGACTCTTTAAAAAAAAAAAAAAAAAGGATGTGATGGCCCACGCCTGTAATCCCAGCACTGGGGAGGCTAAAAACAGGAGGATCACTACAAATCTGAGCTATGTAGTGAGACCCTGCACCAAATATATTTTAAAAAATAATTATTTTTAATAATGAGCCATAGTAATTGAATGGCTATATCTAGGCCCTATTATAAAATCCTAGTATCTAATGTTTATATGTATCAGTTTAAAAATGAATTTAAATTTTTTAAAAATGAGAGCCAAGGGCTGGTGAGATGGCTCAGTGGTCTAAAGCACCTACTTAGAACAAATTTAGCAAAGCACAGGGACCGTGGTTCTAATTCCCCAGCACCACATGCCAGCCAGCCCCACCCCCTGGTGGGCTGAGCTGGCCACACACACACACACACACACACACACACACACATAAATAAACAAAATTTTTTTAAAAATTAAAAAAAAATGAGATCCAGAAAATAAAAATAAAATCTTTAATTATCTGACTTCATTTTATCAAAAACTACTTTCCTGCCTTTCTTTTCTTCTTTTCCCATTGCTTTCCTCTAAGCATTCCATACCCTGAAATTATAACCAACTGTACCAGCATGTTACATTTCTCAATCCTACCCTCTGTTACTGTTTTTTTTTTTTAATATTTATTTATTTTTTTATTTATTACATTTATTTATTGTGTGTGTGTGTGGCCAGCTCAGCCCACCAGGGGGCGGGTCTGGCTGGCATGTGGTGCTGGGGATCGAACCGAGGTCCCTGTGCTTTGCCAAGCTTGTTTCAAGTAGGTGCTTTAGACCACTGAGCCATCTCTCCAGCCCTCTGTTACTGTTTGAGAGGTCCTAGTACACACCAACACAGGGAAGACTAAGGAGAAGGCAAGACCTAAAAAAATGCAGAAACTCGTATTAATTATCCTAAACTTACAAATAAGGCAAAGGGTGAGGGTGACATGGCTTCTCAACATTCTCCTGAGGAGCTGGGGAGATAGCTCAGTAGAATAAGCACTTGCCTGGTAAGTGCAAGGGCCAGAGTTCAATCCCTGGTTCTGGAAAAAAAAAAAATCAACATCATATCAGAACTTTTTCTGTTTTGTTTTGTTTTGTTTTGCATAACAGGGGATTGAACTCAGGCCCTTGTGCTTGCCAGGCAAGTGCTTATTCTACTGAGCTATCTCCCTGGCCCAGGACTTTTTCTTTTTTCTTTTTTTCAGTACCAGGGGTTGAACTCAGGATCCTGCAGTCCTGCACTCCCCAGGAAGCACTTATTCTACTGAGCTATCTCCCCGGCCCCAACCCAGGACTTTCTCTGTTAAAGCCTGCCCAAGAATTGATTTTCAAAAACATGATTGCACTTGACTTTGCATACTTTCTATTTGATTAGAGAGTAGACATTGTGCAATTACACACTAACTTGAAGATTTCTCTCCAGGAAAGAAAATAACCCGGATTGTTTTGACTATTTCCCTGTAGGACATTAACCACTTTTGTCTCCAACCCCGCGATCTTACTTGAACACCTTTTTCTGTGAATGCCTACGAATACTTAGTTCTTCTATTGGAGACAGCTAAATTAGGTAGAAATATTAGAGGCAGCCAGACAGGGCTTAGGCCCTGGAGCAAGTCCGGAAATGAGGATGCTTCAGGACTGCAGCTGGAGGCCATCTGAAGATTAGAGTCACAGTGGAGAGATTTACATCCTCCCTAAGGAATAAACAGAGGCTGGGGATTCACGGTGTCACCCTTATGAGATTTACAGTGATCTCTTCAGGATGAACCCTCCTCTTCACGCACTAAGATTAAGGCTGCTAAGACTAAAGACAAGAGTAAGACCCTAAATTAATCGGTGTCTTAGTTACTTTTCTCTTGTTGCTGAGACAAAATACCCAGCATCCAAAATTAAGGAAGGAAATGTTTACTTAGTTCACACTCCGTGGAGGTTTCAGTCCGCAGTCAGCTGGCTCCACGGTGGAGCGAGCGGCACACGGCAGAGGGCAGCAGTTCACGGCAGCAGAAGACTGCAAAAGCAGCAAGAGCAAAGGGCAGCAGGTGCTTCTTTTCCTCCCTTACATTGTAAACTGGCTACCCGTTCACATCTTCTTGTGCCCTCCTCTTGCACAGGCTCAGGATGTTTACAAAGCAAGGGCCCTCGCACTCTGCTGAGTCACTGGGTCAGCCTTCATGTTTTCTCAAGTGGACACAATAGACAACATTCTAGAGTGCTAAGGGCATGCCCCCTGCACGGTGCCATGCAGAACTGCTAAGTTACTTAGCGAAGTTTCTAGACTTCTAAGCCGATGCAATGTATCAACCGTTACAATCAACCAAGGTTAATGTCATTGATGTACTCTTGCTACCATTAGATCAATATTACCTAAGTGACTGTACTTGTAATCTTATTGTTAATCACAATTTTGACCCACACTGTACCCACTTCATGATTTAGCTCTTATAACACTGCCTTTGGGAAGTGGGCTTTCTGGCAACTCATTAGGACCTCTACTGTCCCAAGAGCTATTCTTGTTCCTCACTCCCCAATCCCTAGTCCCCATTCCTTCTCTCTAATAAATTTTCCTACTCTTAACATCCATTGTTCCTTGTAACTCATCTACTTCAGAGGACAAGAATTTGGCATATTTGACATCTAGTGTTTCCCCTATAGCACTTCAAAACACTCTAAACACAGCTTTAGTGTCTTTACTGGTCTTCATTTGTGAGTTGATACATCTTCAATGTGTATTCATTTAATATTTACTTACTTGTCCATTTTGAGACAGGTGCTTGCTTTATTGTCTAGACTGGTCTCAGAGAAGAGTTCAGCTCCTGGGCTCAAGGGGTCCTCCTGCTTCAGCCTCCCAAATTCCTGGGACTCTGACACCTACCACTTCATCTGGCTCTAGTATTTTGTCTTTTTTTTTTCTTCCATAATTTTATTGAGAGAGAAATAGCAATGAGACAGTTTTAAATCAAATTGGTATGACAGTTTCAATAATTAACACATTGCATACTCTCTTCCTAGTGGTTATTTGCTGTACAAGATGCAGACATGATATCCTATTTACAAACTATTAGAACAAATCCCTCCATTAAGAGAATGTAACTATATATCTATCCTAACCATTTTGAATGTACAGATACAAAATGGACATTTATCTGTATCCCCTTTTTTGTTTAGTTCCGTCATTTGAATATTATAGGTGTGTTAACTCAACAAAATATTCTAAAAGAGTCCAGTAGCCCATAATAGTATTGGGTCTTCCCCTTGATTGGCAGTGTCAGAAATTGTTGACTTGAGTCCCCTACAGCCCAACATAACACCATGGCTTTACTTCTACTTCATTTTTATACTTTTCTGCTGGATGGTTAAGACCAAGATAAAGCAAGACCTATGCAACAAGAGTTGTAGCTTTTGGATCTGATAAGGTCAGTCAAATCCCCTCAGGATTTTTCCTGAGATCCTGTACCTCAGATTGTAGATCTTTTGTCAGTATTTTGTTTTTTGTTTTTCAGTTTTACTTTGACTTTGATAGACCATATGACAAAAAGATTAGCATCTCTTTGCCTTGGAGGGGTGTGCTTTGGGTGCAATGAAATGACAAACTATAAACTCTCCACATTTCCACCTATGAGAAGAGCTGAGAACAGGAAACAGAAAGAGCAAAAAATCTGCAGGCAGAGCAGAAGAGTTCAGGCAGGAGCAGCCAGATAGCTAAAGGACAATTGCCCTAGTAAGGGTTACTCCATCTGGGTCTTGGCTGGCCTAAGACAGCAAGAGTCACCTTTTGGGTAGCAATTTTGGTCAAGCCCACCCTAGTATTCCCTAGCCAAGCAGTTCCTACTAGGAGAGCCTGGGGGTGGGGCTGCAATCTAACTCTTAAAGTTGGAGTACGGGGATCACGAGAACACACATAGCAGGTGCCTTTCGTACCTTAAAAATCTCCCAACCAGCATACTTGCCTGTACTGTCAGCTACACAAGAAGCTGAGGCAAGAAGATCGTAAGTTTGAGACCAGCCTGGGCAATTTAGGACAATCTCAAAATTCAATGTTAAGAAAGGGCTGGGGAGAGAGAAAGAAAGAAAGAAAGAAAGAAAGAAAGAAAGAAAGAAAGAAAGAAAGAAAGAAAGAAAGAAAGAAAGGCCGGGGATGGCTCAGTGAAG
>NW_004524779.1:950255-955332 GCF_000260255.1 Octodon degus
AAAAAAAAAAAAAAAAGAAAAAGAAAAAGAAAGAAAGTGCTGGGGAACCAGGCATGGTGGTGCATGCCTGTAATCCCAGCACTCAGGAGGCTGATGCAGAAGGATTGCTGGAAATTCCAGGCCAGCTTGGCCTATATAGTTCCAGGCCAGCCTAAAACTGCAAAGTGAAACTGTCACACAAAAAAGGAAACACAACAAAACTAAAAAAGCAATAACAGAGAAATCATTGTTCATCAGCTGTTTTTGGTTTGAAAATCTGTAACATATGAGCTGTTGTATGTTGCCCTGTTTCTTTCTCTGTTTGATTTTTTTTTGTTCCTCAAATGCCTTCAGGGCACTTTTGGCCAGCGGGAGAGGTGTGAGTTTCAAACTCCAGCAACCTGAGGCTGACAGTTTTGTGGAAGCAGCCTCTGTTTGATTTTTGTTCTTGTTTTAATTTTACTTTTCAAAATAAAATTCAATTAAAAAAGAAATATTAACTGCAAGATGCATGAGATCAGAAAGAATCTATTTAACAGAGATTAATGTGAAGCACACAGAACGTTTACTTGTCAGTTCACAGGGTAGCTGCCAGGGAGCTCATGTAACCTCACTGCACTGATTGAGGCTCCATGTCCAGAGTGACAGTGCAGTGGCCCCATTAACATTGCCCTGGCAAGATCCTGTCTGTACCTATGCTGTCTCCCAGGGGCCTCATTTTATTTTATTTTATCTTACCTATTTTGGCTTTGTGGGTACAGTCTTACTATGTAGCCCATTCTAGCCTTGAACTCATGACAAGCCTCCTGCCTCAGCCTCCCCAGTGCTGGATTACAGGCATGTGCCATCACTCCCAGCAATAATCGGCATTTTCCACACTGTTTTCTATGGCATCCTAGGAGCTGGGGTGGGGTGGGTGTTGCATGGCCTCTGTGAGTGACAAAAGGAAACTAAGGAGGTGGGAACTGGATGACTCAGGTGGCTTGAAAATTTCCCTCTTCAGCACACTCATGAAGGCGCTACTGCTAAAAGCACCAACTGTGAACCACAGCTGCTGTCCCCAGACTGCCACAGGACTCAAGGAGACCAGGTGACCTGCACTTCTGGCTGAGCTCACTTGCTTCTGGTGCTTTCTAACCTTTCCCAGGCAGGTTACTCTGCAAACAAAACAAAACAAAACAAAACAGTAGTCTTTCGGTCTTTAGGCTATTAGTTATCAGCAGTCTTTAGGCTTCCACTTTCTGGACCTGTTGACATCAACCATGGCCTTCTCCCATCCTACCTGCTTCTCCACACAGTGAGTTTAGACTACAAATAAACCAGCATCAAAATAAAAAAATAAGGGCCAGGGAGATAGCTCAGTAGAATAAGCTACTACCCTGGCAAGCACAGATCCTGAGTTCAATCCCCGGTACCACAAAAAATAAAATAAATAAAAAATAAGACAAGGGAATGAGGATGTAGCTCAATGGTAGAGCAGCCCTCAGTTGAGTACCAGAGAGAGAGAGAGAGAGAGAGAGAGAGAGAGAGAGAGAGAGAGACTTTAAAAGTAGATTGAGATGTATTTTTCAAAATCATTTATTTATTATAACCACTATGGAGTCATGGCATGAAGTACTGGGGATCAAACCCTGGCATTTGCCAGGCAGGGGCTTAGACTGCCAAGCTATCTCCTGGGCCTCCGGAGTGTAATGTATTAAGATGCTTGAGATTACTTCTTCTTCTTTTTTTTCACTGTCTTGTGTTTTGAGAGAATCTGACTATGTGGTCCAGGCTGGCCTTGAACTCACAGTGATCCTCCTGCCTGAGCCTGCCAATTGCTGTGTTTACAAGCATCCATCGCATGCCCAGCAAAGGCATCTTTTTAAAGGTCTGGGATCAGGATGGGCTGATCCCAAGTTTATAGGCAATAAACTTCCCCAGGGAACCCCAACAGAGAACCGCTGACCCCTGCCGTACCCTGGCACTGAGGCCGCCTTATCTGAGTGGCTACCAACTCCATCCACACCTCATCCTCCCACCCCATGAAGGTAGGCTCACCGGCGTGGGTTTGGCGCTCCCTTTCCATCCTCCAGCCCCAGAATACCGCAGGTGCTGGTTCCCCCGCTGCAGCTGACCACGGGGTGAAGCGCGAGTGACCCCTGCTGGCCAGTCTTAGCTGGCTCGCTCTTTCTTGGACCTGGTCGCATCTCTACTTGCCTTGAGTGGAGGACCGGCCTGGACATCTTGTGACGCAGATTGCTGATTTCTGATTCAGTAGCCTAGTGTGTTGTGATAATTTGTTCTTGTTTAGTTTGCTTTGTTTTGTCTCTCCCCCCCACCCCCCAGTACCGGGGATTGAACTCACGACCCTGTGCTTGCCAGGCAAGCACTTATTCTACTGAGCTATCTCCCTGGCCCCAAAATTTGAGGCGGTCCCCCGACCAGATCCACACACCGCCCCCCCCCCCCCCGAAGGGGGATTTCCAGGTGCCTTGAAGGCAGGTCTAGTGCAGCTTCTAGAGCTGGGAGCTGAATCGCCTTATTAGGCACCTGACTAAATTTGCCCAAGCGGCATTTTAAACAACTGAGCTAACTGGCAAGCCCCTGCTTTGTCTTTTTTATTGAAACCACTTGAATTGAACTCAGGACTTTGGGCTTCCCAGGCAGGTATTTGTGCTGCAGATTCCCATCCCTGTTCTGTCTTTTTGAGACAGGGTCTCAATGTGCAGTTCAGGCTGGCCTTGAGATCACTTTATGGCCCAGACTTGTCTCGAGCTTTCCACCATCCTCCTGCCTCAGCCTCTTGAGCGCTAGGATTATACGCATGAGCCACTATGATGAACTTGTTTGTTTGAGACAGGGTCTTGCTCTGGAGCTCAGGCTGGCCTTGAACTGGCAGCCATCCTCTTACCTCAGCCTCCCAAATGCTGGCTGCACTATCATGCCTTCCTTGATTTGTCTATTCAGAAGGTTGGGGAAAGAAGGGAAAGAACCTCCTAGTCACAGGGACCACACTGATGGGGACCCTAAAAAAGAGAGTGTGCCCTGGGTGACACTGAGAAACAGCTCTCTTCACAAGGTGTGAAGAATGTTCTCAGAGTCACTGTCACCTATGAAGAGATGGGTGTCCTCGGGCTGGGGTGCTGCCTTGGTCTCGGTGGTTGGGCAGCTGGGCAGGGCTGCTGTGTGGGCTCAAGGCCGAGGCCAGGCTGCTGGGCTTTTTCTTCCCATGGAAAAGCCTTCAGGCCCTCCTAGTGGGAAGGGAGCCGGAGGCTAGAGGCGGCAGCTCTGCTGTGCTGCAAGCTGAAGGATCCAACCATGCAGAGAACCTAAGAAGGACAGCAACAGTGTGAAACGAGATGACTACAGTGACCATCACAAGACACTGCCTAAATGAACTGGCAGGGTCCCTTCTCTGACACCCTAAAAATCAGCTTGGGGGAATCATATCTGTCATCCCAGCTCTCAGAAGGCTGAGGCTGGAGGATCAACAACTTCCAGGCCAGCTGGGCTACATAGTGAGACTTTGTCTCAAAAAATTAAACAAATAGATACATAAATAGAGAAATAGATGATTTTTCTTTTTTAAAAGAAATTTGTCAGGCTGGGGAGATGGCTCAGTGGAATAAATGTTTCCCTGGCAAGCGCAAGGGCCTGAGTTCAATCCCCAGTTCTGAAAAAAAAAAAGAAAAGAAATTTGCCCTGCTAATGGGGTTGGATTTGTCATACCCTTGATTTCAATTTAAAACCCTCCTTATGAGGGACCAGGGAGATGGCTCAGTAGAATAAGCGCTTCCCTGGCAAGCGCAAGGGCCTGAGTTCATTCCCTGGTTCAGCAAATAAATAAATAAAAATAAAATCCTCCTTATGGGCTGGCGAGATAGCTCAGGGGTCTAAAGCGCCTGCTTAGGCAAGTGCGGAGACCAGGGTCTTGCTCCCTGGGCTGTGCTGGCCCCGCCCCCGGGCATGGTGAGACTAGGCATGGTGGTGTGCATCTGTAATCCCAGCACTTGGGAGGCTGAAAACAGGAGAATCACTCTGAGTCCAACCTGTGTAGAGAGACTCTGGAGACCCTGTACTAAATACAAAAAAATGAATAAACAAAAATAAAAACAAAACCCTACTTATTCTTTGAAGGTCTACTACCTGATTAGGATGGATGGGCTGAGGAGATAGCTTAGTAGAATAAGCGCTTGCCTGGCATGCGCAAGGGTCTTTCAATCCCTGATTCCGGGGGGGGGGGGAGGCTAAAGTCCACACCTTGATTGCTTTTCCCACTAATTAAATCCAATTAATAATAAAAATAAATCCAATTAACACATTTACTGCTTCATTCACTCCTGAATATTTTCTTTTTCTTTTTTTAATTTTAGAGAGAAAAAAACCAAAAATTTAAAACAAGATGATAGGAGGATAACAATGGCTAATACATTGCACGTCGCTATATTTAAATTAGTTACTCAGAGTGCAAGACATTGGCACTTAATTGTCCAAACAATATTAACACAAAACTTTTTCTTCAATGAATTAAGAGAAACTACTAGTATAAATAGCTTCACTGTTCTTCCTTTCTTTTCTTCTTTCTTCCTGTCTTTCCTTCTTTCTTTCTTTCTGTGTTCTACTGGCCAGGTGACTGCAGTAGAGACACTTCAATAATTGCTGGCTGGAGGGCAGCAGGACCGAGAATTGTTTGGGTTTCTCTGTCTCCACGTTTTGTTTTTGCTGGTGCCGCTCCCCAGTATTTGTAATAGTAGCCACCAGGGGGCAGGAGCATGCCAGTGGCTTTTCTATATGAATTTGTTTTATTTGCAGCGCTGGGGATGGAAGGAGGGCCAAAAGCAACTAAGAGTGCACGCTCTTCTGAGCTGCGTCCTCAGCTCCTCACAGAGGGATTTCTGATTTTGTTATACAATCTAAGAAATTCAGAAATAGTTGGTGGCCTAGTATTTTTTTTTGAAAGAATTATTTTTATTTGTTATTATTTTTAATTTATTGAAAATAGAAATTCAGGGGCTGGAGAGATGGCTCAGTGGTCTAGAGCACCTACTTAGAACAAGCTTGGCAAAGCATCAGGGACCGCGGTTCAATCCCCCAGCACCACATGCCAGCCAGCCCC
>NW_004524779.1:955889-963194 GCF_000260255.1 Octodon degus
GGAGACCCTTGCACTTGCCTGGCAAGCGCTTATTCTACTGAGCTATCTCCCCAGCCCACAAGGGTTTTCTTCTTTGATTATTGTGTGTGTGCTTTTAAATTCAGGGTCTTACTATGTAGTCCACAGCTGGCCTTGAACTCACTACGTAGCCCAAGTTGGCATCAAAGTCATGGTGACCCTTTTGCCTCAGCCTCCTGAGTACCCGTTGCTCAACTCTTTTAAAGCTCATTTGAGTTTATACCTTATTTCCACACTGTGTGTCAGTACCTTACAATTTTGTACTAAAAGCAGTACACAAAGAGAACTTGAAACAAGTTGCTCTAATTCCTTTTTTTTAAAAGATATATTTTCTTTGTTTATATATTTGTTTATTTATTTATTTTGTGTCTGTGTGTGGCCAGCTCAGCCCACCAGGGGGCGGGGCTGGCTGGCATGTGGTGCTGGGGGATTGAACCACGGTCCCTGTGCTTTGCTTAACTTAGCTTGTTCTAAGTAGGTGCTTTAGACCACTGAGCCATCTCACTAGCCCCTCTAATTCCTTTTTTTCCCTGTTTTCTTTCACTTATTCCTAGTTTTATCTTTTCAGCGTTTTGTCCAGTGTCAAACAGAAAACCATGTCTACTCCTGCTGACCTTGACTTATATGTTCCTCAGCTGAGAAATTATTTCTTGGGGCTGGGGAGATACTGGGGACTGAACTTAGGGCCTTCTCACTGGGCTACACGCTCAGGCTATTTTTAAATGTTCAGATTTCAAGACAGGGTCTTGCTAAGTCATCAAGTTGCCCAAGATAAGTTCAAATTCTATAGTCCTGCCTAAGCCTTCCAGATAGCTGGGATTATAGGCCTGATACATCATTCCTTTGATGCTGTTGCCTGTGCCTGCCTTTAAACACACCAGGAGTCACTGTGATATAAACGAGTCTATTAACCAGGTGGGATCTGCACACCAGGGCAGTGAGATTCCTCACTGGAAGTATATGCTCTGAGGGTGCTACAGTGCAATCTCAGCACAGGACAGGCTGAGGCAGGAGGATCCTTGAGTTTGAGGCATGCCTGGGCTATGTGGTAAGACCCTGCCCCAGAAAACCAACCAACCAGGGCTGGTGAGATAGCTCAGTGGACTAAGTGAGTGTTTAGGCAAGCGCAGAGACCAGAGTTTGATCCCCAGCACCACTAGCCACACAGGTCCTGCCCCCGGGCTCTCTAAGCAGGTCACTGAGACCGGGTGTGGTGGTACACACCTGTAATCCCAGTGCTGGGGAGGCTGAAAACAGGAGGATCACTAGGAGTCCAAGCTGTGTAATGAGACCCTGTACAAAATACATTTTTAGGGGCTGGTGAGATGGCTCAGTGGTCTAAAGCACCTACTTAGAACAAGCTTAGCAAAGCACATGGACCGTGGTTCAATCCCCCAGCACCACATGCCAGCCAGCCCCGCCCCCTGGGTGGGCTGAGCTGGCCACACACACATATAAATAAATAAAATAAAATAAAATAAAAAACATTTTTAAAAAAAGAAGAAAGAAAGAAAACTAACCAGCCACACCAACAAACAAAACAGAGGAAAGCCCCTCAGCAAATAGGTCTACATCTTTCTTCCGTGAAGGAAGTATCCTGAGTTCAGGACGAGGACAGTCACTCATACCCTCTCTCCAGAGTCCCCGCTAGCTGGAGGAACACCTTTCCCTCCTTTCTCATTTGCAGGCCCATTCCCTGCACCTCCTTTCATGCTTTCTACAAAGGAGTAGCACGCTTCACACACAGTATGGATTTAGGAATTAGCAGCACTTTGGCACATTTCCTGAAGCTAAGTTGTAGCACTTAGCAATAGGTTAATTTGGGTGTGTGTGTGTGTGTGTGTGTGTGTTTTTTTTTTTTTTTTTTTTTTTTTTATCTTCACACTTTTATTTTGCTGGTTAAGGACTGTGTTTAAAAAAAAAAAAAAAAAAAAACCCGCCAGGGCCGGCTACATAGCTCAGCGGATTACAGCGCCTGCAAGCAGGGGCCAGGGGTTCGATCCCCGGGGCTGCCACATTGGCCCCGCCCCCGAGGCGCGCTGACATGGCAACTGAGACTGGGCATGGTGGGGCGCACCTGTAATCCTAGTTCTTGGGAGGCCGTAAACAGGAAGATCACTACAAATCCGATCTAGTAGTGAGACCCTGAACACCCTGTAGATCCTTCCCTAAAATACAAAAAGAGAGAAAATAAAAGGCAATAGGGGGGAGCCAGTGATAGCTAGGTGTGGTACGGCACGCCTGTGATCCCAGCACTCAGGAGGCTGAGGCAGGAGGATCACTGTGGGTTCACGAACAGTGAGCTGAAGGCCAGCCTGAACCACATGGCAAGACTCTGTCTCAAAAAGATAAAAATAAAATAAAATAAAAGGCCAATGATGGGGGGCCGGGGAGATGGCTCAGTGGAATAAGCGCTTCCCTGGCAAGCACAAGGGCCTGAGTTCACTCCCCAGTTCCACCAAAAAAAAAAAAAAAGATGTTTTTTTTTATAATGTATTTGATACAGGGTCTCACTACGCAGCTTGGACTTGTAGTGATCCTCCCGTTTTCAGCCTCCCCAGTGCTGGGAATACGGGTGTGCGCCACCACGCCTGATCTGGTGGCTGGGTCAGTGTGCCCAGGGTGGGGGCGGGGCTGGCGTGGCATGTGAAGCTGCAAATCAAACTCCAGTGCCTGTGCTTGCCTAAGCAGGTGCCCATTTCACTGAGCTATCTTACTGGCCTTTTTTTTTTTTAGAGAATTAAAAAATAAGGGCTGGCCTGATAGCTCAGCGGACTAAAGTGCCTGCTTAGGCAGAGCGCAGTGGCTGGGGTTCCATCCCCGCCATGCTGAGACAGCGATTGAGACTGGGCGTGGTGGCACACACCTGTAATCTCAGTGCTTGGGAGGCTGAAAACAGGAGAATAACTATGAGTCCGATCTATGTAATGAGACCCTACACCCTCTAGACCCTGTCCTAAATACAAAAAAAAAATAAATAAATAAATAAATAAATATAGAATTTCAAAACACAATGGTAGGGGCTGGCGAGATGGCTCAGTGGTCTAAAGCACCTACTTGGAACAAGCTTGGCAAAGCACAGGGACCGCGGTTCGATCCCCCAGCACCACATGCCAGCCAGCCGCGCCCCCTGGTGGGCTGAGCTGGCCACACACACACACACACACACACACACAATAAATAAGAAAAAAAAAACCACAATGGTAGGAAATCAACAATGGTTTTTATATCCCCCCCCCCACACTGGGGATTGAACTCAGGCCCTTGCGCTTGCCAGGGAAGCGCTTATTCCACTGAGTCATCTCCCCGGCCCCCCAACAATGGTTTTTATATTGCAGTTATCATCAAAGTAGTTGTTTAGAAAAACTGGTTAGAAGAAAAAAAAAACTGGTTAAAAGAAGACATTAACTTTCTTTGAGTTTTTTGTTTTTGTGGGTACCAGGGATTGAACTCAGGACCTTGTGCTTGCCAGGCAGACACTTATTGTACTGAGTCATCTCCCCAGGCCAACACTAACTTTCTTTTTTTTTTTTTAAATTTTTTATTTATTTATTTATTCATTTATTTATTTGTGTGTGTGTGTGTGGCCAGCTCAGCCCACCAGGGGGCGGGGCTGGCTGGCATGTGGTGCTGGGGGATTGAACCGCAACCCTGTGTTTTGCTTAGCTTAGCTTGTTCTAAGTAGGTGCTTTAGACCACTGAGCCATCTCACCAGCCCCAGCCATCTCACCAGCCCCCAACACTAACTTTCAAAAAACCAATTGAAATTAGTAGTATAATTATCTGCAGTTCAGGCTAGCCTTGAGCTCACTTTGTAACCCCGGGTGGCTTGAAACTCAGTGATCCCTGGCCTCAGTCTCCCAGTAGCTGGAACCACAAATGCGTACCACCACATCCGGCACTCTTCTTTCTAAGTAAATGTCTTCGTTGGCTCTACCAAGTCTTAAAGAGTCAACCTTAGAAATGATGGGCCCACCGCTACACTTACCACTTGAGTCAGCTTCGGTCTTCAATTGTCTATTTCCCTGGCTTTAGCCAAGTGTGCCAATTGTAAAGGTACAGTTCAGCAAATGTTTACCTATGGATACAGCCCTGTGCTCACCACCCATGAAGGAGTAGAGCATTATCTTTTATGTTTTTTTTTTTTTTTCTATGAGATAAGGTCTTGCTATCTAATCCAGGCTGGCCTTGAGCTCACTGTATAGCTCAGTCTGCCCTCGAACTCATGGCAATCCTCCTGCTTCAGTTTCCTGAGTTCTGGGATCACAGGTGTGTGCCACCACACTTGGTTCTCTGGCATCTGATTTCTTTGCTCAATATACGGCATGGGGATTCGCTCACTCTGCAGCACACAACAGCAATTTACCCTTTTGTATTGCTGGGTGGTACTCTGCTATATATGTACTATGGTTAACAGCCCTCTGTGAGTGGCCTCTTAGTTGTTGCTAGTTTTGGGTTTCTGTGAATAAAATGTCTTTTGGAGTAGTCTTTTTCCCTGGATCTACAGTAGGAATAGCATGGCTAGGTTGTAAAATTGATACACAGCTCTAGTAGATTCAATCTTACCATTACACCAATTTACATTTCTACCAACAAGACAGTTTAGTAGCTCCACGTCCTGTCCAAGAGTTAGGGTGCTCAGTATTTTAATGCAAACTGTTCTGGTAGATGTATACTAGCACACTGCTGGAGTATTTAGGACAGGGTCTACAGGGCATACAGGGTCTCGCTACATAGATTCTCCTGTTTTCAGCCTCCCAAGTGCTGGGATTACAGGCATGCGCCACCATGCCCAGTGTCAGTCGCTGTCTCTGCGCACCCCGGGGGCGGGGCTGGCATGGCACACTGCAGATGTGCAAACCCGGCCACTGTGCTCTGCCTAAGCAGGCGCCTTAGTCTGCTGAACTACTCCTGGAGGATTAATCAGGATTTTCCAATTTGAGCGTCTTACGTGATGGGTAGTTTATTTGGACACCAACCTTTGTGAAATGTTACTTGTATTTTGCTGGTTTGAAAAATTAAGTTGCTTGTTCTTTAGTGATTTGCAGAGGTTCTCTGAATAGTCAATGAGCCATGTGCTGCTTTCATATATTGTGAAGATCTTCTCAGAGTACAGCATCTTTTCACATTTAATAAGAGGTCTTTGTTTTTTGGTGGAATCAGGGATTGAACTCAGGCCCTTGCGCTTGCCAGGCAAGCACTTATTCTATTGAGTCATCTCTCTGGCCCTAATAAGAGGTCTTTGATAAATAGTTTCAATTTTAATCAGTTTAACCCCTCATTTTTTCTTTTGGGTATCACCCTGTGTCATGAGTAAATAATTTTTGCTCACTGAACAGTCATGAAGATATGCTTTTATTTTCTTCTAGAAATATTGTTTTAGTTTATTATTTAGGTCTAGCTCTATTTCAAATGAAAATTTTTTGTAGGGTATAAACTGAGAGGATCAATGTTCTTTCTTTCTGTTTCTTTGTTTGTCTATAAGAATAGCTAGTTGCAGGTCAGAATTGATGGCACATACCTGACATCCCAGCATTCAGGAGACTGAAGCAGGAGAATCCCCACAAGTGGACGCCAGTCTGGACCACTGAGAGTTCATGGCCAGCCTGACCTAGATAGTGAGACCCTGTCTCAAAACAAAGCCAAACCAAACAAGTCTTGTCGCTCTTATCCCTTTTAGTGACAAGACCATTCTCTTACAATAAAGCGGTGCTTGATTATACCTCAGCGAGACTAAGTATATGTTCATCATAGTTCTCAAATTACTATTTTCTTTTTCTATATATTTGCTTTTATTCTCATACTATGCTGTCTTGATTAATTGTAACTTTACACTCAGTCTTTTTTAAAAAATTTTATTTATTTATTTATTTTGTGTGTGTGTGTGTGTGTGTGTGTGTACACTCAGTCTTGATCTCTGGTAGTATCAGTTGTTTTGGGGGTGGGTTTTTGTTTTGTTTTGTTTTGTTTTGTTTTACCAGGGATTGAACTCAGGACCTCGTGCTTGTCAGGCAGTCACTTATGCTGCTGAACTACCTCCCCAGCAGCTCTTTTGTCTTCTGTTTTTGTATACAACCTTTGTAAAATTTATTCTTAAATGTTTTAAATGCATCCCAAATAGTGTTTTAAAGATTTTCATTTATTTTTTTGAGGGGGGTAATATATTTGATTGTTACAGGGTCTCACTGTGCAGCTTGGACTCATAGTGATCCTTTTGTTTTCAGCCTCCTCAGTGCTGGGATTACAGGAATGCACCACTAAGCATGGACTCTGGCTGGCTTAGCCTGCCCTGAGGATGGAGCTGACACGACATGTGGTGCCAGAGATTCTGAACCGTAGTCACTGAGCTTGTCTAATTTGTCTAAGGGCTGGGGGGATGGCTCAGTAGAATAAGGGCTTCCCTGGCAAGTGCAGGGCCCAGAGTTCAATCCCCAGTTCAGCCTAAAAAAAAAAATAAGTAAAATGCTTAAGCAGGCGCATTAGTCGATTGAGCTATCTCACTGGCCCTTAATTTCTAGTTGATTGGTTGTTTTGTATGGAACATTCTATCCAGCAGCCCTGCTAAATGCACTTATGGATACTAATAGTTTGCTTGCATGTACTTTCACAATTTCTATGTGTATCATCATGTGGTTTGTGAAGAAAAACTTAATGCTTTTCCTTACTTTTCTGTTTTGTTTTGTTTGAGACAGTTTTTGATGTCACAGCCCAAGCTGGTCTCAAACTCAGGCTCAGTTAATCCTCTCCCTGCCCCCCCTTCAGGTTAGCTGGGACTGCAGGTTTGTGTCGACTACCTTTATTTCTATCTCTTCTGCTTTTCTCTTTTTGCTTTAGAGTAATAGCTAGAATCTCTATACACTAACTTTAGTGGTGGTGGTAGAAGCTTATTATTTTCATATTTCTTATTTCAGAGGACAATATCCCAGCAATAATCAGCATTACATTTGACAATGTATATAGGCTTTTGTAGAGGGTTACCATTTATTGGATTGAAGATGTTTCTATGATGGGTTTGCTGAGTGTACTATGTTAATGAGTACTGAATTCTTTTAAGTGCTTTTTTGCACTGAGATGATTATAGTTATTTTCTCTCAGTTTGTTCAGATTAAGTTTAAATTGATAGATGTGTTACATTAATCTTGCACTAATGGAATAAATCTAGTACTACAGATCAAGATGTGTTTTTTAAAAAAATTTTTAGGGCTGGAGAGATGGCTCAGTGGTCTAAAGCACCTACTTGAAACAAGCTTGGCAAAGCACAGGGACCGCGGTTCGATCCCCCAGCAC
>NW_004524779.1:963294-963948 GCF_000260255.1 Octodon degus
TTTAAAAAAAAATTTTTTTAAGGACTTGCCGATTAGCTCAGTTGTTTAAGCGCCTGCCTGGGCAAACCCAGTCAGGCAGAGGGGACCGCGGTTCGATCTCTAGCTCCACGTGTCACACTAGACCAGCCCTTAAGGCAGCTTGAGACAGCCAAAAAAAAAAAAAAAAAAAAAAAAAGAACCAAGAGTCTGCATAATTTTATAGTCCTAACATTCTGTAAGCTACCCTACAGCCAAAAAAAAAAAAAAAAATCTTTTATTCATTTATTTGGCATAGGGTCTTGCTATGCAGTTCAGACTTGTATTGATCCTACTCTTAGCCTCTCCAGTGCTGGGATTATAGGCATGTGCCACCATGCCTGGTTCTTGTAGCAGCATGGTAGTGCGGCATGTGATACTGGGGATCGAAGCCAGGTCCCAACCACTTACACTGCTGAGCTGTCTCCCCAGCCCAAGATGTGTTTTTTGTTTTTTGCTACTTTTGGTACCAAGGTTCAAATTTGGGACCTTGCGTTTGCCAGGCAAGCGATTATGCTGCTTAGCTATAGTCCTGGCCCCAGTGGGATGTGATTTTTTTGTATAATGCTGAATTTAATTTGCTAATACTTTTTAGTATATTTATAGGTAAGCTCATTAAAGATATTGTTCAATGATTTT
>NW_004524779.1:965439-974447 GCF_000260255.1 Octodon degus
CATTCCTTTTTGCACAGTACCCATTCCCTTGATGTCTACAATATCACCCTTTTTGTAGATTCGCATGTATGTAGCCAAAGGAACAACCCCATGTTTTCTAAAAGGCCTGGAAAACATATACCGGGTTCCCCTCCTCTTGCCCTTTGTGTTAGTCATTTGGGCAAATTACTGGAAGATGGTGGTTCCGGCCAAAAGGAAGCCTGAGCTCAATTTTTGTCCAGGCTGGTCTCAAACTCATAAAGATCCTCCTGCCTCAGTCTCCTGAGTGCTGAGATTACAGGCATGGACCACTATGCCTGACCTGAAATTTTTATTTTATTATTATTTTTTTTTGAGACAGGGCTACACTATGTAGTTCAGGTTAGCCCTGAATTCTCTGTGTGCTCAGGCTGGCCTCAGACTCCTGGCCATCCTCCTGCCTCAGCCACCAGGTATGGGGTTACAGATGTGTACCACCATACCCAGCTTGTGGGAAGGTTTTTATTTACAGATTCAACATATAATACTATTATATCCATTTATTTGTATTTTCCAAATAATCAACTAATTTCATCTACATTGTCAATTTAGGCTAAGACAGAAGGACTGATTGAGCCCAGAAGTTTAGTGTCAGTGTGGACAATATGGCATGACTCAATCTTATGAGTGAATAAATAAATTCATAGCAACAGAATTCTCAGGATGGGCATGGTGACCCATGCCTGTAATCCCAGCATTTTGGAGGCTGAAGCAGAAAGAGTGCCAAGAGTTTGAGGCCAGGCAGGGCTATGTAGTGAGTTTGAGGCCAGCATGAATTACAAAGTAAGACTCTGTTTCAAGAACAAAAACATAATTCTTGGTGTTTGTTTGTCTTTTTGAGACAGAGTCTTGCTATGTAGTTCAGGCTTGCCTTGAGCTCACTTTGTAGCTCAGGCTGGTCTCAAACTTGCAACAATCCTCCTGCCTCAGCCTTCTGAGTCCTGGGATTATAGGTGTGCACCATCATGCATGGCTCAGTTCTTGGTGTTTTGTTTACATTTGGGGGGATTTTTAAGACAGGGTCTTACTGTGCTCAGACTGGCCTTGCACATATAGTGATCCTCCTGCTTCAGCCTCCTACATGCTGGGATAATAGGTGTGTGCCATTATACTTCATTAATTTCCTTTTTTTTTCTCAATGTATTTAGGACATGGTCTACAGGGTCTCACTACACAGATTGGGCTTGTAGTGATCCTCCTGTTTTCAGCTTCCAAAGTGCTGGGATTATAGGCTTGCTCTACCACGCCATCTTTCATTTTCGAGTTTGATAATTCATGGAGTTTTTTTCTCCCCTTTTTTATTTGTTTGTTTTTGTTGTTTGCTGCTTGTTTTTCATTTTTTGCTTTTTTTTTAGTACTGGGACTCGAACTCAGAGCCTCATGCTTGTCAGGCAGGTGCTGCACCACTGAGCTATATCTCTGGCCCTTGTTGTTTTTGTAACTGTTTTTTAGTTGAGGTTTACTTTTTGTTTTGGGGGCCAAGGACCAAATCCAGGGCTTCCAGCTTGCTAGGCAAGCATTCTACCACTGAGATACATCCCCAGCACCTTTTTTTGCTTTTTGAGACAGGGTCTTACTATGTAGTTCAGGGTAACTTTGAATTCAGTATGCTCCTCCTACCTCAGCTGCCAAATGCAAGAATCACAGACAGCACCACCACATTCAGCTTTTCTCTTTTTCTTTTGATAATATGGCTGGGAATTTATAAAAAAAAAAAACCAAACAAACTTAGCTGGCATGATGGCACATCTCTGTAATTCCAGCACTCAGGAGGCTGAGGCAGGACAATTGCTGCAGGTTTAAGGCTCCTCGTCCCTTGATCCTTCTTCGCATTCTGCCTGCCAGGCTCTGAACTGTTTCTCTTCTGCCATGCTGCCCTGCCTTGAGGCCAGCTGACTGTGGACTGTAGCCTTTGTAGCCTGAGCCAAAATCTATCTCTTCCTTTGACTTACGAATGTCAGGCATTTTGTCCTGGCAATGAGCAGATAACTAAGACACAGGGGAGGCCTTTCTCCTTGTGAATGAGTTAGCTAAAATGCCCACCAACCACAAACCAGGAACTCCACCCAGGTGTTTCCATAGCCCTGGAAGCTCATAGCTATGCACCATAGGAGAAATGGCTCTGGTAGAGGAATGTAAGTTGCTTTGTTGGCATCTTTGGCAAACCACATACTTCTATACTGCTTCATTTCTTAACTGAGCTGACCGACCCCACTCTCCAGTTAACATATATATATATATATATATATAGTATTTGGTACAGGGTCTCACTATGCAGCTTGGATTCATAGTGATCCTCCTGTTTTCAGCCTCACCAGCATTGGGATTACAGGTGCGTGCCACCACGCCCAGTCTGGGTAGCCTTCTCAGCATACCCAGGGGTGGGGGCCTACACGGCCTGTGGTGCAGGCAATGGAACCCCGGTCCTTGTGCTTGCCTAAGCAGGCACTTAGCTGAGCCATCTCACCAGCCTGCCCCCCCCCCTTTTTTTTTTTGTCTTTTTGAGACAAGGTCTCGCCAGCCCTTGTAGTTTATATTTTAGATGTAAATATTCATCCTATAAATAAATTAAAAAATAAATATTCATAATATTAACCTATTTGCCCCAGTCAGTCAAATGGAAAAATCCTTAGAATCATGGAATAGTCTACCTCCTATTCTGCAGGTAGGAAAGGAAAGTTCAGGAAGTCCTAGCACAGAAGCCAGGCTCAGACAACCAAAGGGTGAAGGTTCTTTCTGCTGTACTGGTGCCAACTCCACTACCTTGTGTCACCTCGAGGTGGGCTCGACAGCCAGATGGAAAGCTAGCTTCCTACCTATTAAGGCTCAGGAAACTTGACAGTGGAAAAACTTATCACAAGATCTGGGGGTGTAGCTCAGTGACACACAGTGCTCTAGCATACCTTGACACTGAGTTTCATCCCAGCACTACAAGACCAAAGTCAAAAGAGTTATCCCCCACTGGTTGAGTTTTAAGCAGTCCTCTAAGAAAAGGGCCACCTGGGATTGGGAAGGACAGACGGTCCCTTGAATAAACTGCAATGATGAGTCACTGATAAGCTGAAAGAGTGCACTCAGCTAGGAGTCTTGCCCAGAGGAGAAGGGTTGGCACAACCACCCAGAGGCCTGTCTCCGAGCCTGTCAAAGGAAGTGATGGGCATTGTCAGCCACCACCAATTCAAGCAGGAGCTAGAGTTTATAATTGAGACCCAGTATGTGACAAGCCAGTAGTTGCAACTAGCAATTCAAAGTTAAGTCGTTCTCTGAGAGTAAACAGACCTTGGGACATCAAAGTTTTAAGAAAAGGGACATGGCCAGCAGGTGCCATCTTGGTTACTCGCAGGAGGAATCCACTCCCCAGGTAAAACAGGAATTAAAGCTACCAACAAAATACAGGAATAAACAGTAAGAGCAACATTTTGCAAGGATTTCAGAGACATAGTTATGGGAATGAGATCAACTCTGTAAAACCAAGCTTCCTAAAAGATGTAAAATTTGGTCATGAATCCATAAAAATACACCAAAAAAGAATATTTAAAAATGAAAGAGGGGCCGGGGAGATGGCTCAGTGGAATAAGCACTTCCCTGGCAAGCGCAAGGGCCTGAGTTCAATCCGCAGTTCTGCTAAAAAATAAAAAATTAAATAAATAAATAAATAAATAAATAAAAATGAAAGAAAAACAGACACAGAAAGGTGCAGATCAGAAGGAGAAAAATATTAAGTCAATCAGGAAGAGAAAAGATGATAATTAGAGCAAAGAGAAGACTTACGCTAATTGTGTACAGATACAAATTCCCTGTGATGAATGCGATTATTATGTACATCTAAAATGCATCAATAGGGGCCAGGGAGATGGCTCAGTAGAGTAAGTGCTTCCCTGGCAAGTGCAGGGGCCTGAGTTCAATCCCTGGTTCCACCAAAAAAAAAAAAAAAAAAAAAAAAGGACAAAAAATAAAATGCATCAAGAGGGCCCAGAAGGTAACTCAGCAGCACAAGCATCTGCCTGGCAAGTGCAAGATCCTCCTGAGTTTGATTCCTGGAAAAATAAAATAAAATAAAATTAAATTAATTTAAAGAAAATAAAAGATGAGGAATTCAGTGATGAGCCAATGGAATTCAATGCCAGGCACTAAGTTGAGCTTCTCAATTAAAAAACAATCAGCTTTTTTCTTCCTTTGAAGCCTGAGAAATGTAACACATGGTACCTACTTAGATGTTAAATACACAAAGAGAGCGAGCATACTCAAGTTAATGGTCATCAGAAGAAAAAAATCAAGTTGTTAAAAGATTTAACCATTAGTCTGAATATTTTATTTTATTTATTTTTTAAAAAATTTGTTTATTTATGTGTGTGTGTGTGTGTGTGTGTGTGTGGCCAGCTCAGCCCACCAGGGGGCGGGGCTGGCTGGCATGTGGTGCTGGGGGATTGAACCGCAGTCCATGTGCTTTGCTAAGCTTGTTCTAAGTAGGTGCTTTAGACCACTGAGCCATCTCACCAGCCCCAGTCTGAATATTTTAAAAGTATGAAAAATGATATTTCACCTCTGGGTGCTGGGAAGGGTTCAGGGAGAGAGGAGTTGGTAGGCTCCCAAACTCAAGAGTAGGGTGAATGGTCATAGAACCATCAGTAATATAGGACCCTCAGTAAAAGGATCAGCAGCCAATAGTAAATAGGAGGGCTGGCCAAATAGCTCAGCAGATTAAAGCACCTGCAAGCAAGCACAGGGGATAGGGGTTCAATCCGTGGGCCTGCTGTGCCAGTCCCACCCCTGGGGTGCTCTGAGACAGCAATGGAGACTGGGCGTGGTGGCGCGCACCTGTAATCCCAGAGCTTGGGAGGCTGAAAACAGGAGGATGACTATGAGTCCAATCTAGCAGTGAGACCCAGAACACCCTATAGACCCTCCCCTAAAATATAAAGAATAAAAAAATAGTAAATAGATATGTTTTAAAACTATTTTGCATACACAGAATTATACTTCAGCCATTGACTACATAAATTACCAATTTTAGGAAATAGAATTGGGGATGCAAAACTTACTTGTGTTTTAAGAGAAATCATGACATTTGTGAAAAGTTAGAGGGTTGGAGGGAGTTTCCTTTTCTAATTTCCCATTGTGATCAAAGTGAGATTTCTGTTGTTATTTCTGTTTTAGAGGATGTTGTACAAAGTGAGACAGAAGCAATAGAGGAAGATGATATTATTTTTAAAAACTACTTCAAAAAAGTACATACATTTTTCAAAAAAGTACATACATAAAGCATATATACGTGCTGCTTGCCATGACATGCCAGTTGCTACTATGCTGTCTCTAGGATAGGTAATTGTTTAAAAAGAAAGGGGGTGGTGAATGAAGGCAGGAGACAGGAAAAGGAGTGTTGCAGGACTGTCCTGAAACAATGTTGTATATGGTTAGATTTCTGGACTTATGTGTAAACATATATAATTTATTTTAATTTTTAAAATATTTTGTCATATTCTGTAGGGACTTAAAGTTTAACATATCAATACTTTATGAAAAATACCTGTTCCATGTTATGCTTAAGATGTTTGATATTCAGACAGATAGTGAGGTTAAGCTTAATAGCCTAGGTTATATGGTAATAACAATAAGCTTCTCTTCTGGAGGGTTAACAATTTAAGTTTGCAGACCAAAAATTGGAGAAAAAGGAGGGCCACAAGGAAAGCCAACATATAGGCCCTAGCCTGCCAAGGTCAATTAAGACTCTGGACATATGAGAACATGTACTGTAACACCATGTAACTCAGTTGTGTCCCAAATTTTCTGATCAAGGAGATTATGGGGCCAAAGAGGAAAGTGATCGATGATGTAGAGTGTGCCTAAGGAGAGTCACATGGAGAGAAAACATTCTCTCAGGCTTTCACAGGGAGCACATTGGCCAAACAATGTCTGTGACTCATCCACATGGCTGACACTGACAAAGGCTCTACAATCTGAGGTGCAGGATCTCAGGATAAATCCTGAGGGGATTTGACTGACCTTATCAGATCCAAAAGCTACAATTCTAGTTACATAGGTCTTGCTTTATCTTGGTCTTAACCATCCAGCAGAAAAGTATAAAAACAAAGTACAAGAAATAAGGCCATGTTGTTATGTTGAGCTGTAGGGGACTCAGATCAACGACTTCTGACATTGCCAGTCAAGTGGAAGACCCAATACTATTATGGACTACTGGACTCTTTTGGAATATTTTGCTGAGTTCACATACCTATAATATTTAAATGATGGAACTAAACCAAAAAAAAAGGGTATATAGATGAATGACCATTTTGCATCTGTGTATTCAAAATGGTTAGGATAGATATATAGCTACATTCTCTTAATTCAAGGAATAGAGGGATTTGATCTAATAGTGTTTGTAAATAGGACATCATGTCTGCATCTTGTACAACAAATAACCACTAGGAAGGCAGTATGCAATGTGTTAATTATTGGAACTGTCTTACCAGTTTGATTTGAAACTGTCTCATTGCTATTTATTTCTCAATAAAATTATGGGAAAAAATCCTACTCTCTAGAGAAACTGTTCTCTTCTTCCAGATTTCATTTTGTTTTTAATTAACATGTAACAACTGTACATACTTATGGGGTACAATGTGCTAGTTTGATATATGTATACATTGTATAATGATTAAATCAGAATATTTAGCAAGAAAAAAAGGTACATACTCTCAAAAATATAGGAAAAAAGGACCAGGGATATAGCCGAGTAGAACTGTGCCTGCCTGGCAAAGGCAGAGTCCTGAGTTCAATTCCTGGTACCAAAAAATTAGGAAAGAAGTACATACTCTCAAATTTTTAGCAAAGATGATATAAGCAGAACTCAATTTGAAAACTGGCTTTCCCACAAGTCTCTGGACATATGAGAACTTGTACTGTAACATCATGTAACTCATTATAAACATTATCTAAGAGGAGAACAAGAGAAAGGCACTTGGCCAAACAAATTATTATTTTTGTCCTTTTAAGACAGGGTCTCACTATGCAGTTCAGGCTGGCCTTCAATTCACTGTGTAGCTCAGGCTGGCCTGAAATTCACAGAGACTAACCCTGCCTCAGTCACTCCCTTCCCCACACCTTCCAGTGCTGGAATTACAAACACTACCACACCATGGCTGGAAAGTTTTTGTTTTTTTAAAAATATATTTGGTACAGGGTCTACAGGGTATACTGGGTCTCGCTACTAAATCAGACTTGTAGTGATCCACCTGTTTACAGCCTCCCAAAAGCTGGGATTATAGGCACGCACCACCCTGCCCAGTCTCCATTGCCATCTCAGTGTACCCTAGGGATAGGGGCTGGTACCACACGCCAAGGATCAAATCCTGGCTGCCGTGGTCTGCCTAAGCAGGCACTTTAGTCCACTGAGCTATCTGGCTGGCCCTTTGGAAAGATTTTTTAAGGACTTGAATCAGGTGATAGGCTGGCAATATCACTATCCAGATCTCTTACTTGACTTTCAAATTTGCAGTGCATCCTATTGTTTTCCAAAGTATCCTTTGATGCAAGGAGTTGTTTCCTGGGCCTCACATCTGGGCACACCTCTTACTCCTCATCCATGGGAAACGGTGCATAGAGTTCTTTCCTAGAAGCAGGCAATCAGGACATAGGCAGAAGAACCTCCCACTTTTTTCCTTTCCCCCCTTTTTTGTTTATATCTAACTTGCATCTGGCAGAATTGGTAAGATAACAGGAAGTGTTGGGCTTCCTCTCCAGGGCATTCAGTTGGAGGGATGTGCTCACCACAGCAAAAACAGAAGCCGGAAAGAGAGGGGCACACCCACCTTCCAGAAAGCACAGCCTCTTCTCCTTCCCCTACATACCACACAAGCTCTCCCTGTGGGTGCAGGCCCACCTCCCTGTGGGGTGCAGACTGTCATTTCCATTTGTTGGGGCCTGGCCTGTGCAAGAGTTAAATTGCTGACCACGGTGCTCTGAAAACAAGGTAACACCACATTGGAGGCAACGAGGAGGAGACACCAGGACATCTGCTCTCCCTCCCTATTCTAGAGCAATGACTGCCAACCTAAGAGATGAGATAGTTGTCTCCACTAGCAAGATTTACCACTTAGAATGTCTGAGCCTAGGGCTGGCCAAATAGCTCAGTGGTGTAAGTGCCTGCAAGCAGGCACAGGGGCCAGGGGTTCGATCCCCAGGGCTTGCCATGCTGGTACTATCCCCAGGGCACGTTGAGATGGCAATTGAGACTGGGCGTGGTGGTGCACACCTGTAATCCCAGCTCTTGGCAGGCTGTAAACAGGTGAATCACTATGAATCTGACCTAGTAGTGAGACCCTGAACACTCTGTAGACCCTTCCCTAAAAATAAAAGAAAAAAAAAAAAAAAAAGAACGTCTGATCCTTTATTTTACAAGGCCTTGCTCAGTTTCCCATCTTGACCCTTGTCACACGCCCCCACCGAGTTTGAAATCCTTTAAGTACACAGGCAATCCAGGGAAGTCTTTGTCTTAGCTCCAAGAGAGTTCTGACCTTCCTGGATCCTCCACAAACCATATGTGTAAGTTATCCTTATTTAATCCTTTTTCATAAACTTGTCTGTAAGACCTGGAACCTGACTAACTCCTGACACCCACTGACAGTTGTTTTGGCCATGTCTCTTCTCTGATTCTCCTCTTAGGTCATGGTTTTTTGCTCTTGCCAGGGAAGCGCTTATTTCACTGAGCCATCTCCCCGGCCCACTATTTCTCTAAAGATTTTGAAATGACGTATGAACTTTTTCTCAGTCTCAGCAATGTGTGAAATACTATTAGATCAGCTATCTAAGAGCTAACCAGTGAGACTCAGATTCATTTGGAGACAAAATTTCTCTATATGCTCTTCTATGTAAAATGGTTTGCTGTGTTGCTTTTCATAAGCTAAGCACTCCTTTTTTGTATGTTTGTAATGCATAATAATTACATAATTACATTTGTTTGGTATATTCCAGTCTTCCATAGCTCTGGCTAC
>NW_004524779.1:974547-983787 GCF_000260255.1 Octodon degus
CTATGTAGCTCAGGCTGGCCTCTAACTCATGCCAATCCTCCTACCTCAGCCTTCCGAGCGCTGAGATTACAAACCTATGCCACCACAACCAGCATCTTGACCATATTTATCCTGTTATCCCCAAATTCCCTCCCCAGGTCCAAAAAGCCTAACATGTTTATTGTCATCTCTCCTTTACTTTACTCTTTAAATTACTTACATTTTGGGTTTCTCACTTATGAGAAACCATTTGATATTTAACCTTCTTTGATTTAATTCATTTAGGATTATAATCTCAAAATCCATCTATGTTCCTACAAAAGACTCAAAAGATTTATCCTGCTTTACGGCTGAGTAATATTTCATTGTAGAGAAATACCCCATTTTCTTTAACCATTCATTTGTTGACAATCATCCAGCCTGTTTCCATAATTTAAGCTAAACCCCTTTTGAAGAAGCAAAGCAAAGGATTACTGATTGCAAATGCAATGTGTCCAGGGATCAGAGTCTTAAATATGAGTCTAAATAGTCTTAAGTGACAGAAGCTTGGGGTCTACTTTTCATGTTTTGCATCTTAAAGGATCTGAAGGCTGTGACAGTGAGGGACTGAGTGCCTCAAGAAGCATCACAGGACCAAGAACAGCCAGCAGCCCACCGAGGGCCATCACTGGATCAGCACTGATCAGGACAATTAAAACAGAAGTTGTTCTAGGATGAGCGAAAGACATAGCAGCTCTTGGAGCAGTGGAAAGAAGACAGTTCGTAAAGATTCCTGAGATGTTTCATTTGCGATCTTCCATTTGGGGTATCAAGGTGTGTGTGTTGCCTGTTCCCCTTCAGCTTTTCCTGGGCTTTTGCCAGTTCTTTACCACCCCTGGTAGCACCAAGAGCTAAGACCCGCCAAGCTCCAGAGGACCTGTAGTGCAAGGGTCAGTGTCTTAACAACTCAGATGTCCCTGAGTGAGTTATGGCTACTGGTATTCAACCAAGTCATTTGCCCCTGAGAAATGCACACAGAAAAGTTGCGTCCTAGCCAGGCATGGTAGCACACAACTGTATTCTTAGCTACTCAGGAATCCGAGGCAAGAGGATGGCAAGTTTGAGCTCAGCGATTTAGTAAGTCTGTTTTAGAAAATAAAGAGGTTATAATTCAGTGCAGAGCACTTCTGAGTTCTGTCCCCAGGATAGAGGGTGGGGAAGATTCTGCATTTGAAAGACTTCACTCAAGTGATAATCCCAGAGTCTCCTTGGCAGGTTGGTTTCCCTAATCAGTCTCCACATCCACAAAGAACCTTTAAGATCACAAGAAAAAACAGCATTCTCTTGCATTAGCCTTTCACCATGGTTCTTCAGCAAGAGAAATTGAGTCCTAAGTTGTCAGTTACTTTCTTTACTTCCTCTCTCTCTCTTTTTTCTTTTTCTTTTTGGTTTTTACTTTCCTTTTTGAGATAGGATCTCACTATGTAGTGCAGTCTGGTCTTGAACTCACTATGTAGCACAGCCTGAACTGCAACTCCTGGTGATCCTCCTGCCTCAGCCTCTCAAGTGCTGAAATCAAAGGTGTGAGCCACCATGCCCAGCTCCTCTTTCTTCTCTTCTCCTTCTCCTTCTATCCTCTCTCTCTCTCTCTCTCTCTCTCTCTCTCTCTCTCTCTCTCTCTCTCTCTCTCTCTTTTAGTCAGGGTCTGTGGAGTTCATGCTGGCCTTGAACTCACTTTGTAGCTCAGACTGGTCTCAAACTCAAGCAACCCACCTGCCTCAGCCTCTTGAGTTCTAGGATTATAGACATGTGCCACTATGCCTGCCCTTTTTTTTTTTGTCTTCTTTCTTTCTTTGTTAGAGAGGGTCTCACTGGGCAATTCAGGCTGGCCTTGAATTTAATATATAGCCCAGGCTGGCCTCAAATTTATGGCATTCCTCCTACTTCAGCCTCCAGAGTACTGGGATTATAGGTATAGGCCACCAGATCCTTCTTAAAATCTGAATATGTTTGTAATACAAAGACACGTGCCATTCTGCTCATGACCAACTCCTTCCTCGTGTCTTCCCAAAATGAATCAGACGGGAACATGTTGGGGATTGGCTTGTCCAGCTCTGGCTGCATTTTTAGCATCCTCTGGCTCTCTGATACAAGTACTGGGCTCAATATTACTAAGTAACCAACTGTACCAATGGGATCCCAGCAGGAACCAATGAGTACATTCAAAGAAAGATAACTGGAGGCGGATATAAAGGGGCTATTTACAAAGGAGACGTTAGGGACAGAACAGTTCAAATACATAGGGATGGTGAAACAGCTGTTGCCTAACTCAAGGTCACAAGAGAAGAACTGAATTTGGATAAGCAGTTCTAGAAACCCAAATCAGAGATTTGTGTACAACAGCCACCTTGAGATGGGCATGAACTTAGATGCAGTTACTTTGAGAAAACTCTGCTGAGAGAAGTAAGAGAGATAAATCCCTTAAGCTCATTTTTCTCCTTTTCTCTAATTTGCTAAATAGAATAGGAAGCCAGAGGGCAAGGGTGTTCATTCAGGTCCTACAGGGCAGGGTGGAGAATGAACTGGGGAGGCGCAAAGGGCAGTTATTTGACATATTAAATAAATTAAAAACAGGCTCTATAGATCAATGAGGATCAAAAATGTTCATTAATAGAAACTAAAGATTAGAGTTAAATCATTGGGGATGGTGGTGCACACCTATAATCCTAGCACTTTGGAGGTTGAGGCAAAATTACCACAAATTTGAGGCCAGCCTGGGCTACATAAGTGAGTTCAAGGCCAGAATGCACTACATATGAGATCCTGTCTCAACCCCCCGCCTCTCATAATCAGTTGACCACTAATAATTCATATTGTACCTCTAGGAAAACTTAAAAGTTTTTGTTCTATAACCAATTTTCAAAATCTGAATTACCACTACTGATGTTAACAAAAAAGTCTCTGACATAGATTACTTTTGATTATGAACAGTCTTCTGTCAGAATATTCTGGCATGGGGTCATTGGGGTCAGTCCCTCCCCCATCTCTGTCCACTGGGGAAGAACCACTTTGTGACTAGTTTGGAGGTAGGCAGACACCATTTGGGTTCCACCAGGGAATTCAACGAGCAGGCTGTCCAGTTTCTTTCCTCATTAGAAGTCTGAGAGGGCATTAGAGCACACCCTTTCCTCCAGGTAGGAGTGGACAAAGGTACAGAATTTTGTGGAGGAACCACAAATCAGAACTAGAGGCAAAAATACACCTCACCTATCCAACCTCATCACTGAAATAAACCTAGAAAGTAGCTTTTGATCTTACTGATGGAATAACTTAGTGAGAAAAGCCCATATCCTTCTAAAGACACTGGCACCAGCAGGATAGAGTTCTGCCCAATTTCTCAATCTGCAATCCTGCCAGATCGGTTCCTAAGAACAGGCTGACTAAACGGGTGGTCAGTCACATGGTGCAAGTCAGGGGACTTCAAAAGGTATGTTGCATCCCAAACTATTTTCCCTGCTGGCCTGGGGTTCTGTCTGATGTTTCCATCATGCAAATTATTCCTTTATGTTAAAACGTTGTTGCCAGAAGTCCTCTGTTCAAATGTTCTCACTGGGTAAGCAGTGTGGTGCTTAGTTGTTTCTCTCTTTGTTTGGCATCTCATTTCCATTACCATGTTTTGAGAATTCTGCTGTCTGCAGGAAGCAAAGCCCATCTAGATCCCTGATCCAGAGATACAAAATGTGCTGTCCCAGCTCTTCTGTGAGCTAGGCAGGGCACAGCACCTAAGGTCAACCAACCATGACTATGCAGCAGATTGTGCATTGGCTGACAACACAGTAGAATTGGGGGGATGTTTATTTCAATGGTGATGGCAGCAGTGCAGAGGGTGGTATTCAGTGTTAAAGGGTGTCTGCAGCTGTTTTCACAGTTATTGTTTTGGCATGGTTTGAGCTGTGGCCCCAATTTCAGTATAGCATCCCTTATTCCAGTTCATTTTCCAAGTCCTATCCTCAGCCTTTTAGGAGAGTCTGGAGTGCCCCAGGATCCTTTTAGTAAACTCCCATGCTGCTTAAACATTTTCTTGCAAGCAAGTAAGAACACCAGTGTATACATAGTCATCAGACATTGCAACTCAAGACTAGCCACATACAGTCATTTGTCAAAGTAACTCCTTGATAGTATAAAAAACAGCAGGATCCCAGGGAAAAGGCTTTTGTTGATAGAGGGGAAATCAGGAGAGTCTGACCTTGTGGGAAATGACTGATAGAACTTGCCTGAAGGACCAGACAGAGGTTTCAGGATATCTGAGAAACAAGGGTGCAGAGAGTCATTGATAGGAAAGGTGGGGCAATGCTAGTTTAAAGTCTAGTGCTATAGAATTACTAGAAGGGCTGCCACTGATACTGTGGCATGTGGAGGGGCGATGTCTTCATTATATTTTCCCCAGAGAGGAGCACAGGAAATTTCCACTATTCATTGAAGGAACAGGGAGAGAAAGAGTGAGGAAGCTAGTGATATTCAGCTAGATGCTGAACACTGGCTAAGAAGTTGTGATTTTTGTGAAGAGTCAAGTGGAGTTAGCAAACTTCATTCCTTTCTGCTTTCTTCTTTACCTTTCCTCAAAACAAGCACTGTTCCTGAGGTTCAGATTATTAAATGGATAAACTCTGGGTCTAATTATTCTTAGTTTTTTCATGGGAGGGTCTTGTGTATCCACCGGATATGTGCCACAGGCCCTTTCTCACTGCAGTGACAATATGGCCAACACTGAGAGCTCTCATACCATGACAGACCTTTCAGCTGTGTCTTCAAGTTTTCATCCTTGAATAGTGTCTAGGGCACTATCACCATCCCTAGACTATGTTCTTGTAGTTGTGTCTGCCCTAGGGAAGTGGGGGATTGCCACTTTTTTTTCACAGATGTTACCAAGGGAAGAACACTGCAAAATAATCCAAGGGAAACTACCAAAGGACATTACAAAAAGATTAAAAAAAAAAATTAGCTACATTTGATTTAAAATATATTTAGGATATGTTGTTTTTATTTTCATAGAATGTCTTTTAATAAATATTTTTTTTTAATTTTATTTATTTATTTGTGTGTGTGTGTGTGTGTGGCCAGCTCAGCCCACCAGGGGGCAGGGCTGGCTGGCATGTGGTGCTGGGGAATCGAACTGTGGTCCCTGTGCTTTGCTAAGCTTGTTCTAAGTAGGTGCTTTAGACCACTGAGCCATCTTACCAGCCCCATTAATAAATATTTTACCATGGTGATGAAGATGCATCATAAGAATACACAAAGGACTTGAGGGGACAAAGGGATGGAAATATTTTAGTATTTTAATTTAACCCTCAATTCAAGAGACTTGCCTTCTGAAGATCTTAAAATTTAGCAAAGGAAGTCTCCTATGCAAAGAGCAATTATTTGCTTGTTTGCTTGTGACAGGGTCTTGCTATGCAGTTCAGGCCGGCTTAAGCTCGCTATGTAGCCAAGCTGGCCTGGAACTCCCTGTAATCCTCCTGTCTCTGGCTCCTGACTATGGGTGCTTAGAGATGTGGGCCACCACACCCACCTTAAGAAGCTTCTATTCTTGGCCCACGGCCACAGTCAGTAAATGGTGGACCAGTGGCAGCGGCTCTTGATTACTTGCAGCAGAGGCTTCTTGAAGGTGAGGAAGAGAACGGTGCAGGCCACCAGCAGGGTGAGGCAGCTGGGGAGGATGAGCACGAGGTAGAGCAGGCCCATGTCCACCCGTTCCCATTTGCAACCGTGCGGTGTACCTGCAGGCAGCTCCACCACACGGATGACCCTGGAGGAGAGGTTGCAGGTGACCATGGTCCAGTCGACAACAGTGTCCAGGTGCTGCGGGGCTACCCGGCCGTCCAGTCCACAGCAGTCGTAAGGGTTCTGGCTGAGGTAGACAGCGCGCAGGCTCCCCGTGAATTGCTCCCACTCAGCCCGGGCAGGCAATGCCGTAAGCCAGTTCCGCCGCAGATCCAGGGTTCGCAGGGCCGGGCTCCCCTGGAGCTTTGGAAGGCTAGTTAGGCAATTTCCTGACAGATCCAGCTCCCTAAGGTGCTCGAAGCCCGAGAAATCCAACTTGGCGGAGGCAGGGCTGAGGCCCACGTTCCTCAGAGACAGGGCCTGTAATGTGGGGGCAATGGCCCTGAGAGGGGCCATACTTCCGTTCAGGACTCCCCAGTTGCCAGACAGGTCTAAGTGAGTGAGGGGAGTCCCCTGGAACACGCAGTCCTGGAACACCCTTAGCCCGCAGCCTTCTAGAGATAGCCTCCTCAGAGACGCCATATTCCGGAAGTCCACACAACTAGGGGCGTTTGCTGGTGTGGAAGGAGCCGGAAGCGGAAGTGGTACCTGAACCGGAAGCGGCCAGGGGCAAAGAGAGATTTGATTGTGGCTCAGGTCGATGGTAGTGAGGTTATTGGCATCTGCAAAGAGGCCCGCAGGGATGCCCAAGAGCTGGTTATCACTCAGGTTGAGCAGGCGGAGGCTCCTGAGGCATCCGTCAAGGCCTGGGGCCAGGCGCAGCTCAGACAGCATGTTGTGGCTCAAGTCTAGTTCTGCCAGTGCGCCTACGGGCTCTCGCTCTCGCAAGTGCAGTGTGGCCAGGCAGTTCCGGTTGAGGTTCAGGTGGGCCAAGGAGGGCATTTTCTTCAGGAAGCCATCAGGCAGATACTGGAACTGGTTCTGGCTCATGTCTAGGAAGTGAAGAGCCGATAGGTCGCTGGAGGCAAACTCCTCCCAAAGGTTGACAGTAGTAACATTGGTCACGTTGCCATCCACCAGGAGGAACTGGGCCACCATCTCCTGTGGTGAGGAGGTGTTGTACAGGTCCTTGTAGAAGCCCATGTTATTGTCCTGCAGCAGGAGGCTGTGTAATTTGTTGCATTGGGGTAAGAGAGGGAAAAACAACAGCTGGTTGTGAGACAGGTCTAGTGTCTCCAGCTCAAAAGTGGTCTCTTGCCTGGATGCCAGGAACCACTCGAGGCTGTTATAGCTGACATTGAGGACATGCAACTGAGAGAGGCCAAAGTCCACGATACAGGGGAGGTTGTTATAGGCCAGGTTGAGGTGTCTCAGCTCTGTCAAGCCATCAAAAACACCACCTTCTATCTCAAAAATGTAGTTCCTCTGTAAATCCAACTCTCTGAGGTTCTCCAGACCCTCAAAGACGGACTCATCAAGCCTCATGAGGGTGTTCCTGGCCAGGGACACAGCTTCCAGGGAGGAGAGGTTTTGGAGCATGAGGGCTGCCATGTCTTCTGTCAGGGAGTTGCCAGATAGGTCCAGCTTCTGCAGCCCCGGCAGGGTGTGGAGAGCAGCTGCTGTTTCCTTATAGTTCTCTGAGAGGCTGTTGTCAGCCAAGGCCAGGCTGTACAGGTGGCCCAGCTCCTGGAAGGCATGGTAGCCAATACGCACCAGCTGGCAACTGCGCAGGCTGAGGCTCTCCAAGAGAGGGTAAGACTGGAGGGAGTGATTCCACAGGATCCTGAGAGGGTTGGCATCCATGATGAGAGCCTGGGAGTGGGGCAGGAGGCTGGTGGGCACCGAAGCAAGGTTCTGCCCTTGACAGTCAGCAACGACACCCACCTGGGTTCAGAAACACATGGGTCAGCAGAGAGCATGTCTGGAAGGCAGAGGTTTATGTATAGAAACTTTGTTCACTTATTGGACTGTTCCTGCAGCCACTGGGAATGGCTCTAAAGCTTAGATTTTTTTTTCTTTCTTTTTTTGGTCTTTTTGAGAAAGGGTCTTGCTATGCAGTTCAGGCTGGCCTTGAGCTCATTTTGTAGACAAGGCTGGTTGTGGACTCCCAAAGATCCTCCTGCCTCAGCCTCCCGAGTGCTGGGATTACAGACATGTACCACCATTCCTGGCTTGGAACTCCTAAAATAATATATGACACCAGGCATAGGTTCACACACCTGTAACCCCAGCACTTCGAAGGCTGAGGCAGGAGGATGAGTTCAAGTTCAGTCTGGGATACCTACTGAGATCCTGTCTCAAAATCTCCAATAAATAAATTATAAAACAGGGTAGGAAAATGTTCTTTACCTTCACACTTTGGAAAAATAGCTAACAGAGTTCTAGGCCTCACCTTAAACAGGGTGCTAAAAAAAGATATGAGATCCTGTTCATCAGGCAAGAGTGGTGACAATTATAAGCTGCAGATTGGTTGTAACTATAAGGATTCTGGACCAGATCTCTACTGGGATTTGAACTTCACTTCTGCCATTTATTTCCTGTGTGATCTTAGGAAAATAATTATGCCTAGGCTTGTTATTTTCTCAGAAAACAATATGGATAAAAACATTACCAACTTTGAAGATTATTGTAGGATGAAAGTGGCCGTTCAAGAAGAGCTCAGCATGGTGCCCAGCACACAGTTGGCACTTAGTATATGGCTTCTATTGCATTGTCATCAATGAGACATAACATCTGTGTATCTGACAGAACCACTGTCAAACAACTGGCAACAACACTGTGACAGCTTCATTTTTCCTAGGATGCTTGCTTTTTTTTTTTTTTTTTTGGTCTTTTTGAGATATGACTTCACTATATAGACCAGGCTGGCCTCAAACTGGAGAGATACTCCTCCTTCAGTCTCTCAAGTGCTGGGCTATAGGTGCATGCCACCACTCCCAGCAGGAAACAGGTTTTAAATGGTAAAGTAGAAGACCAATGTCATTCTTTTATGTAGGCTGGCCAGTAAGATAGGCTCCATGATGGCCTGAAATTGTGGGTCCCTGGGGGCTAGTGGAATGGGGAAAAAAGTACTGAGGCAGAGGAAGCAGCCCCGGTTGGGGCGCTGGTCAGTTGTGCCACTTACTAGCTTTGGACCCTGGGCAAGAGCTCTCCTTTGGAGCCTCAAGTTGATTTTTAAAACAAAACCTTCTACTAATTAAAAATTGATGGTGCATTGAAATATAGAAAACTAAGGTCTGGGATATGGCTCAGCAGCACATTTGTAGGGGAACTTGTTTGTTCCCCAACTTGTTTGAGATGTCCTAAGTTTGGTTCTTGGTCAAACAAAACAAAACAACAATAGTAAACAGTCCTGAAATATAGGAAACTAAACTCTTAAGTGATCTCAGCCTCTCAGAGAAATGCCTCAACTTTTTGTTATTATCTCCTTCCAGTTCTTTTCTTTTTTTTTTTTTTCCATTATTTTATTGAGAAACAAATAGCAATGAGACAGTTTCAAACCAAATTGGTAGGACAGTTTCAATAATTAACACATTGCATACATTCTTCCTAGTGGTTAAT
>NW_004524779.1:985092-1001050 GCF_000260255.1 Octodon degus
TTTTTGTTACTGTTTTGGTTTTTTTGAGACAGGGTCTCTCTATATAGTTCAGGCCAGTCTGATTTTACTAAGTACCGCAGGCTAGCCTCAAACTCTCAGCAACCCTGCTGCCTCTGCCTCACAAGTGCTGAGTTTACAGGCACGTGCCACCGCACCCGGTAGCTCCTTCTTGTTTATTTTGTGCTGTGGTTTGAACTCAGAGGCTCACACATGCTAAGCGTGTGCTCTCCCAGTGTGCTACACCCCAGCCCCTGGGCTGTGCTCTTTATCAAGTACATGACTCAGAGATGGTTACCTAACCATGAAGGTTTCCATTACCTGTCCTACAGAGTGGAACTATGCTTGTAATTTTCTCATTTTTTTAGTATTGAGTATAATTGCTTATGAAAAACATTTATTATGCCTAAAAGTGTTAACTGTAATTATTACCATGATACACTTAATGTTAGCTATAGTTAGTAGCATGATCTAATTTAATCTCCCTATTGAGCACTTGAGTTGTTTTAGTTTTCCAGGCTAACATTAGAATTAATTTGTTGTGTTCCTCCCATACCTCCACTACCCTTAAAAATGTCTTTGGAATTTTGATTGGGGTTGTGTTCCCATTATGGATTAATTTGGGGGAGAACTTATTTTACAAAATTCAAACTCCCCATCCAGAGACAATGTTATATTTCTTTGAGTAACTGTTGGTCTGCCCCTGCCATGGGCACTCTCTGGAAAGTGTTGTGGTCAGGGGCTTTCCTCATGCTTTGGAGACCCTGTTCTATTACAAGTTCTGTGGTCAAAGGGTCAGACTTTGGTAATCCCCTGTTGACACGCTAAAGTGAAGACCAGAGGGTGTCAGAGTCCCAGAGAACCTTAGCATGTTGACTTTCTCATCAAATGACTGGCGTAATGGTGGATAATGGAGGGTACTTGGCCTCTGAAATGCAGTCCTGAATGCATAAAAGCCAAAGGAAATCCACTCTTTTAACTCTCCATCAGAGTCTAGCCTGAACCTTGAAAGATAGTCACAGAACTCATGGTTTATTCCCTTCTCTTGCTTTGGCTGGTGACTCCTGAACTGCTACTGTGAAGTCAATCTTTTGTTACCTCTGGAAGGGTATGGTGGGAGTCAAAGGTAGCAGAGATTAATAATAATAATAACAATAATAATAAATAAAACACAGAGCACTCACCATAGACCAGGTGCTGTCCTAAGTGCTTTCTATATATTAACTCATTCAATCACCATAACACCCAAGTGTTATGGTACTATTCATAGGTATTATTATCACTTCTATTTTACAGATGAGGAAATGGTGACACAAAGTGGCCCCAGTATCACCAGCTCATCAATGGTGGGCTGGGGTTTAAACCTGGTCAGTCAGGTTGTAACTCCCACGTACTGGAGCATTCTCCAGCTTGGTGGTTAGTGGTTACTATGAGTGGCTCAGAGCCATGGTGGTTGGTTTTTTAAGATTAATCAGCTTTAAGAATACATTCTTTCCCCAGCCTCCAAAGCAAAGCAAACAAAAAGAAAGAGTTCCTGAATGTAAGTATTAGCCCTGACACCCAGCTTGTGTCCCAGTGCCTTGGTGGTAGCAAGGCTCAAGGAATATTTATTAAATGCATGCTCCTCAAGCATACATTTGATATCACTGGGTTGTAAGCAAGGAGAGAGTTTCTGGAAATGTGCAGAATGGTGACCCAGTGCTGTTCCCATACATAAGCCGAGAGCCCCAGAGAAGGCCGCTGTCAAGGCTCAGGAACCCACTGTCTAGATCTTTTTAGCCCGAGTATGGTCAGTGAGCTGCTCCACCATGCAGTGGGGGCAGCTGCTCGCTGTGGGCTCTCTAAGCATTTGCTGTTGGCTCGCACACCATTCCAGAGGCAGGGTTGCTCAAGCTCTACTTTGTTTTGCCTGACAGTTCTGGTATTGTCTTTTGGAGCTCAAACTGTTAACAAGATATTCTTTTTTTCTCCTATGATATTTTTGAGACAGGATCTCACCGTGAAGTTCAGGCCAGGCTTGAACTCACTATGTATCCCAGGCTGGGCTCAAACTCATAGTGATTCTCCTGCCTCAGCCTCCTGAGTGCTAGGATTATACGCCCATCTAACAAGATGTTCTTGTGCAGATGGATGACGTAGGCTGTCTCTGGGGCCTCCTGCTTTCAGCAGGTATGAGAAAAGAGAGGCAGGGCTTGCCTTAGTCTTTTCCTAGGCATCATCTGGAGGACCCTTGGTTAAAAAGCAGCTGCACATGGCATTGGGCAAGGCACGTACATCGTGCATCAGACTATTCACTTCCTGTTCTCCTTCATTGACAATCTATTGGCTTTCCAAGCAGACCAAACCTTGTTGGGATAGGAACAAAAAGGAAGTTAGGGTTTGGGGAGAGACTCACCAATTGGCAGCCCCCTTGGGAAGCCGCGGTGGCCACCCCACTTCCATTCCTCCATTGCAGGGCTGAGAAGTGAAAACCCAGGCAAAGCCACAGGGGCAGCAGCTCCATCTCAAGTGCAACACTGTGGACAAAGGCAGGAAAAAAGCAAGTAAGACAGGACATCTCTGAAGGCTGCTTTGCATTGGGTAGGAGCCAGTTCTCAGTTATGTCTGGTTTTAGGGGCCCATAGCTAACGGAGGTAGAAACCCACAGATTATTCAAATCACTCATGTTAACCAACACTTTCAATGAAACCATTGACAGGAACTCATTTTCATTTTGTCTCTACCATTTGATGGACAGGTGACTGAATTCTGAAACTCCACAAAGGACTGAAACAGGTCTTAGGATACCTGGAGTGTCCCTTGCTTTGTAATTCTGCTGAAGTTTTCCTCCCTCCAGTTCAACTCTGCCTGATACACTTCAAAAACTCAAGCAGTATGTGCTTTGAAGCTGGCTGTGGTGATATATGCTCCAATCCCAGCACTCAAGAGGCTGAGGCAGGAGGACTATTGAGAATTCCAGGCCAGCCTGGGCTACCTAGTGAGTTTAAGAAAAGCTTGAACTACCTAGAGAGACTCTGCTGATGCATCCAGACCACTTTCTGTTGCTTCCTCTTTCCCTTCACCCACCTCAAGGACTGATTTTAAGTAAGATGTGGGCCCTCCCTGGTGTAGCAGAAAAACTAAGTGAAAACAGGTGAGTCAACCTGAGCCTTCACCTAAGGCCAGCTCACTGCTGCAGACCCCAGAGAGAACCCGTGATTCAGACCTCCGCAGGTCATGCTGGGAATCCCCTCCCAGGCCCTCCCTCTACTTCTGCACCTGCGCAGGGATTATTACCTCCTGGCCTTTGGGAACACAGATGGCAAAAGCAGAGCCAAATGGGCTCCTGTGCTCTGATTCCTCCCATGCATCCTGAAGCTTGGGATCACTGCCCACCTTGATCAAGACAAGGTTGCTAGATTTAGCAAATGCCAAGACACCACTTGAATGTCAGAGACACACTGATGCTAGAAAATTGTTTATCTGACATTCTAATTTCACTGGCTGTCCAGTGTTGTTCTGAGGAGAGATGAGGAGATGGGAACTGTAGGCAGACTTCCTCCCTTCCTGCCAGGCCTGGGCAGAACAGGCTGCTGTGACTGACCTTTCTAGCAGCAGGCCAGCCTCTCTACTGAGAAGCTGTGTCCTGACGGGTACCGGGCAACAGCGAGGTTGTTCGGGAGCAATGTAACTTCGGGTGAATGCTACACAGCCTTGGCCTCCCTTACACCTAGGAGTGTCATTTTCACTTGTGGGTCACCAGGAATTTTGCAGATTTAAAATGTAGCCCCTCCTTTCTCCTAAATGTAGCCAACCTGTTCTGGGGAGGACATCTTGTGCCACATCCAGAGCTAGTCTTTCTGGCAGGAAGCAGCAGACGATGGTGGGAAGATTATGGACTTTGAAAACCAACAGCCCAGGGGTTGAATTCTTGTTCCATTACTTCTTGTTTATACTTAAGTGATTTATATAGTCTCTAAGACTCAGACAAGCCCTCAATAAATCAGGAATAATAGTAACTTAATAATAACTATTCACAGAGCTTTTTGAGAACCACATAGTATAATGTATGTGAAAGTGCTTCATTAACTGTACATGCAGTTAATAACATAATTATTATTTTTGAGTTCCAGACACCAATGAGCTACGGAGGTGGTTGTTCTTATGAGCTTCTTCAAGATAAGACAACAGCTACACAAAGCAAGGAAAAAGAGTGAATAATTTGCCCGGAAGGATGACTATATCATGGTACTAATTAAACGTGTGAAAGATAAACAGGAAGGTTGAGTTAAAAATTTCACACTGATGATTCAGGAGCACAGGACAAGTCCTAGGGACAGATGACTGTGCGGGCTGAGAGCTGTTTGTCCTCATTCTGCTCTTCTCTTGGTGGCAGGGCTGGCTTCTGAGCGCTGTGGTTCCCAGCCAGGTCAGCCAGCCTACAGCACATCTGGTCAGTGGAGTCCTCGGGGGAGCAGAGCACCCAGATTGGACAGAGGCATCATCCTGCGGCTTCTCCCGGAGACCCCTACACCCTGCACCCCTCTGTTCCTGCCATCCTAGGGAAGTTGCTACTTCTCTTGCTAATTCTCCTTTTTTTTTTTTTTTTTTTTTGCAGAATCGGTGATTGAACTCAGGCCCTTCTGCTTGCCAGGGAAGCGCTTATTCCACTGAGCCATCTCCCTCTTATCTGTTTGCCTTCTTGGCTCTCCTTCCACATGCTACCAGTTTTCTGCATGAAATGTCCTTTTTAAGCAATCTGGGTGATTTTCCACCAATGTAATCGAGAATGGCCTTGAATTCAGCAGTACATGAAAAGGTGCTGGGAAGAGTCCAAGATAGACAGCTTGGACACCAGAGCCTTTTCCAGGGACAGAGGACAGAGGTTTCCCTTCCTCCCCACCGTTCCACCTGCTACTAGAGCAGCTCTGGGGACACAGGAAGCTCTTAGCTAAGGGAGCTGTTAGCAAGTGTTGCATAGATATTATTACCACATTGAGAATTTTGCCTCAAAACAATCAGATAAGCTGAAAAGGCTGTACGTAAAGAAAGATGTGTAGTGGCAAGAGGTGTGGCTAGAGGGTGCTTTGTGTGAGAGATACTATTGACAGATTGGTCTGGGCAGGGAACCTGCAGAATAAGGGTGTTCAGAAGGCAGTGACATTCATAAATAAGCCACACAGTGGTGATGCTAGATTAGATAGGAATCCCCACAAGTCAGCCATCTTTTAAGGATCAGGTCCCACCTAGGATCTTGGGAGAAAGAGAAGGACAGAGAATTAAGAACAAAACCCTGGTCTGCTGCAAATAATTCCTGTTACCAAGAAGCATTCAAAAGCCCCTAGGCAAGTGACTTTGGTCCCTCTGATTTTTTGTTTTGTTTTTGTTTTTTTGAGACAGGGTCTCAGTATGTAGTTCAGGCTGGTTTTGAGCTTACTTTGCAGCTTAAGCTCATCTCAAACTCGCAATGAGCGTCCTGCCTCAGCTTTCCGAGGGCTGGGATTATAGGGGTGCACCACTATGCCCAGCTGTCCCTCTGATTCTTAGCAAAAAAAAAAAGGGTTACTCCAGCCTTCACTCAATGTCCAAGCTTAGCATCTCCATGGAGAAGCCACCTGATGTTCTGAGTCTCTAAGTGTGGTACACTGGAAACACAGATGAGTGTCCCAGCAGTCCTCTCACCCAAAGTACATGCTCCAGGTCCAGTCATGATCCAACAGACCCAGAAAGAATGATATCCTACAAGTCAACTGGTGACAACTGACTTGGCTTTTTCAAAAGAGTCAAAATATTGAAAAACAAAAGAACCAGGAATGGTGGCACATACTTGTAATCCCAGCACTGTGGGGGGCTGAGGCAGGAACATTGCTGAACAATTGAAGAAGGCCAATGTGAACTACACATTGAGATTCTATCTAAAAAAAAAATCTCTGATAGAAAAAAAAATTATGTATTTCATACAGGGTCTATAGGGTCTCGCTGCACAGATTGGACTCAGGGCAGCCTCCCAAGCACTGGGATTACAGGCACACGCCACCATGCCCAGTCTTCTGAAAGAAATTGTTGACTGTTGGGGAAGTGTAAATATGTACTAAATGATGTGTTTGCAGATGGTCTGATGCACGGATGGCATCACCAGATTACTGCTAAAAGTCTGATAGTGGTTTGTGGTTACATGAGGAAGAGCCCTCAGGCCTAAGATACGCGTGCTTCACTGTTCAGGGGCAAAGTTTCTAGATGTCTATAATTTATGTAACCCATTTTCAAATGGTGCAACAGGGAAAACTGAAGCAAAATACTACCAACTGGTCAATATGTCATTGTACTTTTTAGTTTTCTGTAGATCTGAAAAGTTTCAGAATAATAGAAAAGAGGACTATGAAATAAATGTTGGAATTCCTAAAGAGGGAGATGAAATTATGGTAGGCTTTGTCCCCAATTTTCCAGGAATTTTTATCAGACCTTTTTCAGTGTTCTTTTCAGGAAGACAGTGGGTAAACATTTGTTAAATTAAAAGTGGATGTACAGGGGCTGGCTCAGTAGAATAAGCGCTTGCCTGGCAAGTGCAGGGTCTTGAGTTCAATCTCCAGTACCACAAAAAAAAAAAAAAAAAAAAAAAAAAAAAGTGGATATACCCACCAACTCTAAACATATCCTGAGATCTATAATGTTTTGGCTTTCACACTAGCGCTCCCAGATGCGCTGTCATGCCTGGCAGGAGCACAAAAGTATTATATCATACGTCCCGGTTGCAGATCTGGCAATACTGCTGATGAACTAAAATATTTTTCCACTGCCAGGTTGAGTGCTGTCACACACACCACCCCCAACATACACACACACAGTCACCTCTGGAAGATCAGTCCCCAGGAGAGTCACCTGACTTCCCCATGACCGACACCACCACCGGGCTGCCACCATAACGGTGGGGAAGCAGCTGGCCACAGGTGGTCAATCTTTATATAACTCAAGGTCTGGCTGAGACATGAGAGAACTAGGTCATGGGGGCAGGGGGGCTGGAGGTAAGAGAGAAGCAGAGACATGGCAGAGAGGAGTTCTTTTGGGATCTTCCATGGGGAAGTAGATATCATGAGAGAGAAAACAAAGCATACGAACAGAAAAGGATAAAACAGTAGTTGGGCATGGTGGCACATGCCTATCATCCCAGCACTGGGGAGGCTGAGGCAGGAGGATCATGCTATGAGTTAGAGGCCAGCCTGAGCTACATAGCCAGACATTGTCTCAAAAACAAAGTTAGACCTGGCTGAGTCCATCTGCGAATGTCAAGTCTTTATATGCTAATGTGCCTTCACCCAATTGCAGATGCTGGCTCAAAATGGCAAGCAGGACTTGGCTCTTCAATAAGCTTCCATGCAAAGGACAAAACTGTACACCCTGTTTCCAAAAAAGCACATGCAGACTTCATAATGCCACCTGAACATTTAAAGAAAGTGGCCAAAATCTGCATTCAGGAACGTGGCTGCATTCAGTGGTAGAGCGCTCACATCACAGGGGCAAGGCCCTCGGCTCAATCCCCAGTACCAAGAAACAAAATGGAGAAAAGGGAGGAAGGAAGGAAGGGAAGGAAGGGAGGGAGGGAGGGAGGGAGGGAGGGAAAGAGTTATCAAAATTACCCTACAGATGGAAATCACCAAGATGTTAAACTATAGGGTGAAATTTTGTTGGGAAACATGATATTAACATAGTTCTAAAGTACCTTTCTAAAAATTTCTTACTAATTTCACAAAGGGTAAAAATGGCAAAAAAAAAAAAAAAAAAAAAAAAAAAAAAAGGCAACTTTACAGTGAAGAAATCACCAGATAACCAAAGCATCTAATGACTATAGGAACATTACTGGGTCAGTTTTTCAAATCCTTCTTTCTTTCTTTCTTTCTTTTCTTTCTTCCTTATTTTCTCCCTCCCTCCCTCCTTCCTTCCTTCCTTTCCTTCTGATAGGTTCTCACTGTGTAGCCCAGGCTGGCCTTGGACTCACATTGATCCTCCTGCCTCAATCTCTCCAGTGCTGGGATCACAGGCATGGATCACCATGCCTGGCTTTTTTATATTTTCAGAATTCAATTGTGAATGTTCTCCTGGCGAAAACTTCGCATACAGGTTGCGTGAAATAATTATGTTGTCTCACTGCTAAGCTAACTTTTCAGGCTTCTGTCTATTGTACTGTGGTTATATTGCCTTTGTTCCTAGACAATACATACTGGAAACTAGGGACTATGGGAAGATGTTTGTAATAAAATTTTTTTAAAGGAGTAAATGACATATATAAGATAATCCCAAGTTTGTTAAAAAGAATATACATATATCTTCTGTTTTGTTTTGTTGAGACAGCATCTCACTATGTAGCTCAGGCTGGTCTTGAACTCACTGTGCAGTGCAGGATGGCCTGCCATCTCAAGGTGATCCGCCTACTTCAGCCTCCTAGAATTGTAAGTAGGTGCCACCACACCAAGGACTGCATGTTTTAGAGAAAATAGTTGCGACATCCACCAGAATCTAAAAGGCGGGGAGAACTTATATATTTTTGCTTCTTTGTATTTTCTAATTTTCTTTTTTCTGTATTTTAGGGAAGGGTCTACAGGGTATCAGGACCTCACTACTAGATTAGACTCGTAGTGATCCTCTTATTTACAGCCTTCCAAGTGCTGGGATTACAGGAACGTGCCACCAGCCCAGTCTCATTTTTTGTCTCAGCGCGCCCTGGGGGTGGGGCCAGCACGGGAGGCCCCGGGATCTAACTCCCTGCTGTGTGCCTGCTTGCAGGTGCTTTAATCCGCTGAGCTATTTGACCCGCCCTGTATTTTCTAATTTTTAACAATCAACTTCAATCATCATATTAAGAAATTTTAAAGGTATTGAATATGTTATGATTTAAAAATTAAAATAGCATCATCTGACCCTGATAAATATCACTTAAGTGCAGAATTTGTTTTTGTTTTGTTTTTAGGCAGTTAGTACAGAGTTTACAGGGTCTCACTACACAGACTGAACTCGTAGTGAGCCTCCTGTTTTCAGCCTCCCAAGGGCTGAATAACAGGCGCGCACCACCATGCCCAGTCTCAATCACCGTCTCAGTGCACGGGGGTGGGGGGCTGGGGAGGCTGGGGGATGGGGGGATGGGGGGATGGGGTGCGGCGCGGCAAGCCGGGAATCGATCGAGGGTCCCTGTGTCTGCCTAAGCAGGTGCTTTAATCTGCTGAGCTGTCTGGCCAGCCCCAGAATTTCTTATAGGTACTTAGAATTGAAACTACTGGGAATGTGCTCCATATGATTATGTTTGGAGTTAGTGGGAATAAAAAGGACACTAAAAGATGATTAAAATAAATTTTATTATGTTGTAATTTATTTTTTTAATACATTTGGTTGTTGCAGGGTCTCACTATGCAGCTCAGACTCATGGTGATCCTCCAGCTTTCGGCCTCCCCAGCGCCAGGACTACAGGCGTGCACCCCCACGCTGAAACTCTGTCCTGCTCAGTCTACCCTGGGGGAGGGGCTGGAGCCACATGTGGTGCCTCGGGGCTCGGATCTAACTGCAGTCCCTATGCTTACCTAAGCTTGCCTAAGCAGGTGCTTTAGTCTGCTGAGCTATTTTTCTGGCCCCCAATAAATTATATTATGAACAACACTGCGTTTTATAGTGTGGGTTAGCAGCATGTGCTACCAGCCCTGGCTCTGAAAAAAATCTTAAAAGCATGTCCAAACTGTGTAGTAGCTCCTGTCTGCAATCCCAGCCCTCTGGGAAGCTAAGACAGGAGGATCTCAAATTCAAGTCTGCCTCAAAAAATGGGGCTGGGGCCGGGGCTGGGGCTGGGGAGGTGGCTCAGTGGAATAAGCACTTCCCTGACAAGTGCAAGGGCCTGAGTTCAATCCCCCGTTAAAGGGGGGGGGCAGCGGAAGGCCCTGGGTTCAATTCCCCTCTGCTCCTCCCTCCCCCAACATATATGCACACACGTAGTTCAGATGGTCGGCTCCATCACCGCAGGCCCTGCTGGCTTAAACATACTCAGTGCAACCAATAGCCGCTTTGGAAGCGGCCGCTTGAGGAGGTCTTGGGGTTTCTGAGGGCTCAGGTAAGCCCTGCAAATCACCAGAGTCGGTTCCCTGGCCCCCTGCCTGGGTCACCACTGCAGGCATGGGTCCCCCCACACATAGACCACACACCGCTCCTGCGCAGCGGGCTGTGGTGGGTGTTGGTCCTGTGGCACCTTTGTATAGGAGAGACCCACACCAGCTCTGGTAACTTTCAAGAGAGGGGACCTGCCACCATCTTCCCCAGAGGAAGCAGGGCAAGCCTAGGGCAAGGGACCCTGCATGGGGCAAGAGACCTGGGTCCTTCACCCCAGTGGTGGTGTGGGTGACAATTCTAGCCATGTGACCTCAAAAGAGTTTTGTCATGAGCAGATGAGAGAATGTAAAGGAAAATGCTTTGTCATGGAAGGGTGAGCTGGCACCCTTGGCCAAATCTCCCATTTCAAAAACCCATTGTGTGTCTCTAGGAAAGACCCATCCTCAGGTCTTCTTCACTTAACAAATTCCTACTCGTCTGTCAAGGCCTAATGCCTGGATCACTTCCTTGTATCCCTAACAGTTCAGTTGAACAATAATCCAAGCACCCATATATGATGGTATGGGGGGAACTACCCGCTCGGGCCCCCCTCCTGTCCCTCTCTTGGACAGGAGCTTTCTTTCTCTCAATAAATATACTCTGCTCAAAAAAAAAAAAATAATATGATAGTATGAAATAGGGATTCATAGCTTCCACAGGAGTGTTTTGCTTTTTTTTTTTTTTTTTTTTTTGAGATGTGCAGTTTAGGTTGGCCTTGAACTCACTCTGTAGCCCAAGCTGGCCTTGAGCTCACAACAATCCTCCTGCCTCAGCCTCCTGAATACCGGAATTACAGGCATATACCACCACATCTAGCTAGTATTTGGAATTTTTAAATTTAATATTTAATTTTATGAATAGGAATGTGAGAAATTACTACGTATCATTAATAACTTCCCCCAATATTTCAGCAAGAATTTGACAGGGATCACCAATTTTATTCTTAACATTTTACTATAATTACTTAATCATATGCCTATCCATTTATCTATTCTGTCCATTCTTTGATCCATTGCATTTTTTGTTGCATTTCAAAATGGGCTTCTATTACAGGGCATTTGCCCTTCAGTACCTCAAACGTATGTCAGTGATTTAACTTCGTTTGTTTGAGACAGGGTCTTGTCATGTAGTTCAGGTTGACCCTGGACTTACTGTGCAGCCCAGGGTGGCCTCAAACTGCAGCAACCCTCCTGCCTCAGCCTCCAAGGTGTTGTGATCACAGGCCTATACCACCATGCCCAGCTGTCACAATTTTATCCTTTGAACAATCTCAAATTAAGTGAGCAACATTTTCTAAGACTGATTTTTTTTCTTCTAGAACTCACTTGAGGTAACCAAAGACTGAAAGTATTATGATCTTTCTTAAATCCCTAAATAAGATTAATTTTTAGAGAATTCCTGAACAAAGCTGATTGAATGTGGTTTTAACTTAATGCTCTTGGTCAGTAGTAATAATAGCCCTGGAGGGTGTAGCTTGGTGGTAGCATGTTGCCTGGACCGCCCAAGGCCCTGGGTTTCATTCCTGCACCACACAATAATGAATAACAACGATGATGACGATGATGGCACCCAAAGTTGCAGCCTTCTTACAGACCTTAGATCTCACTGAATATTTCCAACAGTTCCATGTAGTAGGCATAATTTTCAATTTTTATTGTGGCGTGTGAGGATACTAGGGATGGAACCCAGGAGCACTCTACCACAGCACTACATCTCTTTTTTTACGTCTTGAGACAGGGCCTTGCTAAATTGCCTTAACAAGCGGGACTAGAATTTGCAATCCTCCAACCCAGTCTTGCTCAATGCTTGGATTACAAGTGTGTGACACACTGCTGGCTTTCCCTTAACTCTCGCGCATGCAATTCAGTGGCATTAAACATACTCACACAGCTGGGTGGCCACCATAGCCAACGCTCTGTAGGATTTTCCCAGCACCCACCACAGATGTCCATCTCTAGGATTTTCCCACTATGCAACACGGCCATCCATCTCCAGGATTTTCCCAGTATTCAGCATGGCCATCCATCTCTAGGATTTTCCCACCACCCACCACAGCCATCCATCTCTAGGATTTTCCCACAACCCACCACAGCCATCCATCTCTAGGATTTTCCCACTACCTACCATGGCCATCCATCTCTAGGATTTTCCCAGAATTTACCATGGCCATCCATCTCTAGGATTTTCCCACCACCCAGACTGAAACTCTGGATCTATCAATCTATACCTTTCTAGCCCCTTGTAACCACTCTTCTTTATGATTTTTGCCTGGTCAGAGTTCTTATATGAGTAGAATTATATAGTATTTGTCCTTCTGTATCTGATCTGTTTCACATAACTCAGTGCTTTCCAGTTCTATCATGTTATAATGTGTTATCAGAATTTTCTTCCTTTTTTATTTTTTCTTATGGTACTGAGGATTGAACATAGGTCCTTCTCACAAAGCTACACCTCCAGATCCTCCCCACCCTGCCTTTAAAAAAAAATAATAAAATAGAATCAGTCTTGTTAAATTGCTAGGTCTGGGGCTGGAGAGATGGCTCAGTGGTCTAAAGCACCTACTTGAAACAAGCTTGGCAAAGCACAGGGACTGCGGTTCGATCCCCAGCACCACATGCCAGCCAGACCCGCCCCCTGGTGGGCTGAGCTGGCCACACACACACACAATAAATAAATGTAATAAATAAAAATAAATAAATATTTAAAAAATAAATAAATAAATAAATTGCTAGGTCAGCCTTAAACTTGAGATCCTCCTGCCTTGGCCTCCAGTGTGGCTGGTGGGATCAATACAAGTGTGAGCCACCAACCCAGGGTCATTCTTTTTTAAAGTTGAATGTGGCACGTACCACATTTTGTTTATACATTCACATAAGGCTGCTGTATTTGAACGTGGGTATGCAAGTATCTTTCAAGTCTGCTTATTATTTCCAATTTGTAAGAGAGAAACTCAAGACTCAAAGAGACTGCCAGTCACACAGACTGTTCAAAGCCAGAGCTGCATTCAGGCCCTGGTGGGCGACACTGATGGAACCATGTCTGGTGGCCTACATCTTTGAGCGCTCAGCTGGGAACAAAGGAAGGAGACAGTGAGGTCCCAGGAGCATACAGGACAGGCAAGAGGGACAGGGCTACCCTGTACCTCAGATTTTACTCCAGAAGAGGAAGAGCAGACTGAGCAGGCAGCCCGGAGGGGGAGGGGGTGAACCCCTCCTGATCCTTATCTTTCTTGGGCGTAACAGAGGAAAGTAACTGGGACACCTGACTGCGGTGACATCTGGGCTGGGGCTGCAGGAGGGGAGTCCCTGTGAGCTCATCACACCAACCCATCTCTGGTAGCAGACTTGTCCTCCTGCCCACCTTGCTGCCAAGAGCCACGATGGAGATCTGTTTCCTTCCATGCGCCTCTGCAGGTGGAGTCACTCACGCATTACAGTGAGAAAAGCCACAGGCTGTTTGGTCCTGGCACTGGATATCATGTGCTTTTTTTTTTTTTTTTTTTTGATACTGGGAATTGAGCGCAGGGCCTTATGCTTGCCAGGCAGGTGCTGTCCACCTGAGCTACACCCCCAGCTCTCCATAGGCTCTTGAAATCAATTGTTTTGGATCACCCACATTCACTTCTCTTCCTGGGAACAGTACCTTGATTCCCCTTTGGGAAAACAACCTCTTCCCATTCTCTCTTTTAAAATTTTAATGATGGTAAACACACAACATTTTAGAATGATGCAAAATATGCACTGTAACCATTTCGAGTGTGCAGCTCAGAAATGTTGAAAACATTTCTTGGGCTGGCCAGATAGCTCAGCGGACTAAAGCGCCTGCTTAGGCAGAGCACAGCAGCTGGGGTTCGATCTGCTGAGACGGTGATTGAGACTGGGTGTGGTGGTGTGCACCTGTAATCCCAGCGCTTGGGAGGCCAAAAACAGGAGAATCACTACCAGTCTGATCTATGTAGTGAGACCCTGTAGACCCTGCACCAAATACATGAAAAGAAAAGATTCCTCTGTAGCACAGCCAATTCCATTCCTTCTTAAAAAGTCAGATTTTAGCAGAGTATGGTGGTGCATACCTGTAACCCCAGCATTCTGGGAGGCTGAGGCAGGAGGATTGCAAGTCAGCACAGCTGGGCAATCCAGCTATGTCCTGTCTTTTTTTTTTTTAAATGTTTTATTTATTATTATTTATTATTTATTATTTGTGTGTGTGTGTGGCCAGCTTAGCCCACCAGGGGGCGGGGCTGGCTGGCATGTGGTGCTGGGGATTGAACCGCGGTCCCTGTGCTTTGGTAAGCTTGTTCCAAGTAGATGCTTTAGACCACTGAGCCATCTCACCAGCCCCTGTCCTGTCTTAAAATTTATATATTAAAAAAAAAAAAAAAAAAAGGATGTGAAGGCCCAGGTTCAATTCCCAATACTGCCAAATAATAGTAAAGTAATAATGGTAATAATTTCAGTTTTTTTTTTGATCTGATGCACACCTGGCTCCAAGATGTAGCCTACAAAGAAGGCTGAACTATTCCAGGTTCCTGTTTCCCCAGCCACAGTGATTAGTTTATAACAGGCACATTGTGAAAACAGAGCTCCTGAGAATTGCTCCAAGGATAGGTGTAGAATTCACAAGAAAACAGCACGCCAAACAAGTAGGGATTGACTCAGAGCCACCCCACCCACAGAGAGGAAAGCAAAACTCAAGCTAGATAGCTCAGTGGACTAGGGGCCTGCTTTGACAAGCACAGGGTGCCTCATGCAGTGCTGGCCCCGCCCCTGGGGCACCCTGAGCCATTGACCATGTCTGGGTAATCCCAGCGCTGGGGAGGGTGAAAACAGGAGGATCACTACAAGTCCGAGCTGCGTAGTGAGACTCTGTACCAAATAAATTAAAAAAAAAAAAAAAGAGTGGACACAAAGCGCAAGTTTCGATCCCCAGTACCAGAAAAAAAAAAAAAAAAAAAAAAAAGTGGATACAGATGGTTCCAGTAAAGCCTGAGCTGCTGGATGCAGCTGGGCCTGTAGCAATTTCCTGGAAACTTGTTAGTTATATGACACAAGCACTTGCCTGTGCTAAGGTCATTTGAGTTGGATTTTTGTCATTTCTAACTAAAAGAATCCTATCTGGGGCTGGACGCATACCACACTGGGTACAGTGTTTGCTAAGCGTGTGTGAACCCCAAGTTCCGTCCCTGGCACCACAATAAAAAGGCGAGGGCACAACAGAAGCTGTCGCTGTGGCCCTGCTCAGTGAAGCGGGCTGGGCTGGCTTGGTTCCCGATCACTCTTGTGTGAGGCTTCACAAGACCCAAAGGCCGGTGTCCTTTCTTCCTGCCCTCTTCCGACTCTCAGAAATGACCGCCTTGGGGCCAGGGAGATAGTTCAGTAGAATAAGCAAGGGCCTGTGTTCAATCCCCAGTTCCGCAAAAAAAAAAAAAAAAGAAAAGAAAAGAAAAAGAAAAAAGAAAAAAGAAAGAAAGAAAGAAAGAAAGAAAGAAAGAAAGAAAGAGAAAAAAGAAATGATCACCTAGCCCACACCAAGTTCCCCACAAGTTGAACACATGACATTTGTACACTGATGAAAATTGACAGAAATGGTTGGTGGGGGGATTAGTATAATGAAAAAAATTCTACCAAAGGGGGGAAAATGGCCAAAGTGTGTCCCTGATCCATCGTGACGTGGGCAGGGACACAAAGCAGCATGACTGCCTAGCAGATAAGCAGGTCCCCAGAAAGCTAACGCTCTCTCGTCAGGAGGAAGCCCACGGCTCTCAGCAAGATGGGGTGTGCTGGAGCTCAGAGTCTGGTCTACACCGCGGGCACGCGGGCTGTAATGAGGACCAGCGCCGTGCTGGGGGACGGGGGGGGGG
>NW_004524779.1:1001150-1022662 GCF_000260255.1 Octodon degus
AGACGGTCAGGGCGTTTGGCCCAGGCCTCTAGACGAAGACCCCGGGGAGCCCAATTTCCAAAGGGGGCTCGCGAAGTTCCCACGCGGGTGCACCAGATGAAAGCACCTTCCTCTCTCTGAAGAGGAGTTTTGGGTTTTATTTTTAATGCCTGAAGATAGGCATCTAGGGTTCCCCCAGGCCAACAGTGACCTAATCCTTTTGCGGACTCCCAGACACGTGTTGAAGTCGATGGGGTCTGTGAGAAGAGAAAGTCTCCAGGCTCTGACGCCCAGCAAGCACTGCAGCAGGGGCCCTGCATGTTCCTAGAGCGAGGTTCTTTGCACAGGAAATCCGCCGGGTCAGGGCCCTCAACTGAAAGCTTCTGCCTCCCAGTTCCTAACAGGTGGTGCCCTGTGGGGTCCCCTCACTCTCCCAAGAAGCGCCCACCATCGGTCTTGTCCAGGGCCCTGTTCTTTGATCCTGACCTCAGCCACCCCACCCCAGGCTATCCCAGCACACGTGTTCACCTCCTTTCCCCGGTGACACAGCGCCCCCAACTCCTTCCTGCCCAGTTCCTGGGTACAAGGGGAACAATGTTAACCCTAGCATCCAACCCGCATGGAAAGGCCGCATGGAAGACTTCTGAAGAGCCCTAGAAAAAGAGTCCAAAGAGCCAGAGTTCCAGGAAGGCTAGTTGGCCCCACCTGTAGCTCAGCATTCTGGAAGGAAGCCGAGGCAGGAGGATCCTGAGATTCAGGCCCGCCTGAATCTACAGGTAGTGTTCAAGGTCAACCTGGGCTACACAGTGAGACCCTGTATGGAAAAACAAACAAAACAGCTTGAGTGCTAACCTTCCTCTGACACTTAGCGACGGGTCTCAGTAACCCCAGCGGCCCTGCCCAGGACCCATGCACGCGGTGGTGGTGGTCTGGGGTCACCCAGGCCCGGGTCACGTGGTCGGATACCTCAGCACGAGCCTGGGGTGCTAATCCAGGTAAGAGGACTCAACAACCCACGCCCCCGTGTCGCGCGTCGGGGTCTTGGGACAGCGCCACAGCCCCGGCTGCGCCCACGCACAAGTTGCGGCCCAAGACCAGCCAGCGTCGCAGCCCAGCCCACCCCCGCACCCGCACTCACGGCCGCGAGCGCGCGCGGCTCCGGCTCCGCGGGGCGCATCGTCTCGGCCGCCGCCTCCCGCTCCTCGCCTCCCGCAGAGCGGCCGCCGGCTATTTTAACGCTTGCGGAAGGAAGCACGGAAACAGGTCACATGGAGCCCAGTGGCGACTCAGCAGGGGATGCGGCGCGCGCCGGGTCACCCGGAGGTGGCGCCCGCTGCCGCTGGGTTGGGGGTGGCAGCTTGAGCCTTCCTGTGACCCCAGGCTCCTGGCTGGCCGCACGCTGGACGAACGTGGGAGCGGGGAGACCCCGCTACTGTGCCGGGCCTGCGCTCGTGGTCCGTCTGTGCCCTCAGGCGGTTGTCATTACTGGTCTCTTACGGGTCAGCAATGGAAGAGGGGCACAGGAAGGAGGGAAAGTGTGAAGGGAAAAAGAAAGGAAGCAAAAAGGTGGGAGAGAGGAAGAGCGGGAAGGAGAAGGAAGAAAAAAGAAAAGTAAAACCCAGCAGCACTCAGTGGCTGGCTGTCGCAGCCAGGGCTCCAGCTACCCCAGGTGTCCCGAGGCCCTACCAGCGTGATCAGCAATACAGCCCTCGCGAGGGTCCTCAGAGCAGCTTTCAAGAAGCGTCTTCCCCTGGCTGGAGAAGGACAGATAGCCAGGAGCCTGAAGAGACAGCCCTCTCTGCCTCTCCCAGAGGTCAGGGATGTCCCAGGGTTAGGTCACTTTTATTTTTGAGACAAGAGGTCAGTCTCATTCAAACCCAGACTGACCTCAAACTCAGTGATCCTCCTGCCTCAGCCTCCCAAATTCTGGGATTACAGGCGTGCACTGCCATACCTGGCTGGGTCACCCTCTTGTAGCCAGGTGGTTTGTGCCTCTGTGGCATCTGTCCTGAGAGAACAGGAATGTGTCCTTCTTGCCCAGCTGGAACAAAGCCTCTGTTCCCTGGAACAGGCTCCTGTCCAGGTGGCCCTGATGGCCCCAACAAACAAACCATGCAAAAAGAATTTGTCACAGTCGTCCGTTCTGACTGGCCTGTTTCCTTTTGCGGAGATATGACCTCTGCTTCTCTTCTGTGTCTTTAGTGTCCAGTAATATGCTGATGACTCCCAGATTTTAAAATATATTTGGTGGGGCTGAGGAGATAGCTCAGTGGAATAAGCATTTGCCTGGCAAGCGAAAGGACCTGAGTTCAATCCCTGGTTCCACAAAAAAAAAAAAAAAAGTATTTGGCACAGGGTCTCACTATGCAGCTCAGACTCATAGTGATCCTCCTGTTTTCAGCCTCCCTAGCACTGGGATTACAGGTATGAGCCACCATGCCTGGTGTCAGTGACCCTCTCAGCATGCCCAGGGGCAGGGCCAGCAAGGCATGTGGTGCTGGGGATGCAACCCCGGTCCCTGCGCTTGCCTAAGCTCTCTCGCCGGCCCTGACTCCCAGATTTGAATCTCTAGCTCTGGAATTCCATCCCCTGGGAGAATATTCAGATGTTTGCTTATCATCTGTCTGCTGGTCACTCAACTTCTAGATATCCCAGAGTCACCTCAACACAGTAAATCCCAAGTGAGCTCAACTCCTCACATTCACCAGTTGGTCACCAGTTCCTGCTGATTCCAACTCACAAATGTCTCTCGTGTGCTTTTTTTTTTTTTTTTTTTTTTTTTTTTTTTTTTTTTTTTTTTAAGACAGGGTCTTGATACATGACCCAGGCTGGCCTCTAATTTGCAGAGTTCCTCCTGCTTCAGCCTCCTAAGTAAAGGCTCACAGGCATGCACCACCACACCCAGCCAGAGATGTTTCTTGAGTCCAACACTACTCGCTATGCTTGGGTTTATGCCTCCCAACTTGTGTCTAGACCATTTCAGTAGTTTCCTTAAACTGGTTCCCTGCCCCTTTTGTCCCTCTCGAATGTTGACCCCCATCCAGAACCCACTGCCATCAGTCTAAAGGGTGTCACCTCACTCCCTTCTTAGAATCCCTTCGTGCTTTGCCTCTGTACCCCTTACCTGGCTGTTTTTAAACTCTGATTCTGGGGGCCTGGGGAGATGGCTCAGTAGAATAAGCACTTGTCTGGCAAGCGCAAGGGCTTGAGTTCAATCCCTGGTTCTGCCAAAAAAAGAAAGAAAGAAAGAAACTCTGATTCTGCAGGTTTAGGAGTTCCTTGTGGGTACCTGAGTTCTCTCCCCGCTTCGTCCTTTGTTATAGCTTTTATATGAGTTCTCTATAAGATTTCTTTCAAGAAAGGCGGGGGCTGGGGAGATAGCTCAGTTGAATAAGTGTTTGTCCGGCAAGCACAATGGCCTGAGTTCAATCCCTGGCTCCGCAAAAAAAAAAAAAGAACAAGAAAGGCGGCTATAGTTACCATCAGAAAACTTTCAAAACCTGTGGTCTACCCAGACATGGTGGTTCATGGCTTTTATTCTAGAACTCTGGGAGGTTGAGGAAGGAGAATCAAATTCAAGCTCATCCCAGGCGCATTCCCAGCAGTGAGACCCTGTCTCGAAAATTTAAAAATACATAAAAAGGGGTGGAGATGTAGCTCAGTGTGAAGGCCCTGGGTTCAATCCTCAATACTGTGGGAAAATAAAAAGCAAAGGGTCTTAGTGGTTGGTTATGTAGTCAGCCAGCTAGTGCCCATCGCTCTGTACCCCAAGCTTGCTCTGTGGATGGGACCCTAAGCCTTGGAGCCAAAAACAACCTTCCTCCGATGCTCCAGGAGTTCCCATCCCCCCTCTTGGCTGTGTGGCCAATGCAGGGATCAGAGCACTGCTGTTCAACACAAGCTGGGTGTCCTGCCTGGCTGGTGCATCTCCCTCTAGGTCCCCCACCCCACCCCCCACATACCCCAGCTTCTGAGCTGCAGGGCAGAGCGCTCCACCCTATGTCACCCCCCACCCTATGCAACCCTCCCCCCCCTCGCTTCTTTTGTCTACCCAGCCCCTCCCCCTCCCAGAATCCAGTCCCTCCTCCTCTGAACACATGGGGCTTCATTTCATCTGCAACATCCACTGCCTTTTTTTTTTTTTTAATACCAAGGATCAAACTCCAGACCTTGTCCTTGCAAGGCAGACACTTATGCCACTTAGCTATCTCCCTGGCCCTATCCCCTGCCTCAAGGTGACATTTGTGTCAAGGCTTTTTTGGTCTTTTTGAGATAGGGTCTCTCTATGCTGCCCAAGCTAGTCTTAAACTTGCAATGATCCTCCTGTCTCAAAATTTTTGAATTTCTGTCTTGTTTCCCCGACTATGCTCTCTACTTCTGAGGAAAGGGATCATGTACTGTTTCCAAAAATCAGACTGTCCGATGTGCGTAAGAGGCCCAATGAATAAGAGGAAAGAGGGGAAGAAAGGCGCTAGACCCACCCTAGCCATGACTCTCTGGGACCTGCCTGTTGAGGCTTTTTTCTTTCTTAAACTAAATTTTTTGTCTTTTTTTTTTTTTGAGACAGATATCAGGCTAGTCTTGAACTCTACTTTGTAGTCCAGGCTGGCCCCAAACTCTTGGCCAGCCTCCCACGCCAGTCCCTCAAGTGCCGGGATCACAAGTGTGCGCCACAGCATCCTGATATTTGGTTGCTTGTTGGGCCCCTCAGGCTCCAAAGGGAACTCTGAGGCCAAGGTCATGCCCTTCTAACTCCTGCTCCAGAGTTGCCCACCCAGCCCAGGGTACTCAGCCTGGCACAGACAGGGCAGTCATTCCTTCTGGGCCTGCACTTTGGTGACTGGGTTGGCTGAGCTGTGAGCTAGTGCCACCTCTGCTTCTCCCAGCCCCAGCACATGACAGGGAGGGGATTTCCTTTGGGGCCCTCGCTGGGACTCCATCATGCTCTTGCCCCACATGAGGGGGGAGGCTTCGGTAGTTTCATTTCCCTCATTTGGAATGGAGTTTCAAGAACCAAAAATCAAAACCGGAAAGAATAGAGGCCACCGCCCACATGGGCAACACTCAACACCTCACAGTGCCAATCTTGGGAAAGCTTAGGTGTCAGTGCCAAGACCCCTGAGCTCTGGGCAACATGAGGGGAGGGCTTGGCAGATGGGCCTTCCCAGCAGGCTCATGCCTGTCCTCCAGCTATCTGGCGGTAGGGGTGCTCTGGCTCTGTCACTCATGGCCTCCTCAGCCTCTAACACCAGCAGCTGACCCCTGTGGGGACACTGCCTCTTCCTCTTCTGGAAACACTGACTGTATCATGATGGTCAAAGATGACAAGATACCAAGAGATGTTGGTGCCAAGACCCAGCTGGTGGCAGGGTGATAAGGGAAGAGGCCCATATACCCAACCACAGCTGGGGACAGGGAGGAGAGGTTGGGAGTCATGGACACCAGGAACAAGGTGCAGGAGCTGGGTGGATAGAGGAGCACACACTGGCTGGAGATGTCAGGCAGAATGTTCTGGAAGGCCTGATCTGTGCTCTCAGGGATGTGCCTGAGTGGATCAGAAACTGAAGGAGAGATGGGGAAAGTGAGTGATCAGGACACAGCCATATCCAGGAAACTTCAGGAGAGATGATGGTTCCTTGTGTTCCGCCAGGACTTTGTTCACGGCTCTTGGGGGCGGTGTGTGTGTGTGTGGGGGGGGTCACCACCATCTGTTACGGTTCTGCCTTGCTTCCAAGACACTGGCTGCTGGCAGCCTTGGAAAATGGTTTGTCACATTTGTGTGCTTTCCCAAGCAGTCCTTAGTCTACCACCTAATAGAAGTGAGAAAAGATTCCTTTCTTTCTTCCTTCCTTCCTTTCTTTCTTTCTTTCTTTCTTTCTTTCTTTCTTTCTTTCTTTCTTTCTTTCTTTCTTTTTATAGGGTCCTGCTGTATAGTTCAGGCTGGCCTTGAACTCGTCATGATCCTCTTGCTTCAGCCTCCCAAGTGCTGGGATTACAGGCCTGATCTCACACGCTCTCCAAGATTTTTTAACTGAACAAAGGCTAGTGTCACTTGCTGTGAAGCAGCTGGAGAGCTTAAGGATTTGGGAAGTCAAGTTTTGGTAACTGAGAAGTCCCTTTTTGTGACTCACAGATGTGAACCAGAGCCCTTACCATGGGCTCAAGGCCTTAAGACCACATCCCTCCCATGCCCCTCTCATTTCACACCCACCACGTTCCTCCTCGCCCACCCTACTCCTTCACCCACCCCCAAAGTCCTTGCAGCCCCTTAAGCCTGGCAGGCTCCTGTCTCGGGCACGTGCCATTTGCTCCTTCCCAGGCTGGAACCTCCTTCCCCCCTTCCCCTGAGTCTCCACCAGGCCTCTGCTTCAGGGTCATGTCCTCCCTGACCATGCACCTAAAGCCACACCTGTCATTTGCTTTCCTAGTTTGCTTTTCTTCCCTGTATTTTCACTTGTTTCAGTGCTTGGTATTTTATTATCTACTTGCTAATTATCACCACCACCACCCCCCACTAAATTGTGAGCTCCCAAGGAAAGAGCCTCACCTGTCAGGGCTGTGTCCCTGAGCTGACCACTGAGTCATAGAAACCTGCTGTAGACTGCATGGTTTGGTGGACAGACAGAAGGGTGATGGTCTTACAAAGAGCAGTTTCAGCAGAGTGGAGGGCTCGGGAGGCAAGGTACACACACTGGCCAATTAGTAAATGAGGATGCTGAAGGGAAAACGGAAGGATGGCTGCACTTTCAAGAATCGTGGCCATTGAGCCAACAGTGTGGTTCCAGCCCCTGGAAAGGTTGAGGGCTAAAGCCCAGGGGATCGCTTAAAGCCAGGAGTGCCAGGGCAGCCGGGTAATTAATAAAATCCTTGTCCCATCAAAACAAAACAAAGAAGAAAAAAGCAGAAGAGGAGGAAGAGATGGACAAGAAGATGAAGAAGGGGAAAAGGAGAAAGGGAGAAGATAAGCAGAAAATCAGTTAACGGAGAGCCCAACATGCAGAATGAAATTATCTTCTATAAAAGGAGAAGCGCCAGATAGGCATCATCTCCCCGGCAGAAGAGGCCAAGGGAGGTGAGTGGATGTGGGGCTCAGTGCTTATGAAATGGGCTTTAGCCTTCACAAAGCCTCCTTGCCTTGGCAGGGTGGAGGACACTCCAAGCCCTCAGGGAGGAAAACGAAGCAGAAGAGGAATGGTGGTTCCTGGAACAGGGTGGGGTACAGGCTGAGGTCAGCTGAAGGTTCCCGAGAAGTGAGGAAATAGGAGGGAGAGGAGGAAGTGTTGGCAACAGACCAGAGGGGCCTGGCAGTGGCAGGGTGCACACTGCACACAGCCGGGTTCCAAAGCTCACAAATATGTTGCCCACCCAGCAACACCCAAGGGCACTACAAGGCACAGATGAGACTGTGGAGGGACGCCTCTGGGGAGTCTGATGGGGGAAGGAAGGTGGAGGGGAGCTTGCTCTGCTCGACATCCCCCACCTCCCAGGATGATGCAGGGGCCCTGGCTTTTGTATCGGGTGCAGTTTGCAGAGAGGTGGGGCCTAGGGCCTGCAGGATGCTTGCCCTGGACCTGGGAGGTGGGGGATGGCTAAAGCACCCTCAACTGGGGAGTAGAACATCAGCAGGAACTTGGGCTGCAAGGCATGGTGGGAAGTGTGGGTTTGATTGGCAGTTAAGGCAGTTTAGCCGCAAGCTGGGTGGGGGCGGAAGCAGAGAGTAATCTTTTTTTCTCACATCAACATACGGAGAAAGAGGAGCCTCTCAGAGCCAATTGTTACCAGTTTAGTTCTGAGCTGGGTTTCTACCCGTTGATACTCTAGAAAGACCTCTTTTTTTTTTCTTTTCTTTTCTTTTATTGAGAAACAAATAGCAATAAGACAGTTTCAAAACTGATTAATAGGACAGTTTCAATAATTAATACACTGTACATTGTTATCTTCGTTGTGGTTATCCATAGTACAAGATGTAGACATGATATCCTGTCCAAACACTATTAGTACACATCTTTCTTCTCATTGAATTTAGTGAAAGTAGCTGTATATCTATCCTAACTATTCTGCATATACAGGTACAAAATGGTCCTTCCTTTGTGTCCCGTATTTTTTTTTTTTTTTTTTTTTTGGTGGAACCGGGGCTTAAACTCAGGCCCTTGCGCTTGCCAGGGAAGCCCTTATTCCACTGAGCCATCTCCCCGGCCCTGTATCCCGTTTTTTTTTGTTTAGTATATCCTGAGTCTTCACTGACCTTGGGAGAGACTCTTTTTTATGGCTTCTCACCATGGTTACAGAGGTCAAACAACATGGTGCCACTTGTCCCTGCCCCAAGACCCAGGGCTCCAGTCCTCCCAGCCAAGGGATCAATTTCACCTCCCCAAATCTCCCCAAATAGTGATGAGGCCCACCTATCCGACCTACCTTCTCTACTTAGGGAAAATGCCCACCTAACTCTTCCCGAAAGTTGATTCCTGGGAAGTAAAGTCCTCAAGTCACAGTGGAAACTGTCTCCAAGCACAGGGCCTCCTTCCTGAGAGTGACTGAGTCACCAGCAGCCTATACCCAGAGTGAGAGTGCCCTGAGTTCTGGTGAGCAGCGAAAACGGTGACAAAGAAGACACAAGGAAGCCCATGAGCACATGCTTTAAGACCTGCTTTTTGGCGGAACCAGGGATTAAACTTAGGCCCTTGCGCTTGCCAGGCAAGCGCTTATTCTACTGAGCCATTTCCCCATCCCTAGACCTGCTTTTTTGTTTTTCTTCCTTTTCTGCCATCACTGTGTGCCAGACTGCCTGGAGGGTTCAAGGGTCAGCCTAGATTGCATATTGGGACCCCAGCTCAAAAAAAAAAAAAAAAAAGGTGAAGGCCCTCACCATTTTTCTACATGATCTGCCAGTGGCCAATAAGCACATGAAAAGATGCTTAATGTTGTTCACCACTGGGAAAATGAAATCACACTACTACAAGATGCCACTTCACGGCCAATAAGAAGGCTAGAACCAAAATGTCAGACAACAACAAATGGGGCAAAGTTGTGGAGAAAGTAGGGCCCAAATATGCAGTGGGTGAGAATTTCAAGGGGGCAGAAACTTTGGTAAGCAGGATGGGAGTTAGGATGCTCCCCAGAAGAAATGAAAACAAGCTCACACAAAAGCCTGGCAGAGGGCTGGTAAGATAGCTCAGCAGTTTAATGCACCTGCTTAGGCAAGCTTAGGTCAGCGCGTAGGGACCGCAGTTCGGTCCCCAGCACCACATGCTGCGCCAGCCCCGCCCTCAGGGAAGGCTGAGCTGACCAAAAAAAAAAACCTGGCACAGATGTTCATAGTAGCACATTCATGACAGCCAGAAAATGGAACCACCCTACATATCATCAACTGCCCAATGGTGAAATACAGTCCAGTGTCCCTTGCATCCTCAGGGAAACTGCTCCAGGACCCTCTTTAATGCCAAGACCCCCAGATGCACAAGTCCTTTATGTTAAACATCACCTTGGCATGTAACCTAACCTGCTGTATCCTTTAAGTCATCTCTCAATTGCTTTTAATGCCTAATACAACACAAATACTCTGTAAATAGTTCTTAGATTATTTAGCGAACAGTGACAAGGAAAACAGTCAATCTGTATTCACACAGGTGTAATTTAAGAATATGTGTGTATTTTCTACCCATGAGTGGTTGAAGGCACACAGGTAGATTCAGATATAACCAGCAAGCTATGTCTCCACTGTAGTGGAATAGTATTTGACTATAAAAAAGAATAGAGTACTAGCTGGGTGTGGTGGTGCTCACATAGTGAGTTTGAGGCCAGCCTGGACCACACAGTGTGACCCTGTTTAGAAAACAAAGAAGACTGGGTGTGGTAGTGTGCGCCTGGAATCCCAGCGCTTGGGAGACTGAAAGACAGGAGGATCACTACGAGTCCGATCTGTGTAGTGAGACCCTGCAGACCCTCTACTAATTACAGAAAAAAAGAACAAATGCATTGTACCCCTTGGAAATTAGGGTGTGGTTGCTTAATTCAGACTCCACCATCTGATGATTCACCAAGAGCTATAGCGACCAGCACGGGGGCGGGGGGGACAGCCTCTGATGTCACCTGGCAGCAGTGCTATGGACAGTGATCAGCAGTCACTGTGATACAGGCCTTTGTCTCAGGCTGTTCCCTAGTGTGAGCATGACTGTGATGACAGCTGGCCACCTTCTGGGTGCTGCCCTGTCACTTAGCTGGCACGTCGACCTTCCCTGGCATCACCCAGTCCTCTCCAGACAGCATCTCTCCTTTGTGTTTCTTTTGAGACAGTCTCAATCTGCAGTCCAGACTGGCTTTGCACTCACTCTGTGGCCCAGGCTGATCTTGAACTTGCAGCAGTCCTCCTGCCTGAGCTCCTAGGTGCTGGTATTTCAGGCGTGCGCCTCCACACCTGGCTCGGGACAGCGTCTCTTGCTCAGCTTGGCGCAGCCAGTCTCTGCTGCTGGCAACCACAGGTCCTGAGCCACTCGCTCTCCACGTAGTGCCTTCCGTGTGATGAGGGCCCAAGAGGCGTGAGCTTCTGTGTCTCCTGGAGAGCAGGGGAAGTAAGAAGGGGAACTGCACTCTGCACCTAAATTTGGCCAAAAGGAGGAATTGGTTGGCACAGTGGAAGTGACCGGAAACTCGGGAGCAAGCAACTGACCTCTTCAAGTTTCAGACAGAGAGAAATGGCAGGGCAGTTAGATCTGTTTACCAGATTTTAACAATTCAGAGAAAATATTATAGTGTCACGCCTTGGGAAGATGCCAAAGAGTTTAAGAACTTTCTTTCTTTCTTTCTTTCTTTCTTTCTTTCTTTCTTTCTTTCTTTCTTTCTTTCTTTCTTTTCTCTCTCTTCCTCCCTCTCTTCCTTTTTCTCTTTTTCTTAAGTGCTAAGGGTCAGACCCAGAGGCTCTATCACTGAGCTACACTCCAGCCCTTAGTCCCTAAGAACATTCCCTTTGCCTGTGGGATCTCAAGTCAGTAGCAAAAGGAAAGAAGCTAAAAGAAACCTCTCGTGGGGCATCTGAGATGAATACACACTTCTCAGAGAACGAAATTAAAGAAGTGAATAAATATATGAAAAAATGCTCCTCATCACTAGCCACCCATGAAATGCAAATTAAAACAACACAAATACCATCTCACCCCAGAAAGAATGGCTATCATAAAGAAATCAGTCAACAACAGATGTTGGAGAGGCTGTGGGGAAAAAGGAACTCTTCTCCACTGCTGGTGGGAGTGTAGACTGGTGCAACCATTATGGAAATCAGTGTGGAGACTCCTTAAAAAACTAGGACTGGAAATCCCATTCAAGTCTGCTATCCGCCTACTGGGAATTTTCCCGGAGGAACTGAAAGTGTCATATCATAGTGATATATGCGTACCTATGTTATAGCAGCACAATGTGTGATAGTCAGATCTTGGAAACAACCAAGATGCCCATCACATATGGAATGACTGAAAAAGATGTGGTACTTTTGTATAATGGAGTATTACTCAGCTATAAAGAATGATAAACTCAAAGCCTTCATATTATGTGTATGCCACTTAAAGATATACTCATAAGTGAAATAAACCAGACCCACATGTGTAAATATTGTATTGTCTCCCTAGTATAAGAACTCAAGGGGCTGGTGAGATGGCTCAGTGGTCTAAAGCACCTACTTAGAACAAGCTTAACAAACACAGGGACCGTGGTTCAATCCCCCAGCACCACATGCCAGACAGCCCTGCCCCCTGGTGGGCTGAGCTGGCCACACACACACACACACACACACACACACAAATAAATAAATTAAAAAAATAAAAAAAAGAACTCAAAAGAGGAATTACATATAGAAAGGTATAACACAAATAAAAGGCAAGTGAGAACTTGAGGATTGAACAATGAGGAGTGGGCAAGGAGAAAAACTGGGAAACACAACAGGGGCAAAGCCATTCATTTGTACGCACAAGATGGGTGGGGCAGTGATGCTGGGGGACATCAGCAGGTTTTTGAGACTAGTGGTTGGCTGGGGAGATTCTCACCCTGACTAACTGTATGCTGGTGCCTGTGAGCTAGGCGGCTGCACTGAGGAAGGCGATGTGTAATGGAGGGATCACGCTTGGAGTGCCTGTCATCCTGGTCTTCTAAATATGTTCTTCTTGTCATGACATGCCAATTATTGCCATACTGTCTCTCAAGTAAAGGGGTTTTTATTTTTATTTTTTTCTTTAAAAAAAAAGGGTACTAAATGAAAAAAAAAAGACTCAAGAATAAGAAAAAAAATGTCACAGGTCTGTCCTGTTACAATTCTGTATATGGTTAGATTTCTAAACTTCTTTGCAAAAATATGTAAATGCTTATCTCTAGTTTTTTAAAATTATTTTTCCTTCATATTCTGTAAGGACTTAAAGGTCAACATATCAATATTTGATGGAAAATACCTGTTCCATGATATGCCAAAGATGTTTGATATTTAGACAGAGTAAACCGAACAGCATATATTGCAGGTTAATAATAAGCTTCTCTTAACAACCTAAGTTAGCAGATCAAAATTGGAGAAAAGAAAGGGCTGCAATGTCAGCCAACATTTTGGCCCTAGCCTTTCAAGGTCAGTGAAGACTCGGGACATAGAAGAACCTGTACTGTAACATCTTGTAACTCAGTTGTGCTCCAAATTTTCTGATCAAGGAGATTATGGAGCCACAGGGGAATGTGATCAATGATGTATAGTGTGCCTGGGGAGAGTCAGTCACATGGAGAAAAACATTCTCTCAGGCTTTCACAGAGAGCAAATTGGTCAAGCAATGGCCGTGACTCATCCTCATGGATGACACTGACAAAGGATCTACAAAGTGCGGTACAGGGCTACAAGATAAATCCTGAGGGTACTTGACTGACCTTATCAGATACAAAAGTTACATTTCTTGTCACATAAGTCTTGCTTTATCTTGGTCTTAACCATTCAGTAGAAAAGTATAAAAATGAGGTATATAAAGTAAATTCATATTAATATGATGAGCTGTAAAAGGCTCAAGTCAATAACTTCTGAGGATAGCCCACTACTATTTTTTTTTTTTTTTTGTGGAACCGGGGATTGAACTCAGGCCGTTGCGCTTGCCAGGGAAGTGCTTATTCCACTGAGCCATCTCCCCGGCCCAGCCCACTACTATTATAGACTGCTAGACAGTGTTGGTTTGTTTTACTAGATTCAAGCACCTGTAGTATTTAGATGCCAATAGAATACCCACCTCTGACAGGACTAAACAAAAAAAGGGGATACAAAGGAAAAATCATTTTGTATTTATACATACAAAATAGGATAGATATACAGCTACTTTCACTTAATTCAATGAGAAGAAAAAGGTGTACTAATAGTGTTTGGATAAGATATCCTGTCTGCTTCTTGTACTATGGATAACCACTAAGAAGATAACAATGTACAATATATTGATATCGAAACTGTCCTATTGGGGCTGGAGAGATGGCTCAGTGGTCTAAAGCACCTACTTAGAACAAGCTCAGCAAAGCATCAGGGACCGCGGTCAATCCCCCAGCACCACATGCCAGCCAGCCCCGCCCCCTGGTGGGCTGAGCTGGCCACACACACACACCACACTCTCTCTCTCTCTCTCTCTCTCTCTCTCTCTCTCTCTCTCAAATAAAAAAAAAAAAAAAAAAAAAAAAAAGAAAAAAAAGAAACTGTCCTATTAATCAGTTTTGAAACTGTCTTATTGCTATTTGTTTCTCAATAAAATTTAAAAAAGAAAGAAAGAAAGAAACCCTTCCTGCCAGGTCTATACCTATAATCCCAGCACTGGCTGAGGCAGAAGGATAATGTGAGCTTGAGGCCAGCCTGGACTACTTTTAAGACCATGTTTTCAAAACAAAACAACTTAGAAATTTCCTCATCACATATTCCTTAGGCTATAAGAGAAAGTGAATCTAAGTACAACTGGGGTCGCATAATTGGAGAATGGAAGTCTGAGGTGCTTCTGAGAAAGTGAAATCTGCGCGGGAACTGAGGTTGGCATGGGGCTTCAGAGAGTCATTTTTCAAAGCTAAAAAGGGAGCTGCTGCTTGTGGTCAGTGTTGTCAGGTTAGTGGGTGTGTAGAGAAAGCAGAACTCATCACAATTTGTATTGTTTCTGTTTCCTCTGTCAGAGAGACTATCCTTAGAAAAGAGATGCCAGAGGGAAAAATCAACCCAAGTTTGAAGGAAAAAAACTTGCAAAAGCTTTCTCTACCATTATGTGAATTCTAGGACTCTGTCAGGAAGAAATTCTTTTTCAATTTTTTTTTCTTTTTAAAAAAATATTTATTAATTTGGTACAGGGTCTGCTATACAGCTTGAACTCTGTAATCCTCCTGTCTCAGCTTCCTCAAAGCTGGGACTACAGCTGCATGCCAGCTGCCTGGGTTGAGTGGGAGTTCCAGGACTGGCATGGCAGGCAATACCACAGATTAGAACCTGGGTCCTTGTGCTTGCCAGGCAGGCGCTTAGACCACTGAGCTATCTCCCTAGCCATTTTTTTTTCTTTTTTTTAAAAGATGGGATCCCACTAGTAGTCCAGGTTGGCCTTGAACTCTCTATGCAGCCCAAGCTAGCTTCAGATTTGGGCCAATCCTTCTGCTTCAGCCTCCAGATTCCTGGAACTACACGTATGCCCACCACCCTGGCTGGAAGTCTTACTCAGAGTGTGAGGAGATTTGCAAAGAAACGTCCTGCAGACCCTGTCTAGCAGCAGGCAGGAGCTCTTACTGCAACTTTCAGAACAATGAAGAGACTTTCCTACAAACCACAAACCACTGTGTTTGTTGAGTATTAGGATAAAAACAGTCTTGTGGAGAGCTTCTGTGGACTCCAAAGAGGCAGGGGCTGCTTGGAGTCAGTGTAAAGGACTAGAGAAAGTTTGTCCCCTGTCATCTTGTCCTCGAGGAGGTTGCAACATAAATATTTCCAATGAATTACACCAACAGTGGGGTCGTTGGGGTTGCTTGAAGCACACCATGTGGCTCAGAAGTCTTTGGAACTTGTTTACAGGAAGAATTTGAAAGGGTTTTGAGATATCAGCTAGAAAAGTCCTAGAATGCTGGAAGCTGAACTTGGTGAGAGATTCTGGTCAGAATTGATAGAAGACCAAAATGTTAATAGAAAGCAGGCAGTAAAGAGTGAGCTCAGAAGGTTTCAGTGGGAGCAAAGACTTCACTGGCAGTTGAACTAGATGTTATGCTTGGGCAGAAAATTTGTCTACATTTTGCTCACATCCTGAAACTTCATGGGAGACTGAGACTGGGGGTGGTGGGCTAATTACACTAGCAGAGGAAATTTGAAATAGTCCAATGTTCAAGCTGTGGCATGGGTCCTACTGGCTACATATGGTCAGCTCTACAGTGAAAATGGGGGCAAACATTAGAGCCAAAAGATGTGAAAAGTTTTCAGTTTCAACAGAAATCACTTGCAGAGTTGGGGCCATGATGGCTAAAAGATTAGCATTATTAAAAAACCTTTAAAAAATAAACAAAAAACTAAGGGCTGGCCAGATAGCTCAGCGAACTAAAGCACCTGCTTAGCCAGGCACAGAGACTGGGGTTCAATCCCTGGCGTGCTTGCCCCACCCCCAGGGTGTGCTGAGATGGCGACTGAGACTGGATGTGGTGGCACAAGCCTGTAATCCCAGTGCTTGGGAGGCTGAAAACAGGAGGATCACTATGAGTCCAATCTGTGTAATGAGACCCTGTACTAAATACATAAGGTCTGGAAGTCTTACTCAGAGTGTGAGGAGATTTGCAAAGAAATGTCCTGCAAATCCTGTCTAGCAGTGGGCAGGCGCTCTTACTGCAACTTTCAGGACAATGAAGAAACTTTTCGACAAACCACTGTGTCTGTTGAGTATTAGGATAAAAACAGATTCATGGAGAGCTTCTGTGGACTCCAAAGAGTACTGTACTGAATACATAAAAAAAGAATGCAAAATAGCGAAGTTTTCATACGAGAAGAGAGCTCTTGGTCTCCATGGAAATGGCCACCTCGGAAATTGCTTTCCTGGCACTCAGTTCGTAGTACTCAGCCATCCAGGTGCTCAGAGAAAGCTGCAGCCTTCATCCAAGAGGTCCTGGCTACTGCTTTAGCTGATGGCAGACCTTGGTATCATCCACTGGGTGCTAGTTTTTTTTTTTTGGGGGGGGTGCTAGTTTTATAGGCATACAGAATGCAAGAGTTATGGGGTCCTAGAGGCTTCCACCCAGATTTCAGAAGGCCAGGCACTGTGCCCTGAGAGGCAATGTCTGAAGCTGTAGAAATTAATTTGGAAGTGGAGAACTCAGGAAGTTAGAGATGCCAGGAACATGGAGTGTACCCTGAGGAAAGCAGCAGGCTTCAAGTATAGCCCAGCATACCTGAGCCCTTTGGAGCCCATAACTTGCTACAACTTGCCCTGGGTACTAGACATGGGAACTATAGGGTTCAATGTTTTCCCTGCTGGGTTGTGGTCTTGCTTGGATCCAATATCCTTCTATCTCCATATTTCTCCCTTTTGGAATGGGAATGTCCACTCTGTGTATGTTAGAAGCATTTAACTTTCTTTCTGATTTTTTATTTTTTATTTTTTTTTGGCAGAACCGGGGATTGAACTCAGACCCTTGTGCTTGCCAGGGAAGCGCTTACTCCACTGAGCCATCTCCCCGGCCCCTCTTTCTGATTTTTTTAAAAGAATCTTTTATTTATTTATTTGTTTGCTACAGGGTCTTGCTGTGTCTCAGCCTCCCCAGCACTGGAATTACAGGCCTGTGCCACCACACCCAGTTTTGGTGGCTGGCACGGTGGTACAGCATGTGGTGCAGGGGATGGAACCCGGGTCCTTGTGCTTGCCAGGCAGCCACTTAGACTGCTGAGCTATCTCCTCAGCTCCTCTTTCTGACTTTTGTAGAGGCTCACAGCTAAGAGTTTGCCTTGAATCTCAGAGGAGACTTGCACCTGGATTTTTCAGCACTAATGAAATTTTCAAAAGTTCAGCAACTCTTAGAGATGAACTAAATGCATTTTGCATAATGAAATGGGAAAGAATGTTATGATTTAGATCTGAAATGTTCCCAGTGTCGCATGTATTCAGAGATGGGACATTTGGAAGGTGATTGGACCTTAGAGCACTGTACTCACAAGTGGATTTGTCTGTTGATGAGTTCATGGCTGAAAGTGCTACTAAGAGGTAGGAGCTGGTTGGAGGTAGGTGTCTGGGGGTGCCACCTAGAAGGGGGCTCCTTTTCCCTTACCCTTCCCTGTTGCCTGGCTGTCATGGGTTGGGCACCTTCTCCTCTGCTGGGCCCCTCTGTACCTTGTTTCTTCCTTGGCATTAGTTGATCAGCAATTGTGACCACAAACCAAAATAAATCTCTTCTCCTTTAAATTGCAGTCACTGGGTATCGTGTCCAGCAACTTGAAAGTATCTAAGAAACATAAAAAGAAAAAACTTAAATGTTCACCACATTTTCAGCCCTACGTCATTTGCCAACAGCAACCAAGGAAGGGTGGTAACAGCCTGTGTCCGTGTACAGACACTCCTGTGGCTCAGCTCCCTCCTGCCTGTACAGGCAGGGATGTGAAGGCCTGGTCACACCCAGCTCCACTCTCTGAGCACCCTGTGCTCTGGCTATAGTGGAAAAGGACAGAGAAGTGGCCACGCAGCTAGGATCCTTGCAAGGGTGTGAAGCAAGACACAGCCCTCTCCTGGGAAATCAGGGGCCTGGCTTGGCCTCCAGGAATCGTGGATGTCTTTGTGCCATGTTCCCCTCTCATAGTCCAGCGAAGCCTGTAGATGCTGCAGAATCCTGGTTTTCAATGTGGAAAGTCAGTTACAGGAGTTACAGGTTCTAGGAAATAAGCTATAGTGCACTGAAAGACACTTCTGTCCCTAGACCCCAGGTCACCAAGCCTACGGAGGTAGTAGAAGCTCAGAATTCAAAGAAAAAAGTTAAAAGTATTTTATCAATCTATGTTTCAGGGGCCAGCAAGATAGCTCAGCAAGGGGCTTGTGGGTTAGCTCAGTTGTTTAAGCGCCTGCTCTGTCAAACCCAGTCAGGTGCTGAGGACCGTGGTTCGATCCCCAGACCCACGCTTAAGGCAGCCTGAGTCAGCCCCCTGCACCCCCCCCAAATAATCCATCTCAACTTTGGGCTGGCCAAATAGCTCAGCAGATTAAAGTGCCTGCAAGCAGGCTCAGGGGCCAGGGGTTCGATCCCTGGGCCTGCCCTGCCAGCCCTGCCCCTGGGGTGCACTAAGATGGCAATTGAGACTGGGCATGGTGGTGTGTGCCTGTAATCCCAGCTCTTGGGAGCCTGTAAAACAAGTGGATCACTACAAGTCTGATCTAGTAGTGATACCTTGAACACCCTGTAGACCGCCTGAGTCCCAGCATGGAGGCGCTCACCTGTAATCCCAGCACTGGGGAGGCTGAAGCAGGAAGATCACCATGAGTCCAAGTTTTGTAGTGAGACCCTGAAACAACTAAATACATTTAATAAATTTTAAAAGGTATATTTCAGGAGGGTCAACTAAGGTAGAATATGTGATGTTATTCTAAGTTTTATTTATTATTCAAAAATTTATGTTATTATTCAACATAAGACTTGTCTTTGCTAGGTGTGGTGGTGCATGCCTGTAATCCTAGCACTTGGGAGGCTGAGGCAGGAGAATCACAGTAAGTACAAGGGCAGCCTGGGCAACAAACTGAGTTCAATTCCAGCCTGAATTGCATAGTGAAGCCCTCTCTCAAAAAGACTAATAATAATAATTATAATAATAACAATACCAAAAAATTATAAAAGGAGTGGGGGGATCTGGAGGTGTAGTTCAGTGTGGAGACCCTGACTTCAATCTCCTAGTACTGGAAAAGAAGAAGGAGAAGGGTGGAGGCACAGGAAGATGACAGGAGAAGAGGAGGAGGAGGGAGAGGAAGAAGAGGAAAAGGAGGGAGAAGGACCTGGGTTCAGTCCCTGGTACTACATGCCATGCCTGCCCGGTGCTGAGCCAGCCACTGAAACTGGACATGGTGGCGCACGCCTGTATTCCCAGTGCTGGGGAGGCTGAGACCGGAGAATCACTATGAGTCCAAGCTGCATAGTGAGACCCTGCACCAAATAAATTTTTTTTAAAAAGGGGTAAAAAAGTTTTTGGCTATGTAAACCTACAATAAACACAGGCATATTTCCATAACATAGTTTCAGTAGAATAAAATTCCCTCTTTTTCTGTAATTGGTTATGTCTCCTGAGGCAGTTACTAAATAACCAGGAGACCCGTGGCTTTGAATGACAAAGCCGGGCGAAGCAGAAAGAGCCTGGGGCAGACAGGGGTTTCATGCTGAGGATGCAGCTCTGTAGGGGGTCATGGGCCACTTGCCCATGAGGGAAATAGCCTCGAAGATTTTCTCTAGTTGTAAGAAAGGGCCAGGTATGGTGGCACACACCTGTAATCCTAGCACTCCGAGGGCAAGGCAAGAGGAACATCATTTGTTCGAGGCCAGCCTAAGTTGCATAGTGAGCTCAAGGTCAGCCTGAACTGCGGAGTGAAACCCTATCTCAAAAAGACAAGACAAGGGCCAGCCAGATAGCTCAGCAGACTAGAGCACTTGCTTAGGCAGAGCGCAGCGACTGGGGTTTGATGCTGAGACAACCCGGGTGCTCTGAGACAGCAATTGAGATTGGGCGTGGTAGTGCGTGCCTGTCATGCCAGCACTTGAGAAGCTGAAAACAGGAGAATCACTACAAGTCCAATCTATCATAGTGAGACCCTGTAGACCCTGTGCCAAATAAATAAGTAAATAAATTTTTATTTTATTTATTTTTTGGTGGAACCAGGGATTGAACTCAGGCCCTTGCACTTGCCAGGCAAGCACTTATTCTACTGAGCTAATTCCCCTGCCCAAATTTTAAAAAAAAAAAAAAAAAAAGCAAGGGCTGGAGAGATGGCTCAGTGGTCTAAAGCACCTACCCAGAACAAGCTTAGCAAAGCATCAGGGACCGCGGTTCAATCCCCCAGCACCACATGCCAGCCAGCCTCGCCCCCTGGTGGGCTGAGCTGGCCACACACACACACACCACTCTCTCTCTCTCTCTCTCTCTCTCTCTCTCTCTCTCTCTCTCAAATAAATAAAAATTTAAAAAAAAAATAAAAAATAAAAAAAAAAAGCAAGACAGGACAAAACAAAACAAAAAATCTATGACGTCTCAGGGTATAAAGATTACATATCAAACCTGAAGCACCAACCCCTAAACACTAGACACTGCTCCAATCTGTGATACACAGATTATGCTTTCTGCATACCTCTCTCCCTGCACAGTAGAGAGGTGCTGTCTCCCCTCCTACCTAGGCCAGCTCACAGCGCTGGAGTACTTCCTGACATTCTCACAGTCACTCATCCCCAAGACACTCCCCTCTTCATGACTAAAACTCAGCTTCAGCCTTGGGTCAAGGCCTTTGTTCCAGTTAGCCATCATTCTAGCTAGACCCAGGGCCCCTTGGCTCCCCATAATTATAGATATGCCTTAGTATCATTATACTCACCATGGGTTGCACTGAAGTGGCAGATGAATTAATTTATTGGAATTCTACTAACTTTCTCCTGGGATTAGATATATAAACTTACTGGACCATGACAAGGTTGGGAAGGACTTTCTATAGGTTTTATGAATTGAACTGTGACCACTGAAAAGTTGTTTATTTAAATCTTTACCTTTAAAGAGAGGGTCTTAGGGCCAGCCAGATAGTTCAGTGGATTAAAGGACCTGCTTAGGCAGAGCACAGCGGCCAGGGTTCTGTACCCAGCAAGCCGTGCTAGCACCACACCTGGGGTGCTCTGAGATGTAAATGAGACTGGGCGTGGTGGCCTGTACCTGTAATCCCACTGCTTGGTAGGCTGAAAACAGGAGGATCACTACCAGTCTGATCTGTGTAGTGAGAACCTGTAGACCCTGTACTAAATACATATAAATAAATAAATAAATAAAAACAAGGTCTTTAAAGAAGTGGTGAATTCGAAATCAGGTCAATAGGAAACGTGCTAATCCAGAATGACCAGGGTCAGAAGAAGAGAAATTGGACAAGCATGCATGCCAGGGAGAGAGACCTGCTGAGGAGACACTATCCTGCCACGGTTTGATCTCAGACTTAAAACCCTCACAACTGTGAGAAGATGCTATTTTTGTTTTTGTTTGTTTATACCAGGAAGAAAAAAAAAGAAAAAGAGGGAAAACTTGAGGGGGGTGAAGTTGTCAGCATCTAATCCTAGAATGAAGTTTAGCATGAGTAATAGAACAACTTGTGTGGTTCACAAAGTACCAAGTCACACCCAGGATATACTCTTGCAAAATTGCTTAACTTCAATTCAATCAAACTTTAAAATTCAACCTGATAGGGCTGGGGAGATGGCTCAGTGGCATAAGTGAGTGTGATTGGGACCAAACAAAATAATAAAATTCAACCTATCCTTTTTTTTTTTTTTTTTTTTTCAGAACCAGGAATTGAACTCAGGCCCTTGCTCTTGCCAAGGAA
>NW_004524779.1:1022780-1037295 GCF_000260255.1 Octodon degus
ATAAAATAAATAAATAAATAAATAAATAAATAAATAAATAAAACAAAAACCTAGGACTGGGGAGTCTGTTTTACTTTGTATCATATAGAAGACAGCCTTATGCACCAGAACAGCTGGATGCAATGTGTGGTCCTACAGTTCTCAATTTAGGACAAAATAGAAATTTTAGGGACAATTGGAGAAATTTTGAATGTGAATTAAGTAGGGTTTGTTTTGTTTTGTTTTGTTTGAGACAGGATCTTGCTATGTAGTTCAGGCTGGCCTTGAACTCATGGTGATCCTCCTGCCTCGGCCTCTTATCTTGCCAGACTCTCACACATAATTTAAAATAATTCATCAAAAGTGTTAAAGGGCAAATGAGCTCACTCTTCCCATGAGGAGCCGGGCATGCAGGAGGGGAGGCAGTCTTCAGTGGAGGGTGAGACATCAAGAGGAAACCGCCGCCCGTGCCTGCTTGGCAAGCAAGGCATTGTTCTCAGGGCCTCCTTCCTGCCTCCTCTCCCTGCCTGACTCTCTGGGTTTGCAAGTTTTTGAAAATCTCTTTTCTGGGGTCTGAGAGGGGCCCCTTAGAGAAGACAGCAGGTGACAGCAGGACTGTGCTGGAAACATGCAGTGGATCAAAAGCCCAGCAGCACTCCTCCATCAGGGAAGCCACAAATTCTCATTTCTAGAAGGGTGAGGCACAGGAGAAAGCCTTGACAGGGGTGTGCAGGGAAGGAGGTGGCCGTGGTGACTTCCACAGTCCTGGAAAGAATGGGTAGGGACAGTGGCAGTGAGAATACAGGGTGAGGAGACTGAAACAGGCACCCAGAAAGCACCCGGGGCTGAGCCCACTCAGACCCCTGCTTTCCTTCCCAGGGCCTGCTGCTTTCTGCTGCTTCCCTCATCTTACAATCTGGAAAAGGCAAATTCCTTCAGCAGCTGCTTTCATTCGATAAGGAGAGGGCCGGCGAGTGGAACCCGAGGCTTGTCCCCTCCCCAAGCCCTCCTGGCAGCGGGGAGATTTAGGAGAGGGGTTGTGAGTCGCATTAGCCCAAGGCTGGTTTTGAACTTTGCAAATATTGCATTTCGCGCTGACAAAGAACGCTGCCTGGCATATTTCCCAGCCTCAGAGGGGAAGGAGCAAGGCAGTTCAGGTGAGCAAACTGGGCCCAGGGCCGCATTGTGCTGGGCTTGGGCGGAGAGGAGAGGAACAGACTCTTGCCTTGTGCTCAGAGCCTCCAGGCTTGCCACTGCAGCCAGAAGGCAAAGAGGAAATGCAAAGAACTTGCTCTAAACCTCCTTAGGCTGAGTCGCTAGGAGAGAGTTTGGAACCACCTGGAAATCTGTGCCGAGCAGGTGGCCTCCTCATCCTTTCTCCTCCTCAGCAGCCATAGGCGAGACAGGGAAAGGGCCTGAAGGCTATGGCTCTGGTGGTCTGAGGCCACCAGAAATGGATCTGCCATTCCTTTCTCTTGGCCCCAGGGAAAGAAAAAAAATCCCCTCTCCCCACAAAGCCTGCAATCCCAACAGTCAAGAGACTGAGGCAGGAATAGCACCATGCGTTCAAGGCCAGCCTGGGCTGCACAGCAAGATCCTGCCTCAGAAAAAGAAGATAAATAAATAAATAAATACATACATAAATAAATTTAAAAATGAGCTAGTAAGAGTAAACAATGCTTAAGAGCATGTGGGTTGGGGATATAGCTCAGTGGCACAAGCGCCTACCTGGCAACCTCAGGGTCCTGAATTCAATTCCTGGTACCAATACATAAATAAATTAAAGCACATATTAGGTACATGTACCAACTCTTCACTATGAACTAACAAAATAATAAAAGTACGCTGTGATATATAAATGCTTCTCATAGCACGGTGTTAGCTGAGTATCTCAATTCCATGCACTCGTTATGGAAGACATTATTAACCTGTGTTTACAAATATGAAAAACAGGCTCTGGCAAGTGACCTGCATAAAATTAAGCATGTGACCTGAGACACGGCCCCAGCAGGCAGGAGGTGAGACTCCTGGTGCTTACTCTACAGGGCATGTGGGTGGAAAGGCCACACCAGGGCCCAGTGACAGTGAGTGACACTGGGTGTCCAAGAGGACAGGGATAATCTCCTAGGATCACGTGGTGAGCCCTGCGCCCCGACCCGAGTTGCACATGTTCTGTCCTCAGGTGTCCCTTCTTTCTGGTGCACACAGTGGGACAGGGCTCTGCCTCAGACGAGGCACTGCCCCTGCCCCAGCAAAGCTCCTGTAGGTAAGGGGAAGCCCAGAGATGCCAACGAAGCTGGGGGCGTTGGGGGGCCCTCTGGCTCCTGGGCGACTATAGTCTTGGAGATAAATGCAGCCCGCTGGGGCGGGCCAGGCAGTAGGAGAGTGGGCAGGTTGAGCTCCCTGGCACTTGTTTTATTATCAGAGTGATGGGAAGGTAGCTGCTATTGAACCATAATCCCACAGTGGGGAAAAAAACAGGAAAATCCTGGACATGAGAGATAGGAGGAGGTGAGTGGAACCAGAACTTTTATGCCCAAAGCAGAAGGTAATGAATTATATAAAAAGCCAAAATCTCGAAAGTATTGAGCACAACCTTCTCCTTCCAGAAAAAAAGACTGTCGGCTTTGCAGAAAACACGTTTGGGGCTCAGCTCAGCACCCCGTGTGGGTTTGACTCTGAAAGTGGAACTGCGGAATTAGTTAACTCTTTCCTCTCAGGAAGGGTTTCCTCCGGCAAGCTCCTCCCTGGGGACCCCACCCCACCCCACCGCAGCCCTCGAAGTGTGCTGCTGCTGCCCCCTGCTGGAAGGACGGCACTGGACCTGGGAGGAGCTCCTCCTTTGAAGAACAGCCACTTTCCACAACTGGGCAGGAGAGGGGGTGCTCTAAGGAGCAGGCGATACAACAGAATAGATGGAGTCAGACACCAAAATAATCTGTGCAAAAATGTCCGAAACATCTGGCTTGTCCTTGCACACAGCCCTGTTAAGAGAAGTCAAGAAAAAAAAAAAAGAGGGGTCAAGGAATAATGAGGACAGTGGTTACAGGTGGGTCTTTTAACCGTCTTAGACTGTGAGCCCTTCCCTTTGGCCTATTAACTAAAGCACAATGCTTATATTGGGGGTAGGGGGTTCTGCAAAGACAGAAGGCAAGAAAGCAAGAATAGGGAGAATTATGGAGCAAGAATAATTAAAAAGTTCATCATTTCAAGGATGGCCACATGCAAGAACATGAAGTTGAACTTCACGTGATAAATAAAAGTTAATTCTAAGTTGGCACAAGCAAGAGCTAAAACTGTAGAACTGTATCTCAGTTTCCCTTCTAATCTTTGGGACAAAATGCCCAACACCTTAAATTTAAAGGAGGGGAGGTTTATTTTGCCTCCTGACTCCATCCATGGCTGCCTGGCTCCAAGGCAGGGGGACCTGGTCAGAGAAGGGCTGCTCACACAAGGAGCAGAGAGTCAAGGCAGGAGCTGGGGAGGGAGATATAAACTCCCCGGCCACGCCCCGAGTGACCCACCTCGTCCAACCCCCCTCCCAGCAGCAAATCAGCTCTAGCTCCCAAGTCCAATCGCCTTCCAAAGGGCTTGCCTGTGATTCCAGTTGGCTTGGGGGGTGGGGGTTTTCACACGTGCACACACACACACATCCAGATCTAAACTACAACAACAACAACAAAAAAATCAAAGAGTAAATTTTTGTGACTTTGAGTTAGGTAATGGTTTGTTTTTAATTTTAAATATTTTATTTATTTATTTATTTGGTAGAGTCTCGCTACGCAGTTCAGACTCATAGTGATCCTCCTGCCTCAGCTTTCCCAGCCCTGGGATTACAGGTGTGCACCACCACGCCTGGTCTCAGTGGCCGGCTCAGAGTGCCTGGAAAGAGGCTGCAGGGCCTGTGGTGCCAGGAATCAAACCCCAGCCACCATGCTATGCCTAAGCAGGCACTTTAGTCCTCATAGCTACCTGGCCGGCCCTAACAGTTTGGCTTTAAATTTTTTTTTTTTTTTTTTTTTTTTTTTTTTTTTTTTTTTTTTTTTTTTTTTTTGGCAGAACCAGGAATTGAACTCAGGCTCTTGTGCTTGCCAGTGAAGCATTTATTCCACTGAGCCATCTCCCTGGCCCCCCAGAAAAACACTTTTTAAAAAATCTTGGTGGACTGGCCAAATAGCTCAGCAGATTAAAGCACCTGCAAGCAGGCACAGAGGCCTGCCCAGCCAGTACCCCCCGGGGCACACTGAGAGTGATTGAGACTGGACATGGTGGCACGTACATGTAATCCCAGTTCTTGGAAGGCTGTAAACAGGTGGATCACTACAAGTCTGATCTAGTAGTGAGACCCTGAACAGCCTGTAGATCCCTAAAATACATACATAAATAAATGAATAAATGAATAAATAAATAAATAAAAAATCTTGGGCTTCGGTCCAGGGAAATAGCTCAGTGGCATAAGCACCTGTCTGGCAAGCACAAGGTCCTGAGTTTGATCCCTGGTATTGGGGAAAAAAAAAAAAAAGCAGGCCTACAGTCAGAGACTGTGGGTTTGGACTAATTAGTTCAATTGCTGACTTCTATATGTGTGTGATGTACCCTTGAATGATGGCATAAAAGACAAAGGGTGGGTTCCCCTCAGAGAGACAGAGAGAGACAGAGAGACAGAGAGAGATGCAGATGCCCGCCTGCCGCTTGCCTCTGGCCAGTGTTGGGACCATCTGGACTATCGAAAAGCATTGGTAGGCTTTTGTTTTGTCCTTCTTAGACACGTCCTTCTTCAAGCTTCATAGGTTGGAGAGGAATTCCTTCTTTTCACCATGGATTGCAGACAAAACGGTTTGCTGATTTTACTGACTGTTCTATATATGCATATAATCATTTAACAGGCATTTAGAGGTTAAAATATTTCCTTTCCCAAACCATGGAGAAGCCTAACTAAGGAGGGGTGGTTAAGCTTTTGTTCTGCTCAAACTGAGCAGGAACAGAATGAAACTGGTGCCTGCGGGGTTCTTACTAGAGGCAGGCAGGCAGGCAGGCAGGCAGTATCCTCTCCCTTGTGGGTCCCATATGAGCCACTTGAATGGGGATCCAAGAATCCTCCTCCAGACCTCTAAGGGCACTTGAAAAATTTTGAGGGCACATCTTCCTATCAGGACCTGGAGGGGTCCTTGCTCCGTCCACAAGGTCTGCGACCTTGAAGAAGTCCCCATGATCAGTCTTCCTGGCAATGCACCAGATGCAGCAGCAAACAGAAACACTGAAACATTACCTGGGATTTGGAGGCAGGTTCATTTACCATCAGTGGACCCTGACTTTTAAAAAATGCAGTGGCACAAGTGCCTGCCTGGCAAACACAACAAGGTCCCGAGTTCAATCCCTAGTACTGAAAAAAAAAAAAAAAGGAAAAGAAAGAAAGAGAAAGATGCCAGATATCTGTAATATCTAAGTTGGGTTCTCCATGAAGAAAATAGGGTTCCATGTCTGGGTCAGGAAACATGTGCAGTCAATCTAGGACAACTTGTCATGCTACAGATTTATCCTACGTGTATATAGAGTGGCATTTGTGCCAGGTTATTTCCTGCACTGTGTAATAAGGCAAGACTGGCATAAAGTAAATGGCCATTAATAGCGAGTGGGTAAACAGACATGGGTCATGTGCAGGAGGGATATCACATATTGGTGTCAAGAGTTCGTGATGGGGACTTAAGAAATGGAGTTGCTGCTGGGGTCCACCACTGTCAGGAGCTGGCCAGTTCCTGGTCCTCTGGGCAAGTGTACAGTGGAGGAGGAAAGACAATAGACCAAAGCAATATGGTACATGGGGGTCTGAGGAGGTCAGAGCTCTTATGGCTAAGACCCCGACTTCTCCAAATTGGCCACTATTTATTGGGAATATCGTATCGGGGGCATGCAGAGAAGGGCAGGGCACAGCTGAGCCAAAAGGCATGACAGTGAGCAAGGCCTTGGGAACATGGAACAAAGACACTCCACACAGTAAACCTTCGCTTAGTGAGAGAACTGCTTTGCTTCTAAGATTGACAGCCATTACCCTGGCATTCTGAGTGAGATTTAGTGTCCTCAGTTACAGTGCCATCTTGCCTAGAGCCAGCACTGTGACACAGGCCACTAGAGGTCTCTTCTGTGACTGCTGGCATGGACAGTTCTGTTTCTGCTCATCAGGCAAGTTGCTGAGACCTTGGGCAGACTCATAAGTTAATATAGAAGCCAACTACTAAATTCTAAAGCCTGCTCAGTGCAGCCTCAATGTGGTCTCTATCAAACCACTGTCCTGACCTGTGACCTTGGGCAAGTTACTTAACCTCTGCATTATCTCAGTTGCCGCATCTTAGACAGGAACAACTGAGCTGAGTGTAGTGGCACAGGTCTGTGATCCCAGCACTTGGGAGGCTGAGGCAGGCGGATGACCCCAAGGTTCCAGGCCAGCCTCAACCATATATGAGGTCAAGGCTAGCCTGAACTCCCTAGCAAGAACTTGTTTCTAAAATACAAAATAAAATAATAATACCAGTTTCTACCTCAGAAGGCATTCTAAAATTGCTGAAAATGAGTTTAAATAAATAACTAAAATCCCTATACACCTCCAATAACCAATAAAGTATAATAGGAAGTGCCAGGCATGGTGTTGCAGGCCTATAATCCCAGCATTCGGGAAGCTGAGGCAGGAGGATCATTTCGAGTTTGAGACCAGCCTGGGCTACAAAGTGAGCTCAAGGCCAGCCTAAACTACATAGCAAGATCCTGTCTTGAAAAGACAAAAAGACAAAAAATAGAAAAGAAAAAAAGAAAATAAATCTTATCCTCAATTTAAAAAAATAACAATGTAAATGTGTATAAGAAAAACATCCTTCTGTTCCTTTATTTCGTATTTAAGGACAGGGTCTACAATGTCTCACTGCATAGATCAGACACCTAGTGATCCTGTTTACAGCCTTCCAAGTGCTGGGATTACAGGCACATGCCACCACGCCCAGTCTCAGTTGGCCTTCTCAGCATGCCCCAGGGGTGGGGGGGGTCAGGCCCAGGGATCCGTGTCTGCCTAAGCAAGAACTTTCCTCCGCTGAGCTATTTGGCCAGCCCTCCCTCCTTCTTTTCTACTCCCAAGATTTCTGTCTATTTGAAGGGAGCTTTATTGGGGTGAAAGCTTCTTTCTTTCTCCCCATCCCTGTACCATCTGTTCCTTGGAGGACAGAGTGACTCTAAATAGTACATTTGGGAAGAATAATTGGGGCATGCTAGGCTCTGTTCTGCTTTTCTTTTAGGGACATCAACTGTTGACAGTGTCCTATAAATAGATGCAGTATACCTATTATGCTATGGTATTTGCGACTTAATCTACCAAGCCCTTGTCTATCAAACCTAAAGCTGCTCCTTTAACCTGGTCTCTACTAGCACTAAAGGGAATATTTTATTTATTGGGTTGTTCCTAACACATTTCTCCTGCCAGGAAGGCTGAAACCTTAGGTGCAGAGCCAACTTGGTCAGATGGCCTCTAGTCCTTGCATATTCCTTTACAAATGCAGGAACAGGGAATTTGTGGTATGTTCCCATGTACACAACACAGGCCACGTCCACATGTAACTGGCTGAAGCATCCTTTCCAGAATGGGGGTAGGGTATGTGGCAACACCATATTTGTTTCATGGTCGTCAGATCTGTTCTTTTTTCTTTTTTTCTTCTCCACTCTTCTTCCCTTTTTCTGTCTCTGGGTGTCTCTGTCTGTCTGTCTGTCTGTCTGTCTGTCTGTCTTTAAGATAGGGTCTCAGGGCCCTGGCCCTAGCTCAGCTCTTTAAGTGGCTGCTTCCACAAAGCTGTCAGCCTCAGGTTGCTGGAGTTCGAACCCCACAACACACCAGGCAGCCAAACCTGCCCTGAAGGCATTCGGACCAAAAAAAAAAGATAGGGTCTCACTTATGTAGACCAGGCTGGCCGTGAACTATGTAGCCCACGCTGGTCTCAGACTCACAGCAATCCTCATGCTTCAGCCTTCCAAGTGCATGTGCCATCACACCTGGCCATGCCATGTGTTGTCCTTGTCCTTTGCTTTATAAACAGAAATAGTGCTGGTGGGAACAAATTGGTCCAAATTAAGCAATATCAACAAAGACGAGGATGTGTATAACCCATAACCCAAGAATGCCACATCTGGCAATATGTTCTTTTTTTTTTTTTTTGGTACCAGGGATCAAACTCAGGACCTTGTGCTTGCCAGGCAGGTACTTATGCCACTGAGCTATATCCCTGGCCCTCTGGTAATAGTTTCTATAGATTGTTTTTTGCTTTTTCTTTCCTATTCTTCCACCCCTCCATTTTATGTATTTGGTGTAGGGCCTCACTATGCAGCTCTGACGCCTAGTGATTCTCCTGTTTTCAGCCTCCCCAGTGCTGGGATTATACGCAGGAGCCACCACACCTGGACTCACTCGGCTCAGTGCACCCTGGGGTAGAGCCACCACACCTGGACTTAGTCTGCTCAGTACACCCAGGGGGTAGGGCCAGCATGGCATGTGGGACCCGGGATCGAACCCTAGTTCCTGCGCTTTCCGAAGCAGGCGTTTAGTCCACTGAGCTATCTCGCCAGCCCTATTTTCTTTCCATTTTGTTCTCTGTCCTTGTTTCTCTGTCTGTTTCTCTCCCTTTCTCCATCTTTCTCCCTCCCTCCTTTTTCCTCTTTCTCTGGTACTAGGGATGAATCCAGGGTCTTGGCACTGGGCTACATCCTCAATTCATTTTGTCATTTGTTTTATTTTGCTTTGTTTTGTGACAGTGTCTCACTAAGTTACCCAGCCTGGCCCCAAGCTTGTGATCCTTTTGCATCAGCCTCCTAAGTGTCTGGGATTGCAGGTGTGTGCCACTGTATCCCACTCATTACAGCCTTGTAATAATAAAAACTTGGGAATAACTCAAATAAATGGTCATCAAATAAAAAAGAGGGAAACTGGAGTATATTGTTAAAATGGAATGCTGTACCACAATTACAAATAAAGCAATAGCTCTGTGTTTAAGTGTAAATAAATCATAAGAACATAACATTATAGGGCCGGGGATGTGGCTCGGTGGCGCAGCGCCTGCCTAGCAAGCGCGAGGCCCCGAGTTCGATTCCCGGTACCAAAAAAGAAAATAGTGAAAATAAGACCAAAAAAAGTCCTTTGGAAAAAAAAAAAAAAAGAAAAGAAAAAGAACATAACATTATAGAATGTGAACAGTGCTACAGCATCGTACACACGTGTGTGTAAAGTCATGCATTATTTAATGATTGGGATACACCCTGAGAAAGACATCCTTAGGTGATTTTTGTCATTGTGCAGTCATCTCAGCCTATACATAAAGCTGTGTGACAACCTATGGCACGAGCCACACCTGTAGAGCATGTCAATGTCATAAATGCTGTAGGCAATGCTAAGCTGATGTGGATCTAAACATAGAAAAGGTAGAGTAAAATTACTAGGCCATAGGAATCTTTTGACTCCATTATGATCTTATGAGAACTCCACTGTAATACTGTCATACTGAAATGTTACTACGTGGCACGTGACTATATATGTGACAGTTTAGAGATATGCCAAGCAATGCTAGCCTTCTCTATGGAGTTATGCATAGGTAGTAAAGTATAAAACAACCATGATATCCAGACACGGTAGCACATACCCGCAAGCCCAGCATTAGGAAAGCTACGGCAGGATAGCCATGAGTCTGAGGCCAGCCTGGGCTAAAGCAAGACCACCTCAAAACAAACAAACAAACAATGGTAACACTTGTCAATTTCTGGAGAAAGGAAGGGAAAGGGATCAATTCACAGGCCAGAATGTACAGAAGACTTCAACTCTCTCTGCAGTATTTTGTTTGAGGAGAAATTAGCTGATGCAGATATGCCATCTTAATGCAGACATTAAGGTGCATCAAAGCTGAGTGGTGGGCAAAGGTGTTAGTCGCTTTACTCCTGTGCTTATTTAAAAGATGTCACAATTTAAAAAGAACAACTACTGACTCATTGTGACAGGAAAATGCCCAGTGGTTTTCCATGCAGACAAACACTGGCAGGAACCTGGCTAGGAAGAGATGGATCCCAAACAGGCAGCAAAATGGGCTTTAACTTAGCCTTAAGAGCTGGGCATGGTGGCCATGCCTGTAATCCCAGCACTGTGGAGACTGAGGCAGGAGAATTGTTGAGTGTGAAACCAGTCTGGGCTACAAAGTGAGCTCAGCATCAGCCTGAACTGTATAATGAGACTCTGTTTTAAAAAGACAAGATAAACTCTTTAAGATAAAACTAAATTTTACTTCTTCTTCTTCTTCTTCTTCTTCTTCTTCTTCTTCTTCTTCTTCTTCTTCTTCTTCTTCTTCTTCTTTTTTTTTTTTTTTTTTTGTGGTACTGGGGATTGAACTCAGGACCTTGTGCTTGCCAAAAAAATAAACTAACATTTTATTTATTTATTTGTATTTTAGTACAGGGTCTACAGGGTCTCAGTATGTAGATCAGATTCCTAGTGATCTATCCGTGTTCAGACTCCCAAGAGCTAGAATTACAGGCGCGCACCACCAAGCCCAGCCTCAATCGCCCTCTCAGTGCACCCCAGGGGCAGGGCCAGCATGACACACTGGAGACTGAACCCTGGCTGCTTCGTCTGCCTAAGCAGGCATTTTAATCTGATGAGCTATTTGGCCAGCCCAAAATTAAATTTTTTAAAAAGGCAAGATAAATAAAGTAAAATTAGCTGCAAGTTATTTGGGATATAAATATTACCTGAAATTAGGAAAATGAATAATATTTGGAAAAATAAATTGCCCTAAATCCTGCAAGTTGTTAAAAAGTTTTAGTGAGCAAAACTACTAAATTGCTACTACTGAATTTGTGCTGATGGATGTACTGGGCAGACTGATACATGTTTGAATTTTCTTTCCAGTACTGGAGATTAAACCCAGGGCCTTTGCACTGAGCTACATCCCAAGCTTTTATTTATTGGTTGATTTATGGATTTGACTGAGATTCTCACTATGTAGCCCAGGCTGGCATAAACTTGTGGTGAACCTCCCCTGCCTCCCAAGCACTGGGATTACAGGTGTGCATCACCACACCAGACTCTCAGCTCTTTCTTATTTTGAGATGGGGGTCTCGTCTATACTGGGCATGTACTTATTGTCCTCCTGCCTCAGCCTCCCAGAGCACTGGGATCATAGGCCAGGCCCACCATGTTAACTGCATTCTCATCTTCTACCATATTTGGAGTTAGACAGGCCTGGCCTTCCTCCCTGGGACAGGGGAGGCTTGGGGGCAAAGGTCTGCCCGTCTTTGCTGGCCTGATAGTACACTGCTTGTGGTGTGTCCAAGGCAAGTATCTGGATGGCAAAAGGAGGAAGAGGCCCTTGTAGCCTGGCTGAGGAAAGGATCAAATAGCTGAAAGCATCTGCTCCTCCATGTCTGCCAAATCAGGGCAGTTAACAGTCCCTGTTGGGGGCTTAGCTCATAAATGCTGCTTCAAGGTTTTCACCTCTTGATTTCCTTAAGACCAAGTTGTGCCAGTTTTTACCTTCAGGCACAGCCAGGGTACCAGCCTGCAGCTGGGGGCCTGGGAGGTGCTTAAGGAGGAAGCCATACAGGAAAGAATGATGAAAACCCGGAGGAGGAGTAGCCAGGTGGGGACTGGGTGCCCACAGCCAGGAAGCCACACAGCAAAGCCAATAGCCACCAAGGAGAGGCTGCGGCTAGGCAGGACCAGTAAAGAGGTCTCTGGTTGCTTGGTAGGGTTGCTACATTTAGCAAATAAAAATATAAACAGCTTCTCATCTCAGACCCATTGGGATGGCTACTATTAAACAACAAAACAAAACAAAACAGTAAATAACAAGTTTTAGCAAGGATATGGAGAAATCAGAATTACTCTGCACTGTTGAAGTGTAAAATCATGCAGCAACTTTGGAATAGTATAACAATTCTTCAAAAAATTAAATCTAGAATTACCACAAACATCACCCAGCCATTGCACTTCAGGGCAACCCAGTGGTGAGGGAAGGAGGGAGGGCCCAGAGATGCTCAGGAAGTTTGCAGGGCCTGGTGTCTCTCAGGGAGTCTGTGCCAAGAGAGCAGGAGTTTTGCTAAGTCAGAACAAGGATAAACAACTCAGATCTTTTAGAAGCAGTATTTCTTGCCTCATCCTTCTATTCTCTTCTTTGAGAGGCTGAAAGACTGGGGTAGACATCAGTGGTAAAGTGCTTGCTTGGCATGCCCAAGGCCCTGACTTCTGTCCCTAGTGCTAAAGAAGGGGGGGGGGGTTGCTGGGGAGAGAAAAAGCCAGCAGCTCAGAGATCTGCCTTTTGTTTGGCTGATCCTGAATCTTTCACACACTGATTTCTGGCTGCGTTTTGAGCATTAAAAACAAGAGCAACTGCGTTGTTCATATGTTGCTCCCTCTTATGTGTGCATAATGGTCACAAATATCCCTGCGCTCCTTTCCTGAAGGGCTCAGGGCTTAATTTGGGTTGTCTGGGGGTCAACTGAAGTGAGCAGAGGGTCCTAGCCTGGAGGCAAAGTGCCCTGGGAGCAAGTGCAGGGCCCTGAGTTCAATCCCTGGTACCGCAAAAAAAAAAAAAAAAAAAAAAAAGTGCCTTGGGAAAGGATGGCAACGGAATTCTATGTTCAGACTTTCTCTGTGTCAACCAGTGAAATGTTCTGCTGTCCACTCAGGTAAACCTTGGTTCCTTAATGGGACAGTTTTGATCTAGCCTCAGTTTTCTCATCTGTGTCCTGTCCCACACTGGCCAGTGTGCACCATTTCTAGACCCACTGGACCTGCATGTGCCCTCCCTGTCGCTATTCCATCCTTCTAGATAAGTGAGTTCCCTGCCCTTTAGGTGGCGCCCACTCATCCTGACACCATGGTCCTGCTTACACATCACCTCAGGTTGTCAATATCAACCCTCCTAGGCCACACCAGGTCTCCTGATCCCATTAAAGGATTATTCTGCTGCCCATGGTGGTCTCTGTCCACATTTGGTTTCATATTAGCTTATGAGCAGCTTTACAACATATCATGTTTTTAGCTTTAGTGGCCAAAGTGTGGTACATAGTGGGTGCTAGAAAGTATTTAATGAATTCTGAATTATCTTTTCTGCTTTTTACTCTTTTGCAATTTTAGTTTTTGGTTTTTTAATGTATTTTGTACAGGATCCCATTATGTAGCTCAGACTCATAGTGATCCTCCTGTTTTCAGCCTCCACAGTACTAGGATTACAGGCATGAGCCACCACGTCCAGACTCACTGGCTCAGCATGTCTGGGGGAGGGGGGAGGCTAGAGCAGCATGTGGTGCCGGGGATTGATCCCTGGTCCCTGTGCTTGCCTAAGCAGGCACTTAGTCTGCTGAACTATCTTCTGACCCTTTTGGCAATCTTAGAAGCTATCTCAACCACAGCACATAGAATCCGGTATGGCCCAGGAGTCACTTAAAGAGTTCATGTGTTGCTTAGGTAAGCACAGGGGCCAGGATTGGACCCCTGGTGCTGCATGCCCCGCCGGCCCCACCCCTGGGCATGATGAGCCAGGCAATGTGAGTCCGGGCATGGCGGCACACACCTATAATCCCAGCACTAGGGAGGCAGAAATCAGGAGGATAATTATGAGTCCAAGCTGTGTAATGAGACCCTGCACAAAAAAAAAAAAAAAAAAAAAAAAAAAAAAAAAAAAAAAAAAAAAGCCTAAAGAGTTCATGTGAAGCTAGGCATGGTGGCACACATCTGTAATCCCAGCACTCGAGAGGCTGAGGCAAGAGGATTTTTGTAAGTTCAAGATCAGCCTGGGCCTGGGCTACCCACTAAGCTCAAGGGCAGCCTAAATTGTGTAGTGAGACCCTGATTCAAACAGACTTAAAAAAAAAAAAATACAGAAAAATTTTCAAAAGGTCTGAGAAGTAGCTAACTGCAAAGCATTTTACTTCCATCCTTACCACCAGGTGGGTGTGTGGATCCATTGGACTGCTAGGATGAGTGGGTCTCAGCTGCCACTATACCTTTCAGTATGAGGCCAATTGTCCATGCCTGCTACTGCTTTGGGAAATCTGGTCAGATATGCCTATGTATTGCTGAAAGGAGAGAGATGTCACCGACAACACTCAAAGCATGTCTTTTCTTCAAAGGTCAAAAGCCACAGAGGCACGGATGAATAGAACACCAGCTGAGCAAAGAGAGCTGTCTTACTGTCCTGCTGTAAATACCACTTGACTACCCTAACTTGTTTTTAAAAAATCAGAAATTAAACATGGTCAACAGAGTGACTTAAGGAAGCACTACGATTGAGTCTTACTTTCTGAGTCACTCTCATCATGAAATTCTAACACAAAACCTGAAAGACCATCTTAAATCTGTAGGACTACTTATCTCCACAAACTATATTCTTAAGCTTAGGCAACATGTTGCTGTCAACAATATTCTAATGGAGTGGGCCTAAGGAGAGTCACATGGGGAGAAGATACTCTCTCAGGCTTTCACAGAGAGCACATTGGCCAAGCATTGGCCGTGACTCATCCA
>NW_004524779.1:1038023-1050813 GCF_000260255.1 Octodon degus
TATTAAAAAGCAATTGGTATTAGGGGGAGGAGTTCAAAAAAGAAACTAGGAGAATAAACTCAGACAACTGCCTCTGGTCTCCTAAACAAAATTTTATATGGTCTCACAATGTAGTTCAGGTTGGCTGTGAACTCACCACGTAGCCCAGAATTTCCAAATTTCGTCAATCCTTCTGCCTCCACCTCCCAAGTGCTGAGGTTACAGGCATGCACCCCCCACCCCTCCAGTTTAAAGCAACTTTTAGCAAACAGGGATCAACTGATTCTTTTAAGCTTTTGGATCCCAGGAGCCACTCATTAGTCCAGCACTCACATACCTGCCTCTGTGACTCCTGGCAAACACCTGCGTTAGCAACTATTAGCTTGGGTAAAGGTGACAAGGGAACAAGAACCTGGAGGATTCTGGCTTCTTGGCCATGCTCGCTTCCAAACACTGTAAATGTGGATTCCACTACTAAATGCCATGGAACTTGCAGGTTAACGCTATCACCACTTTTGACTAAGGCACCCCAAGTTTTCTTTTCTTTCTTTCTTTTTTTTTTTTTTGTGGAACTAGGGATTGAACTCAGGCCCTTGCGTTTGCCAGGGAAATGTTTATTCTACTGAGCCATCTAATGGGCCTCCCAAGTTTTCTAATGTATAAAAAAATTTCCTTTTGGGGCCAGGGAGATGGCTCAGTAGAATAAGTGCTTCCCTGGCAAGCATAAAGGTCTGCGTTCAATCCCAAATCCCACCAAAAAAAATAAAAATTTCCTTTTCAAAATATAAGGAACCACAGGTGGTTATAGTTTTATAACATTTTATTAAGAAACTAAGGCAAAACAACAGAATTCCAAAAAATTAAGATACAGAATTCTAATTTTAAATCTAAACATATATGAAATCTATACCAAGAACTAAAAATCAGTTTAACATTATTAGGAATAAAGAGGAATGGCTAAAATGCATTCACAGTAATTGTTTCTTCTTCACTAGCCTCAGATCTGTCTTCTTCCTGCTTTGCTTGGACGACAGAATTTTCCTTATCTACCCATCTATAGCCTGTAACTTCAGAGGAGCTTTCATCTTTCTACAGAGTTCGTCTCTGTTCCTCAATAAATACTTGAGACCCTGCCAATGAACTCAGTCATGTGGACACAAAGATGAGTTCATCAGAGGTCCTGTGCCAGATTAAGGGAGCCAAGACACCAATAAATAATCAATAAATATAAATCATTTTACACAAAATATAAAATCATACAGCATGAGTTAATTATAGATAACAATCAAAGCTAAGAACTGGGGGTAGTGGTGTATACCTGTAATCCCAGTTATTCAGGAGGCTGAGGCAGGAGGATAGCAAGTGTCTGAGCCCAACATAAACAACTTGGTGAGATTCTGTCTCAGAAAAGATACAGGTCTAGGGATATAGCTCAGTTGTAGAGTATTTGCCCAGCATTCACAAGGTCCTGGACTCATTCCCCAGTATTGAAAAAAAAGTGTGTATAAATAAATAATACACATATTAGGGAAATTTCAAGGAAGGAAAGATTATGTTTAGCTAGAGGGATGGAGGAATGCTTATGAGAATAACATGTGGGTTCAGTATGGACTATCCTTTCCTAATAAAGGTTTTTTGGGGGTTTTTGGCAGAACTGGGGATTGAACTCAGGCCCTTGCGCTTGCCAGGGAAGTGTTTATTCCAGTGAGCCATCTCCCCAGCCTAGCTAATAAAGGTTTTAAAGTGGTTCTGTTTACCACAGTCCAAGGTAGTAGTCTTCAATTCTGGAAAATAATTGTTTCACCACTAATCTGCAGAACTCTTTTAAGTTTCTGTCTCTTCAAACTGTTCATTTCTTAATTTTTTTTGTCTGAGACAGGGTCTCACTATGTAGTTCAGGCTGGCCTTGAACTCCAGTGATCTTCCTGGCTCAGCCTCCCAAGTGCTGGGATTACAGGCATGCACCACCAACCCTGGCTAAAATATTTTTTTAAATACTGTACTACTGTTAGTCTATGTAAACATTTGGAGACTTAATTATAATTTCTGTAAGATTGAAAGTTTTATTATTTATGAAACTCCACAGTTGAATCTAAAGGTCAGAAGATTTCTAATCATTAAGCCATGATTTCAAATATGCAACAAGGAAAACCCTACTTGCTTCAGGTGCTTTATCAAACTTGCATTTATATTTATGGAAGAGATGAAAGAAATGCTTATTCAAAAGTCAAATGTCAAATGATGGAAAACAGAATTCCTTGTATGAAAAATTTTAATTATGAGCCAACAAACATTACACAATTTAAGCCTTAATTTCTTTCCTATGAAACCAGATAATTCAAACAGTTCAACTCAAATATGACAGAAAACCGTAGTATGAGTAAGAATGATAGTAATGTTCGCTTCCACATCTGCATGCTTCATTAGAGGACCAAAGGAAGTGCTCCCAGTTTCCCAAGGCAACACAGATTCAATTATACATTTCTCCTAACCACAGTTGCAGCTGAAACACAACAAACACTTCACTCACAGTACAGCACTTCCCCATTATTGTTTCTTTGACCCTCAATATCCTTGTGAGGTAGTGAAGGGAGGGAGCAAGAATTCTCTACGTTGCAGATGAGAACACTCTAGGTGAATTTTAATTTAATGGTTCTCAACATTGCTGGCATACTCAAAGCATCAGGAAATTAAAAAAAAAAAAAATCCTTATGACCAGGTCATATCCCAGACCAACATCAGAATCTCAGGATATGGGACCCATGTATAAATATTAAAAAAATAAAAATAAACAAACAAACATGTTCCAATGTGACATCCAAGCACAGCCAAAGCTGAGACCCATGATGTAGGGGATTTTACTAATCTTCAGGTGGACAGTATCTTCTATCTCTCAGCACTGGTGGAAAAGAACCGCCTTGCAAGTGCAGCAGTCTGTTTTAGTCACCTGCAGAGGACAGCTACTCCCTGTCTCTAGTGATAAAGCCACTCATTGTGTCTTTCCCCTGATGCTCATGCTGTGATCAAACATTTTATAGAACTTTGCAAATGGGTAAGGAGGGAATTCAATTCTTTTAAGTAAGAATGGCTTATTGTTAAATGTTTAGGTGCTCTCTGATCTTAGGTTCAATGGAGAATAACCATATGTTTCTGTTTTCCAGTCAGCACCTTCAAAATGTGGTTACAAATGAATGTTTACCAACAAGACCCAAGAGAAGTTATAAACATAACTCCTAGAAAAGCTCTGGGAATTGGCCATACCACGACCTGAAAAGGCAACAAATACTTAACAGGACATGATCACTTTTTAACTAATCTTTAGCCTAAACTAATTTTTTGTTTTGGTATCATGAATAGAACTCAGACCTTGCACTTGCCAGGCAAGCACTTCTGCCACTGAGCTATAACCTTTGCCAATTCTCTTTTTCAATCAAATTTTACAATGTCAAACTGAGTTGTTCTACCCCAAAAAAGTCAATTTGTGTCAACTATATTCTCTAATACATTTAATGTATAATTTCACTGTATGAGTTCCTTCTTGACATGAATATGAAACCAAATCTTTAGCTGGGTGTGGTGGAACATGCCAGCAATCCCCGCACTCAGGAGGCTGAGGCCAGAGGGTCAGTGAGGGTTCGAGGTCAGCCTGGGCAACACAGTGAGTTCAAGGCCAGTCTGGACTGCACAGTGAGACTCTGTCCCCCACAAAAAAGAACTTGAACAAATTTCACCTTTTTAAAGGACATACCACATATACATAATAAATACTTGTAAACCTTTCAGGCAGCAAAAACAGGTATTTGTTCTATGGCTGAAATCTCCTGCTTCACAAGAATATTGATAATTTTAATTCTCAAGGAATAAGCTGTTTGCTGTTCCTAATTTTAATAGATTTAAGATAAGCTATACATATGGCAGTAATTTAAACAGTACAAAAATCTTGCTTGCAGCAATTATGTGCCTAAAATGTATAATTTCAAACAGAAAGATGTTTTGTTTTTCTTCTAACAAAAGAAAAATCTCAGCTCATGTGTGTTGGATTAATTCAAAAGAATATTAATGAAGAGCTAGATCTTATCAAATAGGAAGTAGTATCAAACTCTTCTGCAATTAAACTTTCAAAATATTGCCACCTGAAGTTTTCAGCACAAGATGTTGGATTCAAGTCCTGTGGGAGCAATGACCTTAATGAGATTAAGAACATTCTTAACCTGGACTCAGGTTGGCACTGTTTCATCAGATGGGTCGTAAACATTTTCTTGATTGCCCCAGTGAAGAGTCAGAGGCTTAGGGTTTTACACGATGTAAACAATATGAAATTAGTTTTGATAATACATATAGCACTATAAAGCTAGAAAATAAAAACCCATTAATGAATTCTCAACTAGCATTCATAGTAAGGACATTTTCCATTATGAGACACTTTCTCAGAGGGCCAAGAAAACTGGGTATCAAGAGATGCACATTTTCCTATTGTGTTTAGAACACCCTTACTGACATACATAATTAGAAATAGATTTACCTTTCCTTCAGAATGAGGATTATTGACTATAACTTTTTTTTGGGGGGGGTACTGGGGATCGAACTCAAGACCTCGCGCTTGCCAGGCAGACAGGCCACTGACCTATCTTCCCTGGCCCTATTTACTGTAATTTTGATTTTAAAAATATGAACAACCCAATGATGACAGACTAAGAGCTATGGGAATCTTTAAGCCAAAAATAATACAAAAGCCAATATAACACATTTCATCTTAAAATCTTCTTTTTTGTGGCTACCCTACTGCCCCCAAATGTTATTCTAATTTTGTACCATATAGTGCTTAAGAAAATGAACTAGAACAAAGCAGCCCCTTTGTCCTTTTTCTTTTTTTTTTACATTTTTTACACACGTATTATATATACAATTTTTAAAATAGCTGCACAATTTTATTTCTCATTGTTAGAGAAGTGCAGTCCAGGCAGACCATGCTTCTCAATATATTAAAAATATTAAATAAACCCCAACCAGTTTCATACTTTCCTAATGGTATCGAAAGGGGATTGGAGAAAAAGCAGGCAATTGTGGATACAATCCATCTTCTTTAAAAAGCACACCACCTCAGAATCTTGTTATTTCATTATCTTATCCTTTTGACAGCATCCCTAACTCTTACCTTAAAGCTGGAAAGAACACATTGCTAGCTTAGAGACAAGAATCTGTTGCAACACGCATATGCCAACTGCCCACTCAACCAACTGCAGCCCTGAGGATTTTCCTGGCCCAGCGGAAAGAGGAAACACTAAAGTGATCTCTGTTGTAGAGCTGCTTCTTCAGCTAACAACTTTCATGTTTTTCAGGATGTTTTCTTGGGCATGCACATATGACACTGTCACTTCATGATTCTAATTTCCACAAGTAGATTTCTTCTCCATTGTCTCTGATTCCAAGAAAGCCACTATCATCCATCCAAAGGTTTTCCAAGGTAAACCAAAGTCACCTCTGTGTTGCCATATACAGCAGAAACTGCTGGATATAAGCAGACCTTTGGAAGTCCTCGAAAGGCCACCCCCAGGAACTCGTATCCACGTTCAAAAGCTAAAGTCTTATCCTCCATATCCAAGATGACTCGGATTCTCTCTCCTATCTGCAAACAGACAATAAAAGGGATTAGAAGAAAATCAAGGGCACAGCGAGGACATGACACAAGAAGCTGAAAATACCATTAAGAAGTATCTTAAAAGGTATTCAGAAAGCTTTCTGGTCAGGAAGAGACATCAAGAATATATATCATTTTCAACATGAATGCTTACTGGTCTTTTTTTTAAAGACTCACAGGAAATATACATTTAATTATTAACAATTTAAATGCTCTTCAAATTTCAGATTTTGTTCACCACTGGTTAAGGCTTTTCTGAAGGAAGTTAGCAGTAAAATTTATCTTGGCATATTTTACCAAAATGGTCATCTAAATACCTTTTTTTTTTTTGGCAGAACTGGGGATTGAACTCAGGCCCTTGTGCTCACCAAGGAAGCGCTTATCCACTGAGCCATCTCCCCGGCCCCCTAAATACCTCCTGATTAGTGAGTACAGAGTTGATGTTGCAGATGATGAAAAAGTTTTGGATATAGAGAGCAATGATTGCTACACACATTGTAAACATATTTAATGTCATTTTACACATATAAAGTAATATATGTTATGCATGTTTTACCATAATAAAAAATTATAATAAAAACACATAGGTTTTAATGTCTACAAACCAGTTCCATATACAATGTGGAATTTATGTAATTATGAATAATCAAATAGTTTAATTCTACATTTAATACACTTATCCAATGGTCTATTGCTCTTTAAAGAACATTAGTGCTAAAAAAAAAGAACATTAGTGCTTTTTTTTTTTTTTTTTTTGCAGTACCAGGGATTGAACTCAGGACCCTGTGCTTTATTCTACTGAACTATCTCCTCAGGCCCATGCTGACTGTTAAACAAACTAGAAACTCTATAATACAGTCAGCTCTTTTCACATTATGAAAAGCAAAGAAACAAGGGTGCTTCATGCTTATAGTTTGCCATCTATAATGTTGCATCTATATATTTAGAGAAAGTTTTAACATACATTTATTTATTCTTATAGGGGAAAGTGTAAACACAGTACCCTGCTACCATAAATTATGCAATCGAGTCTCCCGCATTTGGGGAAATCGCAGGGGTCAGCACATACAGAGTACAATGGATGAGCCTCGCCCTGTGAAAACCACCTTCGTGATCACGGTGTCTCCCCTGCCAGGTAAGTATAGAAAGTTTTAGCTTTTCTTTTTCTTTTTTTAAAATTTTTATTCATTTTTAAATTTTTTTAAAGTTTTAACTTTTCAATCAAAAATTAAAACGTAGGGCCGGGGGATACAGCTCAGTGGTACAGTGCCTACTTGGCAAAGATGTGAATTCAATTCCTGGTACCAAAAATAAAAGTAACACTTCCTGATTATGGTAACTTCTGGTGTTGTTACTTACTTTCCTTTATTGTCTTTCTTGTCATAAATAACTGCGAACATTTGGATTTTTTCTTCCTTTTGTCCAGCTCCGAGATTAATTCCCACCTTATTTTAATGAACCTACCCTCACTAGTGTGATCAACAAAACATGCAAACAAAAAGGAAACAGAAATGAAATGCTAATATTTTGTTGAGTAATCATTTTGGATTTTATTTATATTTACTCCTCTCCTCAAGCCCAGGAGACCTTCCAATTTACAAAAGACAAGACTAAGAAGCAGAACTAATCCTGCTGGAATTTGCAATTCATCTCTGAGCACTCAAGCAGCAGGAAGCATAGAGCAGGAGTTTCACTAGCTTTCAGTGTCACCTGTAAATAAACCCTAAGGATGGCAGAATCCCTGTAAACTATAAGAAGGAACCCCAGAAGCAAGAGGACCCTGAAATGATGACCCTCCCACTCTGAGAAACAAACTGCTGAAATTCTTGTGAGACTACAATGATTACACACATATAGGAGAAATCCCCAGGGAACCAGGCCAAAAAAGCAGAAAAGATGAAAAGACTAGAAGCTGAAAAAAAGAGGCAAATACATTAGCTGCTGGACACCACATGAGTTTATACAGTTCAGTCCAGGCAATTTATCTGCCCACCACCGAAAAAGAAGCTATAATTTTCAGAGAATAAAGCTGTTCCTAGACAAACAAAACAACCCTGAGTTACTAGTCTATACAAACTACCTGTCCAGTTTTCAATCAAAAAAAAAAGAAGAAACAGAAAAGTATTATTTCATAAGGAGGTGGAGGATAGGGTAACAGACTCTGAGGTGTCTAAGTGCTATATTTGGCAAAGACTTCAAAGTAGCTATTAATAGAGCCGGGGAGACAGCTCAGTAGAATAAGTGCTTGCCTGGCAAGTGCAAGGGCCTGAGTTCAATACCCGGTTCCACCAAAAAAAAAAACAAAAACAAAAAAAAAAACAAAAACAAAAAACAAACTGGGCATGATGGCACATGTCTGTAATCCCATAATCCCAGCTCTTGGTAGACTGTAAACAGGTGGATCACTACAAGTCTGATCTAGCAGTGAGACTCTGAACACCTTGTACACTCTTCCCTAAAATACAAAAAACCAAAACAAACTATTATTAATATGTCTAAACAATTAAGGAAAAATACAGTATTTATGAAGTGACTAAATAGGGAATCTCAAGGAGGAAAAAAACAAAACAAAACTATAAACAAGAGACCAAGTGAACAGCCAAATAGCTCAGTGGATTAAAGTGCCTACTTAGGCAGATACAGGGGCCAGGGGGAAGCTGAGATGGCAATTGAGATTGAGCGTGGTGGCGCACGCCTGTAATCCCAGCACTTTGGAGGCTGAGTCTGATCTACGCAGTGAGACCCTGTACACCCTGTCCTAAATACAAAAAAAAAAAAAAAGAAAGAAAGAAAGAAAAGAAACTAAGTGAAAGGACTAGAACCAAAGAGTACAATAACAAAAATTCATTAGCCTAGTTCAAGAGCAGGAGTGAGACAACAGAAGAATAATGCAATAAATTTAAAAGAAATTATCCAAATTATCTGAAACAAATAATACAAAGAAATATGGAATGGGGAGGGGGGATGATAACCTAAGAAACAGAACGACAAGGACACCATCAAGCACACCAACAATTACATTAAATGTAAAAAGACTAAACACTTCAAAAGGCAGAGATTGTGAGACTGGTTTAGATGCAAGACCCAACTACATGTTAGGGGCTCCACTTTAAATATATGACAGTCTGAAAGTAAAAATGAGGGTGTGAAAATACTTTGTAACTATTGGCCTAACAAAACTGGAGTAGCTGTACTAAAATCAGAAAAAACAGATTTAAAGAGAATATTAGAGTAGAAAACAATTATTTCATAGTGATGAAAGAGCTAATCAGGCAGAGAGATATAATAATTAGAAATATTATTATAATAACTGATCTGTTTACCTATGAAAGAACTGTAATATAAAAGACTTGAACCTTATCAACCAATTAACCAACTGTCATGAAGAGAATATTCCATCCAACAGAATACACTTTTTTTAAGCACATGTGGAACATTCATCAGAACAGACCATATGCTAGGAATAAAACAAATCTCAATAAATTTAAAAGGACTGAAATCACAGCATGTTTCTAAGGACTTTTCACTATAAAATCATCACAAAGGTAGTGGTAGGACTTCATCTGCCATGTTTATTAAATCTAGACACCCTTCTGTAGGATGTTTGCAAAATCTAAAAGAACACTGAGGAAAGGACTCCATGAAAGAAAACCCAGGTTTTCTACCTCAGGAACTAGAATAATTTTTAGTTCTTCTTTAGTATGCCTAATGAGATTATCATGGAGAGCAGAGATTTCCAGATACATGCAGCTCTTAAACATGCAATTTGTAAGTCCTTAAGACTTCTGGGGCTGGGGAGATAGCTTGGCAGTCTAAGTGCCTGCCTGGCAAGTGCAAGGACCTGGATGCGATCCCTGGTACCACATGCTGTGCCAGCCCTGCACCCAGCCAGCCACTGAAACCAGGAGTAGTGGCACATGCCTATAAACCCAGAACTGGAGAAGATGAGACAGGAGGATCACTACGAGTCTGAACTGTGTAGTGAGACCCTTCACCAAATAAATAAATAAATATTTTTAAAAAAGAAAAAAGATTTCTGCTTTCTTAACAAATTGTTGTGTTTTACACTCCACCTGTACTGTGGCAATACTTCTTTTAGAAATAGGAATTATAATCTGATTTTTGGTACAAATGAGTACGGGTTAATGCTAAGATGAAAAGAATAAAAAATTTTGTAACAGTTTGCTGGAACTTGCTTGTCTTTACAGCAATTGTTAAATCCACAAAGATTAATAAGCAACTGAGTATGAGCATGCACGTTATGTATTCAAGTACATTTGTTGGGATGAATGATTTAGTTAAATGAAAAAAAGATTTACATGTGGCACGACACAGGAAACATGACAATTTCAAGCAAGAGCTGGCAAACTGCAGCCCCTGGGCCCAATCTACAATAAATAAGCCCATATATAAAAACATAAATATGGGGCTGGAGAGATGGCTCAGTGGTCTAAAGCACCTACTTGAAACAAGCTTGGCAAAGCAGAGGGACCGCGGTTCAATCCCCAGCACCACATGCCAGCCAGCCCCGCCCCCTGGTGGGCTGAGCTGGCCACACACACACAATAAATAAATGTAATAAATAAAAATAAATAAATATTAAAAAAAAAAAAACATAAATAATCACAGTCACAATCACGTTCATTTTCTCACATAGACTAACGATCTGATTTCATGCCGTAACAACAGAGTTTAAAGTTGTGACAGAGAGCACATGGACTTCAAAGCCTAACACATTTACTTTCTGTCAAGAGAAAGTCACCAATCCCCAATGTGCAGCAAAGATGGCTCTCAAGATCAAATATACATTAGGAAACAGATACTGAGATATACCACATACTATTTATAACCCAAAACAACGAAGTCATAGATAGTAAATAAATATTTGGAAATTTAAAACAAATGAGCTGCGAGTTGATAAAGGCCTATAGTTGAACAGACTCAGTGTCTTACCTGGTATTTTGGAGCATTGTTGCACTGTGGGAAACTGCCATTGACTTCCCCATTATGTAGTAAATTATTGTCCACCAGATTCCAGCCCCAACTCTGGTCGTCACTGCCCAACAATGCCACATAACCTTGGCACTGCATGGGGGCCCGCTTCGTGGCAATTCCAATCACTGCCACGGTGCCTAAAGGGCCCTCCCACCACACTTCCCATGCATGGCGGCCCTCACTGAAACCGATCTTGGTCCTTGCACCATCAGTGCTCTGAGCGATGGGATTTCGATGTAAGGTAAAGCCATTCTTCTTAATATAGACATTCCTGGAGCAGTCATTAGTGCTGAAGGCATGTTGGAAAGCACGTACCTGAAGGTAAGAAACAAACAAAAGGAGAAATTTGATTTGTCTTAAGTATTAAAAGTATTCAAATTTCATACATGTTTTTAAATAATGGCATTATATATTTTTAAGTAACACATTAAGTATTTCCATATAATGGCTAAGGTTTCAGGTTTCATGAGCTACTAATAAAAAATACTGTATAACATTAAAATAAAAATAACTCCAGACCAAAGCCAGGTACAATGGCCCCATAGTCCCAGCTGCTGGGAGTGGGGAGTTGCTGAGGCAGGAGAGGAACCACGTGAACTAGGAGACCAAGACCAGCCTGGGCAACACATTCAGACTGTCTTCACAAAGAAACAACTGTCAACACTCTTACCACTGACCAAATTATAAACTACTATAATCCTCCAAATAAACAATACATTAAAGAACCATGTATAGTGGCTCACATCTATAATTCCAGTGCTCAGGCAGCTGAGGAAGGAGGATTGCCATGAGTTGAAACCTTGTCTCAGAGGAATAACAATACAAACAAACATTCAAAGGTACATAAAAGAATCTTTATATCTTACAGATCATACTAAAATGTTTATGGCTGAAATAAGGACACATAGGAATAAAATACCCAGTAGAAGAGTATAAGGGTGAACATGAAGTTAGATTTGCCTCGAGTCATTGGTAAAGCTTGGTGATAAGTATGGGGAAGTTCATCAACTAATTTTCTTACTTTTCTTTACATTTGATATTGTTATATCAAAAAGAAAAATGTGCTTTTCTCATACTGGCAAAGCTACTGGCAATAAGGACTGTATTTTGGGACTATGTATGTAGCTCAGTGTGGCACACTTGCCTTCGTAGGTCAGTAGGTGCAAACCTATGACCACTGTGAGCCACAGTGTGCAAGCCAAGTTGCTCCAGCATCTCATCTCCCTAGCAGCCAGAATCAGATATTCAGGTTTAATTAGTGTTGACACTCTGCAATAAATAAATGGGTTTTGGGGCCTGGGAGATGGCTCAGTGGAATAAGCACTTCCCTGGCAAGTGCAAGGGCCTGAGTTCAATCCCCGGTTCCGCCAAAAAAATAAAAATAAATAAATAAATACAAATAAATGGGTTTGGAGTTGCAGTTTGGGCAAATGTCTCTAAAAGGTTTACCATCACTGCCCACACAATGTTGTTTCAGTGACCATCCTTCCTCTACTCTTTCAAATTCTCCAAACTCAGTCCTTAATCCTAAATTATTTACAGAGCTGTCTTTCTAAAACACCACTTTATTGTATCTTTTTCCTGTTAACAGTCTTTTAGCAATTCCATATTTAGTACCACAATCAACTATACAGTCTTCTGCCTAGTTTCAAAACCCTTCAGATTGTACTCCTATTTTCTTTTCTCCCTTCCTGTGTGTTGTGTTGTATCTGCTTCTCTCCTCCCACACATCCTCTAACACCACCTCCATGAAGCTATTATTAATCAGGGCCACCTAATCCCATTCACTGGTCTCATGAATTCCTACCCACCATAGTCTGCACCATGTAACAATTTTACAGAGATCATTTTCTAACATAACTTGAACCACTTCTACTTAAACCATACTCTAGGGTGAGGGGGACTAATCAATGGAAAATCTGTAGGAAATATGGAGGACAGAAGAGCATGCTAACACCACAGGAATGAAAATAGTAAAGTGCAGGCAGACAATATAAATTGCAGCAGAGGGAGGAGACAATCTATAGAATAAAATAGCCTTCTGGGACCTATCAGCTGTTTGCCATAGGTACTTTTGTAGATCTCAATTAAATAAACTATAAATTAAAAATAAAGCATTTGACATTTACTAGACAACTGAAAATCAGAACACTTTATATTTTCTTATTTTTGTTTTTG
>NW_004524779.1:1050913-1100464 GCF_000260255.1 Octodon degus
TCAGGCCCTTGGGCTTGCCAGGGAAGTTTTTATTCTACTGAGCTATCTCCCCGGCCCCTTGTTTTTGTTTTTTGTTTTTTTTGGCAGAACCAGGGATTGAACTCAGACCCTTGTGCTTGCTAGGGAAGTGCTTATTCCACTGAGCCATCTCCCCGGCCCCTTGTTTTTGTTTTTTTAAGACAGGGTCTCCCTATACGGTTCTAGCTGGTTCTAAACTATGTAGCCTGCTGGGGAGATGGATCAGCAGCTTAAGTGCCTGCCTGGCAAGTGCAAAGTCCTGTGTTTGAGCCCTGGTACCCCCGCAAAATTATGGCTGGCCTCGAACTCATATGTAGTTGAAGCTGCTCTTGAACTCATGGCAAACCTGCCTCAGCCTCCTGAGTGTGGGGATTTTTTTTACTGGGAAATGAGAAATTATTTCCTTTTAGAAGTGATAGTAGGATGATTACATGTGTCCTTTTTTTTTTTAGAAACTAATTCTGAAAAATTCAGATGAAATGGAAAAATATCTCAGCTTTAAAACCTAGCTTTGGATCTAAGTCTAAACTTTAAGAGAATTAGATGACAAAAAATGTCTAGAACTAATGCCTTCAGTGACATGTAAAATATGAATGTATAAAAGAAAATTCCTAGGGCTTTGACTCTGGCTCAATAGTAGAGTATATTTAAGATACATGCCTAGGTTTGATCTACAGCAAAAAACACAATATATTTTTTCTTTTTTTTAGAAAGAAGAAAAGAGAGCTGGGGAGATGGCTCAGCAGTCTAAGTGTTCAATTTGACATAGCTTCTCTAGGGTCTATCTATTCCAGTTTATCTCAAACCAGCACTACCTTGCTCTCCATGCTCTCTATTCCTGTTCCTCATACTCATCACAATTCCTCCCAAAAGGCTCTTCTCTTCCCTCTTGGCTTTTTATCCTTATTCTTCAGGTTTCAGTTCATGTATAACCAACTTCCTATAAGAAAGTTTTCCCTAAGGCCGGCCAAATTGCTCAGTGGATTAAAGCACCTGCAAGCAGGTGCAGGCGCTGGGGATTTGATCCCCAGGCCTGCCCCGCCCCCCAGGTGCACTGAGATGGCAACTGAGACTGGGCTTGGTAACGTGCACCTGTAATCCCAGTTCTTGGGAGGCTGTAAGCAGGTGGATCACTACAAGTCCAATCTAGTAGTAAGACCCTGAACACCTTTAGACCCTTCCCTAAAAAATAAATAAATAAATAAATAAATAAATAAATAAATAAATAAAGTTTTCCCTAACCTCCCTACCTGGGTCAAATCCTCTACCACTGACACCATGTATCTCTCTTCCCAGCACTTTCCAGCTGCTGTCTCACTACACTGGAATTTAAAGTAAGGCATGTTTTTTATTCACCAGTACCTCTGCAAAACTGAGCATGGTGTCTCTGCTTTTGTCTTGTTCTGGCTAGAGTACTTTCTCTTCACAAATTGCTCAAAACTAGCATACGACTGCAATACCAGCACTCCAGCGTCCGAGGCAGGGGGATCACTTTAAGTTCAAGACCAGTGTGGGCTACACAGTGAATTCAAGGGCAGCCTAAATTACATACAGAGCCCTGTCTCAAACATGTTCAAATCTAATTCATCCTTAAAATTCAGCTCAATACAAACTCAACTTCAAACGTTTTGCAATTTTCCACTCATATTTTACCTTTCACTGAACTTCTAGTATACTTTTTTGTACCTCTAACAGTAAGAAGTAATGTGCACCATGCATTATGTTATGTCTACACATTTTTTACTCTTTTACTAAACTGGACTTCACTACTAGTCTGCCTCCTTTTAAATTAATCCTTTCATCACTAATTTTTTTTTTTAAAATGTATTTGGTACAGGGTCTCACTACGCAGCTTGGACTTGTAGTGATCCTGTTTTCAGCCTCCCCAGTGCTGGGATTACAGGCATGCACCACCATACCCAGTCTCGGTGGCCAGCTCAGTGCGCCCAGATGCAGGGCTGGTGTGACAAGTGGTGCAGGGAGAGAACCCTGGCCCCTGTGCTTGCCTAAGCAGGCACTTAGTCCACTGAGCTATGTCACTAAAATATTTTTTTTAATCCTATAACATGAGAATGAACCATGATTAGAAAAGCCTACAATAAATACTGCAGCAGAATAAGCAGCATATAGTACACCGTATAAAAATAAACAAAGCATTAAAAAATTAAGAAATTGAAACTATCTCTGGGGCAATATAAACCAAAGGGTAATAGGTGTCTCGGAGGGGAAGGAGGGCCAGGGAGGTAGCTCAGTGATGTAAGGAGGGGAACTGAGCAGGTGAGGGGACAAGGGCAAAGAGAAATTTCTGCTTTACATTATTTTGTTTCTGTTGAAATTTACCAAACACTGGCACATATCTATTACATGTTACATGAATCCTTCTTTCTTTCTTCCTTTCAATTTTTTTTGGTTGTTACAGGGTCTCACTACACAGGTTGGGACTCTTGGTGATCCTTCTGCTTTTAGCCTCCCCAGCACTGGGATTACAGTTGTTCACCACCACGCCTGGAGTCTGGCGGCTCAGCGTGTCCGTGGTGGGGCTGGTGCAGCATATGGTACCAGAGATTGAACCTCGATCCTCACACTTGCCTACATTTGCCTAAGCAGGTGCTTTAGTCCACTGAGCTATCTTGCCAGCCCCTGCATGAATCTTGACTCATGTGAGCATATCTATTACAAAATAAATTACAAGGCAACTTAAAATAAGCAAAACCAATAAACTTTACAGTGATTTTTTAATTTAAAAAAATAAAAACTTTGCCAGATGTGGTGGCATAGGCCTGTAATCCCAGCACTCCCAGGAGGTTGAGGCAGGAGGATCAGTGCAAGTTCAAAACCAGGCTGGGTTACAAAAGGAGTTCAAGGCCAGCTTGACCTGCATAGGAAGACCCTGTCTCAAGAAGACAATATATAAATAAATATTTTAAAATTAAAAAAAGAAAAACTTACTAAACCCATGCATTTATTAGGCAAAGGAGGAAAAAACTGCAATCTTCTGCAGTTACCTATGTAAATTCCTACTGGTACTATGCACAAATATTGTCCAAGTAAATGTTATTTCACTTAATTAAAAAACAATTTTTTGATAGTTGATATACTTGCTAGCAATGATTCTTTATACTTTTTCTTTCCCTGTTTTTTATTTTTTGGTTTTGGTGCATTTGTGTGTGTGTGTTACTGCGGACTGAACACAGGGTTTTTGTAGATCCCAAGCAGGTGCTATACCACTAATTGATAACCCCAGAGTTTATTTTATTGACACAGGGTCTCACTATTGAGACAGGCTAACCTCAAACTTTGATCCCCTTGCCTCAACTTCTCAAGTCATTGGTATTACTTGTCTTAATGTACAAAAGTACATTTTACACATATTTCACATGGAAAAAATTTACTTTTTGCTTTGACCCTCACCAGCATGTTTTCCTCTTTTTTATGCTTTGTTTACCACACAGCAGGTGAGACTATCCTGTGTCATGCATGCTTTTGGTGGTGGCTATACTGAAGAGTTGGTACCCCTAACCCAAGCCAGGAGGCCTGGAGAAAGGATCCTCTGAACCCTACCCACAACCTGTTACCTGGCATTTTTTTTATTTTGAATTATGAAGGTAGTAGAAATATGGACAAGAATCTGGAAAATAGCAAAATTGGAATCAGCACATTGGATGACAAATACAACAGAAGAGAAATATCATCAAGGTAAAATTATTAAAAAGTTAGCAAGGAAGTCGTCAATAATAGTAGCACAAGGCAGCATTACAGCAGTTATAGTGTGCCGATGGAAGGCAGTTTTATGAAAGCCTGTCTCTGAAAAGTTTTAGCAGGATGCTTCAGACCACGCTCTCTTGTAAGCCTGAAACATAGTAGAAGGAACTTGGGCGGAAATAGGTTTTCAAAAATGTGATAAAATCAGAGTTTAGAAAGGGCGAAGCGCACGTAAAAATCTCAGTAACTAAATCCACATTAAGGCAGCCGGGATGATGTAATGCAATAAAAGTCTATGTGGAGGCCGGGGAGGAAAACGTGAGAGTAGAGTATTAAAACGCCCAAGAGTCAGTGCTCGTCTTTAAAGAGAAAAGACTGTCGAAAGTAGACCGAGAGCTGGGAATCCGCGATGGGCAAACACCTAGTCTTTTTAAAAGTGGATCACGGAAGTGGAGTGGGTTAAGGAGCAGAACTTCTATTGAAAAGAAAGAGGATCCTATGGGGGGGGGGGGGAAGAGAGGACACAGACTAGTGGAAAGGCGGGATGGCAAGCCGAAGCGTCAGACCCAGAGACTTGCAAGAGACGCACTGAGCGCGGGCGGCGGCCGGGCTCCCTCACCTTGGCCTTGTAGCTGGGCAGGTTGCAGAGGATGTCCGTGCGCAGAGCCTCCTCGGCCAGGCTGCGGGCGCACAAGCTCCGCCACACCTCGCTGTTCTCGTCGCCGTGCAGGCAGCGGTACCAGTGCTTGCACACCAGCGCGCAGCTCCGTAGCTCCGACAGCTCCAGGTAGGAGAACACCAACTCCAGCACCCGGCTGGGCAGTCGGCCCCCGGGTCCCCCAGACGCCCCGGCCCCGGAGCCCGCGCCCGCACCGCCACAGCCCGCGCCACCCGAGGATGTCCCAGTCCCCGGGCCTGGCGCCGCCATCCTGTCACCAGCCGGCCCGAGGGCCGCCGCCGCCGTCGCCGCCGGCCCCCGCGCCCCGTCTCGGCTCGAAAGGAGGCCAAGCTTTGCCTCAAGCCCTAGGAAGCTCGCGCACCGCGCCTTTCAGAGCCAGCCGCCAACGCTCCACCACTCCCGCCCCTGCCCCGGGGCGTCCAAGGCGCGCCCCGCCTCACTGAGGGCAGACGCCCGGCCGCACCGGCGTCCTCAGCCCCTCCCCCGCAGCTCAGCACGGCCGCAGGAACCGCCCGCCTTTCCCGGCCTCGCGGCGGCGAGCCCTAGGCTCCGCCATGCGAGTTGAGGGCACGAAGCAAGGGCGCACGCCCAGCTCGCGGTCGGTTCCTCTCTGCCCCGGATGTGACCGTTAGTGGGCGGGGCCTCACGTCCCAAACTCGTTGGGATTGGGTATCGCTGGTGAGGTCATCATGAGGTGCCGAGGAGGCAATCGGGAAGTGCAGGTTTGAGGCTTTCCCTGGGTGAGTTTGAGCCTTCTAGAGCTTGTTGTTTTTGGTCGGGTGGTCTCGCGGCGGTTTCGCACAGAATTTCTCAGTGTTACTTTGTTTCCTGCTTCAGCCTCCAGTTTACCGCATGGAAGCTCTCTTTCTTTGGTGGTAAAAGACCTTGGCTGGGGCGCAGGTCTTGTGCAGGTCAGGCTCTCTTCTGAGTTTGAGTACTGTTCAGAACGTCTGTCCCGGAATGCGTTTAGACATTCTAGTGGCTACAAATGTATACACTCTACAGCCACCCCCCCCCCCCAAGTTTGGATAACCTCGAAGTTAACCACAATTAAATTTTGGGTAAAATTTAATATTCAGATTCATCGCTTAGTAGGCAGGTTAATTTTTACACCATTAAACATTCCAGCAGAATGACATGGAGGCTGTATTATAGATGGTTTCTTGAAAAGGAAAGACTTTCAGCATTATTTTCATACGACATTTATTGTACAGGGCCCCAAGAGTTTTCTGACATCCTTTAAAGAACAAATGACTGAGTTAATCTTTTCTTGAAAATAATTACATTAGGAAGAAAGCCTGCTAAAAATTTGCCTGACGGTCAACATTTATTTGATCCTTATGTGGCTAGAATAATAATGGCCATGGCGTGAACCAGGCACTGTACTAGGTTGCTTACATAGTGTGTGTGTGTGTGGTGCTTTGGATCGCAGGGCTTTGAACATGCTACGCAAGTGCTGTACCACTGAGCTGTATCGTCAGTTCCCTAAAGCCCCCTGGTTTTAATATAATTCTCCAGTAATTATTATAATGATAGGTTTTACAGACTAGCTTAGTAGTCAACTCCAGTATCTTGCAATCTTTATGTAGTAAGAAATCGTGCCTGAAACTTCCTGCTGTTAATCCATTTCTTATTCTCTTGTAAAATGAAACAGTGCCTACTGTTTCAACCCTTTGACATAATTAGGTACTTGTTTATTACTTACTTGTCCCTTCTTCCTCATTGTCTTTCACCAAGCTCAGGAACCCAGATTATTATTTCTTACCAATACCAGTGCTAGTTTTTCAACCATTTTGATCACTAGTAAGAGTCTCACATCAAGGCCAACTTTAAGAAACCCAAACCTATGAAGAAAGGTTGATTTACATCAAGCAAGGGTGACTATCAGGTCTTTCCTGAGACTTAAACCAAATTTTGTCTGGAAAAATAGTTATAGTTCTTTTAAATCTTCCAGGGAAGAGAAGGAGGTAAGGAACCACACAGAATGAATAGTTTTACAAGTACAGCAGTAGGGACTGGGGAGCTAGCTCAGTAAAATAAGTGCTTGCCTGGCAACCACAAGGGCCTGAGTTCAATCCCTGGTTCCGCAAATAAAATTTAAAAAATGAACAGTAGTGTTTGTCATCTACAGCTCCAGCACTGCAGAGGCTGACAAGAGATCACTTGAAACCAGTGTGGGCAATTTAGCAAAACTTAAAAACAGTGGAGATGTGACTGGAGAAGAGCACTGAAAGTAGAGCTTATTCAGTTACTGAAGATTGGACTTTTATCCTGACTCATTACAAGTTATGCAGAGCCTTGGAAGAATCTAATAATTTTGATGCTCCATCCCCCACGTAGCCCAGGTAGAATCTCACAGTCAGAAAGGATTACCTTTATCACTCCTTTCCTTTTTGTAAGTCTATTAGCTGCTTGCCAGCCCCTCTTCACCTTGTCCCCTTCCCTATGTTCAGTGCCCTCATTGTGTCCTCCTGCTGTTGAGGACAGCTACTGTGGTGCTCCACCCTTTCTAGAAATGCTCTCAGAATATTCTACCTTGCCCTCACCCACTCCATTATCTCATTAGGTGTTGGAAGGAATCTATTATCCACAATAGGATATGATTAATTGTTGTGCTTGCTACAACAATTAATCATGTGACCTCTTAGGCACATGCACAGGCAAAGCAGCTTGTTTACTTGATGCTGGATTCAGGAATGTGGGGATTCTGACACTTAACCTATGTCCGGTAGGCTCTCCTGTCCCCGTCATAGAAAAATAAGAAACAGTAGCTGCCAAGAACGTCTGATATATTGTTGGTTTTTTTTTTTTTTTCAAACATTGCTTTAATGGAATCCAGATTTCATTACATTTTTTTCTTCTACCACAGTAGTTTGCTTGACATATTTTGATGGTGTCTTTGGATATGTTTCAGATAATAACCAATAATTTTAATTTTATAGACTAAGCAAATGATTTTAGAGGCTCTAGTGGAATCCTTGATCAATATTAAGTATGATAAATATTGATTAATTAAAATTAAAAGTCTCAGAATTTATAGATTTTTGAAGGTTTTCTAACTTTTTTAAATTTTATTTGTTTATTTATTTTGTGTGTGTGTGGCCAGCTCAGCCCACCAGGGGGCGGGGCTGGCTGGCATGTGGTGCTGGGGATTGAACTGCAGTCCCTTTGCTTTGCTTAGCTTAGCTTGTTCTAAGTAGGTGCTTTAGACCACTGAGCCATCTCACCAGCCCCTTTCTAACTTTTTTGACATTGCTAAAAATTAGTCTTTGATATTTTTTCCTGACCAGGAAGGTGTTCAGTAAATATTGTCCATATCATTTAAAGATTAGAAGTTTATTTTTACTCTGGTGCATAGAGTTTAAGGTTGTGAAATGTTCTTGGGTCTTGTAGAATTAATACAGGTTACTTCATTTTCCACTATGGAAAATGTATAGGAACGGTATTGTTCATAGTAATTTCTTTAGTTATAAAATCCATTTATTGCCTGACTTCTCATACTTTGGAATAGAACTTAACCAAATTTACCCTTACAATTAAATTAAATATTTTTTTCCAGAAGAGAATTATCTAGGGGACAGATTATTTTGGGAAGAAGCCTGCTAATACTTCAGCCAGTCAATAATTTAAATCTCCTATAGATTTTTGATAGAGAAATAGAAGCTTTGTCTCATTCTTACTGAAACCCTGAACTCCCACTGGGAATCTGAAACCTGTATGCACACACATAAAAACAAACCTTGAAGATATATACAGATTGGGGCTGGTGAGATGGCTCAGTGGTCTAAAGCACCTACTTAGAACAAGCTAAGCTAAGCAAAGCACAGGGACTGCAGTTCAATCCCCCAGCACCACATGCCAGCCAGCCCCGCCCCCTGGTGGGCCGAGCTGCCCCCCCCCACATACATAAATAAAAAATTAAAAAAAAAAAAAGATATATACAGATTTCCTGACTTTAAAATGGATTCTTCTGCCAGGTGTGGTGGTGCATGCCTGTAATCCTAGCACTTGGGAGACTGAGACAGGAAGATTGCAGTGAAGTTAAGGCTAGCCTGTGCTACATAACGATACTCTCCCCCTTTTTTTTTTTAAGGTGGTTTTATATTGAGAATAGAAACTTATAGGCAGCTTGCCAGATTAAGGTGATTTGTTTGAAAACAATATTTGCAAATTTGTGTCTATATCATTAAATTCAAGTATCTTCTCTGAGAATGGTAAACTCAGGGAGTTTTTCCTTTGTAAGGTTTTCCTTGGCATGTCCGACAAGCACACCACAACCCAGTGTTCAGCTAGGCTTCTGTGGACTTGAATTTAGAATTTTTTCATTATTTTTGTTAAGGGTTTTTTAAATCAGATTTTTATTGGTACATTTTAGATACGCATAATGATCACATTCATCATAGAGAATTTATTTTCTTATTTTAATTTTTATTTTATTTTTTTGCAGAACCGGGGATTGAACTCAGGTCCTTGTGCTTGCCAGGGAAGCGCTTATTCTACTGAGCCATCTCCCCAGCCCCATCATAGAGAATTTATTATCTGTACGTGATATAACTTGATTTTTTTTCCCCCTTATTCCCCTACCCTCTCTTCACCCTCCTCCCCATTTACAAAATCTTTTCTTACTGAGGGGTTTTTTGGTACCAGGGATCGAACTCAGGGCCGTAGGCACTTAAGCCAATGAGCTATCTATGCAGCTCTCTTACTGAATTTTTTAAAAAATTTAAGTAAAATACTGTGTTACATTTGTCTCCTGCCAAGTTCTTGTCTAAAACATGATAGTTTTCCTTGACCTTTACAGAGTCCCCTGGGCCATGATGGCAGTCAAGTGGACTGGTGGACATTCTTCTCCCATCCTCTGCCTGAATGCAAGTAAAGATGGACTAGTGGCTTCTGGAGCAGTGGGTGGAGATCTTACAGTGTGGGGTGAGGATGGGACTGCAGTAGGACACATGAGGTTCCCAGACGCTGATGATGTGACCAGTGTTGTATTTTCCCACTCCTACCCCACCAAGCTCTACACTGCACATGGAGAAACCGTTAGCATCCTGGATGTCAGGGCCCTCAAAGGTTCCCTGGACCATTTTCATGTGAATGAAGAAGAAATCAATTGTCTTTCACTGAATGAAACTGAAAACTTCCTGGCTTCTGCTGATGACTCTGGGGCAATCAAAATTCTAGACTTGGAAAATAAGAAAGTTAGCAGATCCCTGAAGAGACATTCCAATATCTGTTCCTCTGTCGCTTTCCGACCTCAGAGGCCTCAGAGCCTGGTGTCATGTGGCCTGGATATGCAGGTGATGCTTTTGCAAAGAGTATTTGGGTAATTTCTGAATGGGATTTGCTATGCATCAAGTTTGTTTGATTTTGTTTGATTTTAAGGGGCCAGGGACATAGCTCAGTAGAATAAGCACTTGCCTGGTAAGCATAAGGGCCTGAGTTCAGTCCCTGGTTCTGCAAATAAAAAACAACCAAAAACCCTTTTAACAACACTGGAAATTGAACCCAGGGCCTTGTGCATGCTATGCATGTCCTCTAGCACTGAGTTACCTCCTTAGCCTCTGGACTCAAGTTATTTGCCAGGTTAACTATATTGCATTATCTATTCTCTGTTAATGTGTCTTATCCAGTTATGAGCCACAGGCTTGACTTCTATTTTGAATGCTAGTCTAACAAAATCCAATAGATTATATTCATAGAATATTCATTATTCTTTTAGTCTTCCTTTGACTGTCCTTTAAGATATTTCTAAAACTTTATAATTCACATATTTGATTCTAAACATCTGTTCAAACAGGAGAGTCCTGTGGGCACAGTTGATCCTACTCACTCTACAACTGTGTTTTTTCTTTTTTAATTTTAAGGTAGTGATTTTTTAAATTTATATTAAAGGTAGGAAAAACAGTTACTTTGCAAAGTGATTGTGGGTTAATTAAAAGTAGGAAAAGTATACTCTTCAGTAAGAGTGGGCTGGGGCCGGGGAGATGGCTCAGTGGAATAAGTGCTTGCCCCCGGCAAGCACAAGGGCCTGAGTTCAATCCATGGTTCCAGAAAAAAAAAAAAAAAAAAAAAAAAGAGTGGGCCACTGAAAGAGAGCTCACAGTGACCCCCAGATTACTAGCCACTGTCTTTTTTTTTTTTTTTTAATTTTTAAAAAATCCTTTTTTTAAATTTATTTGGTACAGGGTCTTGCTATGCAGCTCAGACTCAGTGATCCTCCTGTCTCAGCCTTCCCAATACTGGGATTACAGGCATGTGTCACCACGCCCAGTTTCAGTGGCTGGCTTGGCTTGGGGCTGGCATAGCATGTGGTACTGGGGATCAAACCCAGGACCTCTCATTTGCCAGGCAGGTGCTTAGGCCACTGAGCTATCTCCCCAGCCCCCACTATCTTTTTATATCTCCTACTGTCTCATAATCTGGGCTATCCTCTCAAAAACCTGCTTGATTCCATGCCAGTGAAATTGAACATAGCAGTCTCTGATTAGTACCGGGTGCAGGGCTTGGGCCCATGTGTCCTGGATCTCCATGATTTACAGGTCATACGGACTTGCTCAGACAGCTGGCCACTCCCTAATCTTGTGCCTCATTTCCCCAAGAGACATAAATCTCCACTCCACCATTCTTTATTGGTTGTTGAGGGTGTGGTGATCTTTATTCATAGCTACTTCTAGGCAAAAGGGACTGTAGGTCCTGCTTATGAGGGTTATGTGCTCTCCAACTACTTTGGGATGTTGTGGCCTACTGGTTGGGCTGAGAAAAATCCATGATGTCCAGAATCACAACTGTGTTATTTAAAAGTTGAAAGCCTCATCTTGTTTTTATTTTAAAATTTTGGAGTATATTAGTTAAAATACTGTGTCAAAATTGCCACATTGGATTTAAGGCTGAGTTTGGAAAATGACATCACATATTAGCCCCAAACTAGAGCAGGAGTGCCAGGAAAGTAGATAGATCTAGGGACCTCATTTTATAGGGGAATAAGGGATGCTTAATTCTTAGTTTTCTTGAGGTGTAAAAATGGAATATACTAGTTAAATAGCAGAAGTCACCTATAAGCAGATTTTGGATTAAGACTTTTATATCAGGGCCAGCAAGATAGCTCAGCAGACTAAGTACCTGCTTAGGCAAGCACAGGGACCAGGGATCGATCCCAGACACCATGTGCAACACCAGCCCCTTGCCAGTGCACACTGAACTGGCCACTGAGACCTGGTTTGTGAAAACGGGATCGCTACAAGTTCAACCAAATATATTTTTTTAAAAAATTTCAGATTGCTTGAAGCTTCCTATGTTGGGAAAGAGCACAGTCATGACTTCTCTTTGTTGAATACTTCATGCTTTGTACTACGTGTTATGTCAGCTGTAATTCTGATCAGATCCTTCTACATAGTTAAGAGTCCTTTTTGATAACTGAAGAAATAGTTGGGCGTGGTGGTGCACATTGGTAATCCTAGCGCTCAGGAGGCTGAGGCAGGAGGATTGCAATAAGTTCTGAACTACAGAACAAGACCCTGTATGAAACAAAAAAAAAGGAAGAAACAGATTCAGCTATCTGCATAGAATTCAGACCTGTCACTCTGATTTCAAGATCTTTTTTTCCCCTCTGTGACACCTGAGACATTCAGAATATCATCAATAATATACAAGTTTCTTAGTTTGGGAACAGGTGACTTCTAGAAAAAAGAAAAAGTGTGCCCAGAACCAATGTCCCCAGCTCTGTTCCTGTCAGCCATAATAGGTTTTGCCTTTTAACCATGGCCAGTGGTCTTCACTACTCCCTGCTCCACCAGGTATACCTCTTATCATCTAGGGATCCTTGAGGCTGTTTTGGTTGTCACAACAGTGCCCTCTCAAGTCACCAGCATTTAGTTAGTAGAAAACATTAGGGCCTAGCAGTGGATGTCCCAGAGTGCTGGGACAGTGCCAAATCACAAAATATTGTTCCACCAAAAATGTCTGTGGTAACTCTTACAGACACAGTGATCATACAACCTTTAAATTCCCTTCTTCTAGGCCTTGACCAGACCCTTCACAAACTTTCTGCATTTTTAACTCTGTGGTGGTGGTAAATCTGCATACATTGTGTAAGCAACACCTATATAGCCAGGTGAATATTGGGTGTATGAAGTGGACTATAGTGTCTATTGTTGTTGTTGTTATTATTATTATTATTATTATTATTATTATTATTATTGGTAGTACTGGGGATAGAACCCAGGACCTTCACACTTGAACCACATTCCCATTCCCAGGCCCCCTTGCCCTTTTTGGCATATGGTCTCACTCTATTTCAGGCTGGCCTTGAACTCTCTATGTAACCTGTACTAGCCTCAAACTCACAGCAGTCATTCTGCTTCAGCTTCCCAAGTGTGTTAGAATTACAGGCATGTACTACCATACCTGGTTTTATTTGTTTAATTTTTTAAATATAATTTTCTTTTTTTTTTTTTGAGACAGGGTCTCACTGTGTAATTCAGGCTTTCAGGCTGGCCTTGAACTCCTGGCAATCCTCCTGCTTCATCTTCCTGAGTTCTGGGATTTCAAGCCTGGGTCAATCATTTGAATACTGCTGCACTCTTCTGATGCAACACAGACCCCAAGGGGGGGGGGGGGTCTTTGAGGCCTTCCCTCGAGACTGCTGCTCTTCCTCCCTCCCAATACCAGGGATCCCAGGCCCTGCCCCCTACCAATTAGCCTCTCATAGATTTTTTTTTTTTTTGGCAGTACCAGGCTACCAGGGATTGAACTCAGGACCTTGTGCTTGCCAGGCAAGCACTTATTCTATTGAGCTATCTCCCCCGGCCCTAGCCTGCAACCTCAGTCCACATCTTACTTACTTTCCAAGCCCCACCCCAAGGCCTTCAAAGCCTCCACCCCTTGCCTAGCATCCCAGGACTGCTCTTTTGCCAAATGCCTGTCCCCAACACACCACAGGCTCCACCCTCTCAGAAAGGGCCCAGGGAGCCTGGCTGACCAGAATAACCATTCCTCACCATCATCAAATGTTTTTATATTTTTAATAATGTATTTATTTGGTACAGCTTGGACTCATAGTGATCATCCTGTCTCAGCCTTCACAGCACTAAGATTACACCTGGTTTCAGTGGCTGGCCCTGCTCGGGACTGGCACAACATGTGGTACTGGGGATCAAACCTGGGTCCTTGTGCTTGCCAGGCCTCAGAGCTATCTTCCCGTCCCTGGGCTCTTTAAAATGGAGTTTCTGTGTGGACAGAAATTTTTTCCTATGGGAATAATTTTGTTTTTGTTGAGACAGGGTCTCACTATGTAGTTGGCTACCTTTGAACTCACTATGTAGTCCAGTCTGGCCTCAAACTTATGGCGATCCTCTTGCCTCAGCTTCCTGAGAGCTTGGATTACAGGCATGCACCAACATGTCTGCCTTGTAAGAATAATTTTTTATTTTATTTATTTTATTTTTTTTTTTTAACATTTATTTAGTGTGTGTGTGTGTGGCCAGCTCAGCCCACCAGGGGGCGCGGCTGGCTGGCATGTGGTGCTGGGGGATTGAACCGCGGTCCCTGTGCTTTAGACAAGCTTGTTCCAAGTAGGTGCTTTAGACCACTGAGCCATCTCTCCAGCCCCAAGAATAATTTTTTAAAAGAGTCCCTTTGATGTGTTGTAGTCATCTCTGAACATCTGCTGGCTGGCTGTCTTCTTTCCCTCCCCTGCTCAGGATGTTAACTGCTTGAGAAATCAAGTATGAAACACCATGGAGTCTTCGATGATTCCACCAGCACAAAGAGTAGGCTGGTGGTGGTGCTCAGTGACAGAGCACTCAGTGACTAGCATGTACCAAGCCCAGGGTTTGATCCCCATCAGCCAGAAAAGATGCCCAAAGGGAACGTAGGAGCAATCTAGAATCCTCAGTACTTGGAAATAACTCCAGAATTGGTAAAATCTGGGATGACTTAACACTTTTTTTTTAGGAGTAGGAAAATTTGTTATGCAATAGAAACAGCTCTTGAGAGACAGGCTGTGTCCTGAATGAATTGCCAAGTCCACTTCTCTAAGAAAGATTTATGGAGCAAAATCATGAAGTGGGTACAAAGGGCCGGGGAGATGGCTTAGTGGAATAAGCGCTTCCCTGGCAAGTGCAAGGGCCTGAGTTCAATCCCTGGCTCCACCAAGGAAAAAAAAAAAAAAGGAATGGGTACAAAATGGGTCAGAACTATAATCAGTAAGTGTAGCCGCCTGGCTGAGTAGAAAGGGGGTAGTGATGACATCATTACCCTTGGTCCATGATGGCCAGGTCTTTTATTTATTTATTTATTTATTTATTTATTTTGTGTGTGTGTGGCATGTGGTGCTGGGGGATTGAACCTCGGTCCCTGTGCTTTGCTTGGCTTAGCTTGTTCTAAGTAGGTGCTTTAGACCACTGAGCCATCTCACCAGCCCCGATGGCCAGGTCTTATCTCTAGTAATAGCAGTCTTAGTGAGGATGGCTCACCCCTAATGAGATAATAGTTTATTTATACAGATAATCTCAAATGCATGATATTAATAATCTTAAACTTTCATTTATATCCCATAGAGAAGTATGTAAATCTGGCCAGATAAGACTTTAATCTTATTCAGATATGCCTCCCCAGGCTGGTTGCCTTTAATGTATCTACTTAAAGCAGCTGGTTGGGGCTTGGGAGATGGCTCAGTGGAATAAGCGCTTCCCTGGCAAGCGCAAGGGCCTGAGTTCAATCCCTGGTTCCCCACCCCACCCCAGAAAAAAAGCAGCTGGTTGTAGTACCCCCCCCCATGTATCCCTAACTCCAATTAGGGGAGAATGAGCATAGTTTCCAGCTGCTTCAAGCTGAGAAAGGTCAATGTAGGGAAGACTAGTCGGGAGTCTTCTCCAAAGAGCTAATCTAAGGGGCCGTGGCTAGAAGTTGTGTTGTAGTTTAGCAGTTATGAATTATCACAAGGTTTACCTAGTGCACCCAGGTAAAAGAAGAGTCTGGCATATTTGTTAATTCCATCTGCATGATCACTTAAGAGTTTGGCAGCCTTGGTTATAGTTGTTTTAGAAGTTGAATCCCTAATTGTTTTTTGTTTTGTTTTGTGATAGGGTCTCATGGTGTATTCCAGACAACCTTTTTTTTTTTTTTTTTTTTTTCAGAACCAGGGATTGAACTCAGGCCCCTGTGCTTGCCAGGCAAGCACTTATTCCACTAAGCCATCTTGCTAACCCCCCAGACTAGCCTTGAACTCATGGCAGTGCTCCTGCCTTAGCCTCCCAAACACTGCTTGGCATTACAGGTGTGCGCACACCCAGCACATTATTTTTTACTGATGAAAAACTCCCAATTATTGTACACAGATGACAATAGGCATTGCATTTGTAAAACCAGGCTCAACAGCGTTTTGATTGTCTGGCAACCTGGGTGGAAGCATGTCTTCAACTTACTTTATCTATAAGCCAACTTAAATTGTAAACAGATATTTTAACCTGCATAAACTGTTTGCCGTGGAAATTTTTAAAAACAAAGAAAAAAGTTGTTGTACTCAAACAAATTGAACAGACAGACGGACACAGCTATAGACCAAAGCACATATAAGACAATTGTTTATAAACCAGAGTGCAATCAGATGCATTTACCCGAGTCATATTACAATATAACCTTTTTACAGTTTTTAGCTTATAACTATAAATAGCCTAATCAGAGCTTTGTATAGGTCAATTAGCAGAGCTCTACAGTAATAAGAATCAGAAGGAATAAAAGTGTTTTACCCTTATGAAAGCAAATCAGTTTTTAAGAAGGGCTCTAGGCTGAAGGTTTTCTCTGCTTGAAATGCCTAGCTCTTATTGTCCCTTTGATAGTCCCAGCTGATAGCCCAAATTGCCCTTTTTTTTTTTAGCTACATGTAACTGTTCCCTCTAATGGCACAAACTGTTAAAAGGAATTTTAACATTTCTGGCGGGTGCACAGGCCAGGTTTGGGTGTAGGAAAGAATAAGCAGCACTCTTAGTTAAGTATGTATTCCAAACAGTGAGGGAAGAAGGCCAACCAGGGCTCCAGTCTGCCCTGCTGCACATGTCTACCTATGACAGTTTTTTTTTTCCCATCTCGCAAAGAAACAGGAGGAAGGAAAGCATCTGTATTCCTCCCACTCCGTGCCCAATCTAAGGCATCCCCGAGACTCAACCTTGTCTAGTGCCAGCAGTGGCAAGCTGGAGGTATGAGGAAGTGGCCAGAGCTGGTTAGCCCACTCTTACCATGCACCTGGGCCCCCCTCCTCACCTCCCTATGACCCTCAGACCATATTTAGCTACAGGCTTTCCTTGTTCAGAATTTTCCTCAGCATATATTTGACTTAGTCTATCTGGCCTGGTAAGATGTTCTGGAGATAAATGATGACAAGGGAGAAGCAGTCCTCTGGGGACTGAAACTGGTTATCTCTTAATACCTGTTTCTGTTAGCTGTTGAAGAATCTGTTACAAGTTAGCCAGTGAGGTGACATCTTTTAGCAAGGCATCTGTTTCTCTATTAAAGAGAAAAATCATTAATGGACAGTGTATCATGTACAAATTGCAGGAAGTGACTTAGGAAAATTTTTTAAAGGTCATGTCATGGGAGAGGACTTGTCCAAAAAAGTGAGGACTGGGCCAGGGATATAGTTCAGCGGCACAGTGCCTGCCTGGCAAGTGCAAGGTCCTGATTTTGATTCTCAGTAAAAAAAAAAAAAAAAGGTCAGCCAAATAGCTCAGTGGATTAAAGCGCCTGCAAGCAGGCACAGGGGCCAGGGGTTGGATCCTGGGGCTTGCTGTACTGCCCCATCCCCGGGGGATTCGCTGAAACAGCAATTGAGATGGGGCATGGTGGTACAAGCCTGTAATTCCAGCTCTTAGGAGGCTGTAAACAGGCAGATCACTACAGGTCTGATCTATTAGTGAGACCCTGAACACCCTATAGACCCTTCCCTAAAATAAAAAAAATAAAAAAAATAAAAAAAAAAAACCTGTCTCTTAATGCAAAGAAAGTCTGAACATAAGATATTCTATTTTCCCTCTTGAAGTACATCTCTTATGTACAAAATAATATGATCAATACTTCTCTCTGCATTCTGCTTCATCTGTAGGGTGTAGGCAGGCATACACAGGTACAAAAGAATATTAAACTTTTTTGCTCAATGCATTGGTGTCAAACACATTCTAGTACTTAAGAAGACATTCCAAAGGAGTAAGAGAATTCGATGCTGAGTTTCCCAAAAACAGCAAGGAAAAAAATAGGTGTCCCTTTTAATTCCTACTTGGTTTTTGTGTGCCCTCAAGGCAGCCCTAAGGTGACCTGCTCCAGAGTAGGTGGCTACTATCTGAGAATCACCAGAAGACAGGTCAGGCTGGACTATCTGCTTTTACTGAGATACCCTTTCCTTCTCTAGAAACTCCATTTCTTAACTGCAGTGTATTTCCAAAAGCCAGCACAAACTACAACTGTAATAGTCATGTTTAAAGAAAGAAGCATTGCTAGCAAAAGCAAATCATCATCAGGAGACCTGAACAACTGCTTTCCATTTTTTTGAGGTTGGGAGGCAGATTGAAAGTGGTTGGAGCACTTCCCAGTCTACAAAAGAGGTCACCTCTAGATAGGCAAGTAGTGACTTAGAAAAATCCTCCCCTGGGCCCTAGACCAAAGAAGTCACTGAGACCTGTTATCTGCCTAATCACCCAGGCAGTCTCCCTTAGCAAGGCAAGGCTACTCTTATTCAAAACCCACTCTACAATTTCTGTGGCACCACAAGCCTGTAATCCCAGCACTCAGGAGGGTGAGGAAGGAGGGTCATTGCAAGTTCGAGACCAGCCTGGGCTACTAAGTGAGCTCACAGCCAGCATAAACTGCACAGTAAGTCCCTGTCTAAAAAAATCATTTTCCCTATGGCACTGTCTCTTAATGTACTTATGAAACTTACAGGTTAAAACCTGTACTTTTTTTTTTTTCCTGTATTTAGGGAAGGGTTTATTGGGTGTTCAGGGTCTCACTATGTAGATCAGACTCGTAGTGATTTTGCTGTCTGCAGCCTTCCAAGTGCTGGGATTACAGGCTTGTGCCACCACTCACCATCTCAGCATGCCCCTGGGGTGGGGTCGGCATGGTAGGCCCAGGGATTGAACCCCCAGCCCCAGCATCTGCCTAAGCAGGTGCTTTAATCCACTGAGCTATTTGGCAAGCCCTAAAACCTGTATTTGTCTGGCTACTACAGCATACACATTAGCAAAAGTACTTCCCTCCCATACATACATAAATGATGAGAACTGATTTAGGTGGGAGGTACATCCCCAGCCCAGAGGGGCATGATTGTTTTTGTTTTTGTTTTTTGTACCAGAAATCAAACTCAGCGCCTGCCAGGCAGGTGTTTGTGCTGCTGAGCTATCTCCCTGGCCCATAGCAAATGCTCATTTTCTATGGGCTCAATTTGAAAGTTTTTTTTTTTGTTTTTTTTGTTTTTTTTTTTTCTGAACCAGGGATTGAACTCAGGACCTTGCGCTTGCCAGGGAAGTGCTTATTCCACTGAGCCATCATCCCAGCCCCAAAAGTTCTTAATTGTTAAGTAGGAGGGAAAGATTGAGGCATATCAGAACTAAAACCTTTTCAGAGTCTCTATGATCTTTACAAGAAACATACCTCAAAAAAAGGGGCAGGGGACAAAGTACAAAGTAACAAAAGAATCAGAGATGAGGGGCTGGAGAGATGGCTCAGTGGTCTAAAGCACCTACTTGAAACAAGCTTGGCAAAGCACAGGGACCTCGGTTCGATCCCCCAGCACCACATGCCAGCCAGCCCCGCCCCCTGGTGGGCTGAGCTGGCCACACACACACACAATAAATAAATGTAATAAATAAAAATAAATAAATATTAAAAAAAAAAAGAAGAATCAGAGATGAGATCAGAAAAAGAAAGTCTTAAAAAAGTCTTCTCTCACACACGTTGAGTTAGTGAAACTGCCCATGAGTCCTCACTGTCAGCCTGGAAAGTCAGAAATGAGGAATCTAAGAGCTAAGATTGCTTCCTCAGCAGTGGAAGCTCAGAAGGGAGAGGAAACTGAGGCAGGGCAGGTTTGATATTCCCTTCTATGAACATGGAGGGGGACCAGGCCAGAACGTATTAGTGAATCCTGTCCTTGCAGATTTAAGGTTGGCAGCCACACTGTCAAAAGTAAGTGGCTGGCCCAGGGAGATAACTCAGTAGAATAAGCACTTGCCTAGCAAGGGTCCTGAGTTCAATCCCTGGTACCAAAAAAAAAAAAAAAAAAAAAGTAAGTGGTTGAGGTGTCCTCAATTTATAAGAGATATTTGTATTTCATAAACTAGGTTTTATTTTTTAAAAAATTTACAACATTTTACAAATTCACATTTTGAGAACAACTTAAATATACCACCATTAACAAAAACCAAGACATTAAAAAAAACAAGCATAAATGGCTGGGCATGATGGTGCACCTAATCCTAGCACTTGTGAGGCTGAGGCAAGAGGATTGTATTAAGTTCAAGGCCAACCTGGGATAAATGGTGAATTCAGGAATAGCCTGAACTACACAGTGGGACCCTGTCTCAAAAAAAAAAAAAAAAAAAAAAAGCATAAGAGGCCAAGACAAACATCTGGTAAACAAGGATCACAGTTTCTTTCTTTCTTTTTTTTTCTGGTACCAGGGGTCAAACTCAGGACCTTGTGCTTGCTAGGCAGGTGCTTAAGCCACTGAGCTATCTCCCTAGCCCAAGAATCACAGTTTCTTATTACCTAATTGAGTCACAATCAATCCATGGGATGAGCATATAGCTCAGTGGCACAGTGCATGCCTGGCAAGCACAAGGTCCTGAATTCTATTCCCATTATCAAATGGGAAAAAAAAAGTATGATAGAATCCATGAGACAAAAGCAAACTCTTGCCTTCCAGTTATTTTGGTGGAACATCCAAAATGATCGATAGGGGCCGGGGAGTTAGCTCAGTAGAATAAGCGCTTGCCTGGCAAGTGCAAGGGCCTGAGTTCAATCCCCAGTTCTGAGGAAAAAAAAAAAAAGATTGATATAGGGAGGCTGGCCAGATAGCTCAGTGAACTAAAGCACCTGCTTAGCAGAGTGCAGTGGCCAGGGTTCAATCCCTGGTGTGTTGTGCTGGCCCCACCCCCCAGGCACGCTGAGACAGGGATTGAGACTGGGTATGGTAGTGCAGGACTGTAATCTCAGTACTCGGGAGGCTGAAAGCAGGAGGATCACTCCGAGTCTGATCTGTGTATTGAGACCCTGTAGACCCTGTACTATATACATTTAAAAAAAAAAAAAGATGTAGGGGAAAAAATATGTAATTCCTAGCCTGCTGGATGTCAGATAATGCCAAATTTGGTTCCCCAAAGTTGTAGATTTAATTCTAAGGAACAAATGGGGCTTGGGGCTTAAGAGTAAGAAAATTTACTGGGGAATACAACTAGCTCCTAAAAGACAAGAGGGTTTTGAATGAGTTGCCCAACTTAACACATTCAGAGGATTTAAACTAAAAAAAAAGTTTCAGCTGCTGAAAATATTTTGGTACAGTTTGTGTTTGAGTATCTTAAGAGAAAAATACAATGCTGGAATTCTAGGAGTCACAGGAGAAGTAACTGGGGGCTCCTGGCAATGCAGTGGGCCAGTAGGTTCTGGAATGTTGGTTTCCTGTCTTGTTAACAACAGTAGTGGAAAAAAAAAAAACAAACAAACCAGAATAAACTCTTGCCTGGCAAGCTCAAGGTCTTGAGTTCAATCCCCGGTACTGAAAAAAATTAAATAAATAAATAAAATAAAAAACCCAGCAGTGGTGATAATCTTAGTAATTCAGATCTGTGCTTTTGACTAAACAAGATCATGCTCATCCTAGTATCCATTAAAACTATGAGTTAATTCAAGGATGATACTGAATGATAGAATAAAGCTGTTTCCTTTCAGAGTATTCAGACTATTTTTCGTATCAAATCAGTTGAGATGTGAAAAGAAGCAGTGTGTTATAGTGTAGAGTCCATTTTCCTTTTTCTCTTTCTCCTTCCTTTCCTTTCTGCTTACCCCAATTTATCCACCCTAGGAGCGTAAACAGTCAGTTTAACAATTTTTTTTTTCATTTTAATTATTTTAACTATCATTTAACTCAGTCAAATAGGTCCAGGCTTGTGGTAGGGAACAACAACTAAAAACTAATTGTACCACTGAGATGTCATGTTAATTTGCAGACATGTTTGGGATTTCTGCTCTTTCCACAGTTGTGCTAGGCATTGGTAAAAGTAAATCAATTCTCAAGAAACAGAAAAACCAATAATATGTGTCAGTTCACATTAGGAACCAGATACAAGATGAAGTACCACCTAGCAGTCGGGAGGCTGAGTCAGGAGGACCACTGTGAGTTCGAGACCAGCCTGGGCTACAAAGTGAGCTCAGGGCCATCCTGAACTGCATCATGAGACCCTGTCTCAAAAAGACAACAAAATAGGGCCTGGGAGATGGCTCAGTGGAATAAGTGCCTGCCTGGCAAGCACAGGGTCTTGAGTTCAATCCCCAGTACCACAAAAAAAAAAAAAACTGAGTTCAATCCCTAAAAACACCTTAAAAAAAAAAAAAAAAAAATGGGAGGGGGGAGGAAAAGGGAAAGGAAAGGAGAAAGGATTCCAAATAATTTCAGTGGTACTAGAGATTTACTTTAGTTAAGACCTTTTACTTATAACCAGAATAGATTAAAATTAACAATTTCATAATCTTTTTTTTTTTTTTTTTTTTTTTTTTTAATACAGGGTCTACAGGTCTCACTACATAGATCAGACTTGTAGTTATTCTCCTGTTTTCACTTTACCAAGCACTGGGATTACAGGCACGTGCCACCAGGCCCAGTCTTAATTGCCTCAGGGCACCCTGGGGTTGGGGTCAGGAGGCTGCTGCTGCTGCTGCTGCTGCTGCTGCTACTGCTGCTGCTGCTGCTGCTGCTGCTGCTGCTGCGCTCTGCCTAAGCAGGCGCTCTTTTGTTTTAAAGAGACCAGGTCTTCTATGTTGTCCAGGCTGACCTCAAGTGCCTGGGTTCAAACACCCCTCCTCCCTCAGCCTCCTAAGTAGCTGAAACTACAAGCACACGTCAGTACACTTGCCATAACCTCTAGTTTTACTTGAAATGATGAGGATGGAAACACAGAGAAAGTGACAGCTGCTGAACAAGCATACATTAATGGGGTCTATTCATGATTATGTAGGACAGTGGTGGTGAGCCTATGGTACATAGGCCGCAGTGGGCAAACAAAGCCCCCTCTGTTGCACATGAGCCAAGTCACCCTGTTATCACCCCAGCAGCCAAACATTCAGGTTTAATTGCAGGGTTAGCACTTTGTGATAAATAAGTGGGTTGCAGTCTTAAAACGTTTGCCATCACTGATTTAGGATCTTGTTTTGTCTGTTGTGACTCCTATGTGCATTGATTTTAGCCTAGCTTTCGGTAGCATCCTACTGGCGTATGTGGTAGCATCTGCTTTTTTTGTTGAGGGGTATTTGAGTTTTTTTGTTTTGTTTTTGTTTGTTGACATAGGGTGTCACTATGTAGGTTTTTTTGGGGAGGATATTTTAAATATACATAGTAATTCACTATGTACTTTAGACTCGCCTTGAGCTATGTAGTCCAAGCTGGCTTTGATTTAGCCTTCCAGCCTGGCGCGGAGACCGCTGTGCTAGGTCGCCACCTTGATTTAGCCTTCCAAACATTGAGATTACAAGTATGTGCCACCATGCCTGGATCTCTGGTTTTTTTCCTTTATTTATTTATTTATTTATTTATTTATTTATTTTTTAATATACTGCTAGGAATGTATCCTACCAATCATTTTCAGACTAGTTTGATGATTTTATTAGAAGCTGAGTAAGCACTGTAGTTGAGCAAAAGGCTAGAACTCTGTGTGACTGCGACCTCATCTTATTTCAAGGTGATTCTGTGGAACCTGCAGAAGGCCCGGCCTCTCTGGATTGCTCATCTCCAGGAGGATGAGGCAGAAGACATGGAAGGCCCTCAGTCCCCCAGCCAGCTCTTAAATCCCGCCCTCGCCCACTCTGTCTCTGTGGCATCATGTGGCAACATTTTTAGTTGTGGCGCAGAAGACGGTAAGGTGCGAATCTTCAGGGTGACAGGAGTCAAGTGTGAACAAGCACTGGGATTTAAGGGCCACACTCTGGGCGTGGCCCAGGTCTGCTTTCTGCCAGAATCGTATTTGCTGCTCACTGGAGGGAATGATGCAAAGGTAATGCTGTGGGATGTGAGCGGGGCAGTTGAAAAAAACCAGAAGAGTCCTGTGAAACAGAGCCAGAGGAAGAAAACTAAGAGGGCAGCTAATGCCAAGCAGGCTGGGAACATTGACACCACAGCAGTGGATGGGGAGGAGCATAGCAAGGTGTCACCAAAGATGAGCATCGAGCACGGAGACAAGGTGAACTGGCTCATGGGTACAAAAATAAAGGGGCAGCAAAATATATTAGTAGCTGACCAAACTAGTTGTATAACTGTATATCCCTTAAATGAATTTTAAACCAAATAAAAACATTTGAAGAACTGTGGTGAGACTTAATGTTTAGTTTTTTAAAAATCTTGCCTCATTTAAAGTATCTCTAACATTCATGCCATTTCATTGTGTACAGCTTAAGGAATCTGAACAAAAGATGGTAATTGGATTATACTTCATGTAGTTACCATTAAAATGTGGAGAAAGAGAACAGCCAATTTACATGTATTTCTTTTTTTTTATTTTTTTAATGTATTTAGTGCAGCGTGTTCAGGATCTATAGTCTCACTACGTAGATCAGACTCGTAGTGATTCTCCTGTTTTCAGCCTCCCAAGTGCTGGGATTACAGTGTGCTCTAGGGGCAGGGCCTAGGGAATTGAACCCCCTAGTCCCTGTTTCTGCCTAAGCAGGTGCTTTAATCTACCGAGCTATCTGGCCAGCCCTCATGTATTTCATTTTTTTACTGCAAATCAATGAAACAGGCAATTTCCCGTACTTTATTAACAACAGGAATCAAGACCCAGAGCTGTAAAATAACTTGAGAATCCAGGAAAACTTTAGGCAATTAGTTACTTGCCTGAAAAGGACCTGGATTGTGTTGTTATGCCTCATGCTTGGGGACACCCACATCCTGACCCAAATGTGGTCACCACATTAGTTAGAGCTGGTGTTCTGGACCCATGATGTCATGAGGCACCTAAGCAGGTTGTAAGAGAGGAAATCTTGTTCTTGTTAAGCCCAGACACTTTACTCACAGTTACCTATTTCTGTCTGTTAAGAAAAGGATTCCAGGGTCAAGTCAATTTGGAATATTATGCAGCAGTTCAGGCCACGATGCTGGTAGAGTCAGGATAAACTGAAGCTATAAATAAGCAGCTTCTGACTAAGCAAAGGTACAAGGTAGGAAAGAGAAAAGCAGCAAGGTAGTAGAACAGGAGTGTCTTGTTTCAGCAAGGCCTGGCCTGCTGTATTTTCTGGATGTTCATTTAGCTTTTGCTCAGTTCCTACACTTAAATTCCAAGTTTAAAAAGGGAATGATTGTTTGTCTATTGTCTTTATTTGTGGGAAGCTCTTTTTAATAAGCCATGTTTTAGTCAGGACTCTTTTTTGTGTGGTTGGTTGATTTTTTTTTCTTTTTTTCTTTTTTTGGTACCAGCAATCAAACTCAGGACCCAGGCAAGTGCTTGTGCCACTGAGCTATCTCTCTGGCCCCTATTTTTTTTGGTTTGTTTGCTTGCTTCTTTCTTTGTTTGGTTAGTTTTTGGAGACAGGGTCTTGTGTAGTTCAGGATGGCCCTGAACTTACTACATAGCACATGCTGGCCTCAAACTTGGGGCAATTCTCCTGCCTTAGCCTCCTGAGTGCTGGGATTATGGGCATGTGCCACCACACCTGGAAAAATTTTATTGGTACACTTTGTTTTTGTGTTGTTGGAACCAGGAATTGAACTTAGGACCTTGTGCTTGCCAGGCAGGCACTGTGCCACCGAGCTATATCCCTGGCCCTTGGGAGAATCTTTTATTTATTTATTTATTTATTTATTTATTTATTTTGTGTGTGTGTATGGCCAGCTCAGCCCACCAGGGGGCGGGGCTGGCTGGCATGTGGTGCTGGGGGATTGAACCGCAGTCCCTGTGCTTTGCTTAGCTTGTTCTAAGTAGGTGCTTTAGACCACTGAGCCATCTCACCAGCCCCCTTGGGAGAATCTTTTGAAAAATTACCTGATTTTTAATTATTTAGTGCAAGAGCAGACAACCACTCAGACATAAGCAGAAGTACTTTTACTATCAGAACAAGGGGGCGGGCGGGGAGATGGCTCAGTAGGCTAAGCGCTTGACTGGCAAACGCAGGGATCTGAGTTCAATCCCCAGTTCCGCCAAAAAAAAAAAAAAGAACAAGGGGGGACAGAAAGGACAGCTCCCTCAACATAGAGGTAAAATGCTCACTTGAGTCTCTAATGACTGAAGCCATTAAGAACCAAGGGGGAAGGGGCCAGAGAGATGGATCAGTAGAATAAGTGCTTGCCTGGCAAGCGTAAGGGCCTAAGTTCAGACCCCAGTTCTGCCAAAAAAAAAAGAAAAAAGAAAGAACCAAGAGGGAGCTGGGGAGATAGTTCAGCAGCATAAGCACCTGCCTGGCAAATGCAAAGTCCTGAGTTCAATTTCTGGTACAAAAAAAATAAAATAAAATAAAAGAACCAAAAGGGGAGCAAGCTATGATGGCCCACACCTGTGATCCCAGCACTTGGGAAGCTGAGGCAGCAGGATTGCCAGGAGTTCAAAGCCAATCTGAACTACACATTGAGATTCTGTCTCAGAAATTTAAAAAAACCAAGGTGGGTGCACAGCAAAAGGAACTACTAACAGAGTGAAGACACAACCTTCAGAATAGGGGGAAAAAAATTGTACCAGCTACTCTTCAAAGCTAACATTTAGAATTCATAAAGAACTAAAAAAATGAGGACCCCCCCCTCAAATTTAAAGACCAAAGATGAGCATCTGAAATGAATAGACATTTCTCAGATGGAAAATGTATGGCCAGGCATGGTGGTGCACACCTGTAATCCTAACACCCATAAGACTGAGGCAGGAGGATTGCTGCAAGTTCGAGGCCAGCCTCAAAGTGAGGTCAAGTCATCCCAAACTGCATAGTGTAACCCTGTATCAAAAAGAAAAAAATTTTTTTAAAAACTTCTAGTAGCAAATACATAAAAAGAATGTTCAACATCAGTGGTCATTTGAGAAACTCAGAACAATACTGAGATTCCATCTCACCCCAGAAAGAATGGCTACTATCATGAAGTCAACGAAGAACAATTCTGGCAGGCCTGTGGGGAAAAAGGAACCCTTCTGCACTGTTGGTGGGAGCGTAGACTGGTGCTACCACTGTGGAAGTTCCTTCAAAACACTTAAATAAGACGTTCCCCATTTGACCCAGCTGTGCCTCTTCTAGATACCTTCTCAAAAGAGTAAAAGCATCCTACCACAGCAATATATGCACACCCATGTTTATAGCAGCACAATTTATAATAGCTAAATCTTGGAAACAGCCCATATACCAATTAACAGATGAATCAATAAATATGGTATGTATATACAGTGTAGTACTACTGCCATAAGGATAAATGAGTCATTTCTAGGTAAATGGATGCACTTTGGGACCATAATCTTAAGTGAAATAAATTAGACACACAAGTTTAACTATTGCATTTTTTCTCTTGTGAGAGAAACCCAAAGGAAAAATAAGGAGCAAAGTAGAGACAGACCATTGGAAGTAAGAAGAACATGTTCAAATGAGAAGGGGAACAAGGTGGGGGAGATGGAAGGGAAAAAATGGAAACAAAACTTTTATAGGATTCCAAGCTGTGTAGTGAGACCCTGTACCAAATATGTAAAAAAAAAAAAAAAAAAAAACCTTATAAATGAGAGGAAGAAAGGGAAGTGAATGAGGAAAAAAGAATTAAGATATTAAAATATATCATGTACAGGTACAAATTCCCTATGATGAATGTGGTCATGATGTATGGCAAATATGTATGAATAACAACAAAAGCCCCAATGGAGGTATCTCAGTGTAGAGCACTAGCAACTATAAAGTCCTGAATTCTGTTCCTAGCACCACAAAAAACAAAGTAGCAAGGCAGGTTGTGAGGGTGATCTGGCTGTGATGTGTCACTCCATTGATCACCAGAGTTGAGGTGGCTGATCTGGCTGGCTAAGCAGTGTCCCTTCATCTCACATTGTTCCATGTGTGGCCCTCCCAACGCTGTGTGCTTGGTGGAAGAGAACAGTGCTGTCCAACCTAGGTGGCCTATTCTTTTATCCAGGGTACAGGAGCCTCTGGGCTGTACTGTCGGAATCTCTGAGCAGGCTCTCAGGCAGGTGTAACTTCCCTCTCTGAGTTTTTGTGGTCATTTGGCTCTGTCTCTGGCTGTTTGTACAAAACATGGCATTTGGAGGGCCACATCAGCTATTTCAATGCCAGAAATGAAATAAACAGGGTCCAGGTCCAGGTCCTAAATTCCCAAAGATAATCTGATTGGCCCCTCTTAGCTGTCCCCTCCCATCCTGTTGGCTCTACTCACACACTATGAGCATCACCAAGGGGGCCACCCCCTTAGGTGGGGATATGGTTCTCAGAAGCTTGGGCCTAGTAGTTAGCCACTAATCAGGACAAATAGGAATCTCACGGGCTAAAAGGGCAGCCCTGTGAGGCATGGTTGCACACGCCTGTAATCTTGGCACTCAGAAGGCTAAGGCAAGAGGATCGTTGGAAGTTCAAGACCAGTTTGTGCTACAAAGTAAGCTCAAGCCCAGCCTGAACTGCATAGCGAGACCTTATCTCAAAAACTAAATAGGCAGCCCCAAAAGATTTATAGTCACTATTAACATTTGGTTAATGAATGTGTGTTGTGAAGGGTGTTGGCTATCGTGTTGCAGTCTGACTCAATATACAAGCAAGTGGCAGGCCCACAGTAGTTATGAGAATCTGGAGAGATATCTGGAAACAGAAGAAAGCACTGGGGTAGCATTCTGAACACAGCTTAGTGTAGTGGTCAGAAGGCCACTCAGGTGGCAAACAGAAATGTCTGTGGTTACCCCCTCAGAAGTGGGACTCCAATGACCCCCAACTTAAGCAGACAAAAAATGTTCCCAAAGCTAACCAGGTTGTAATCACAGGAACCTGTAATAAATATTACTTTTGGTGAGAGGATCTTCTCAGGGCAATTGAATTATGAATCAACACATTATGTTAATCATAATTTTGACATTTGTATGCTTACTTTCCTATTTCTATTGGCTTATAAGACACCTGGGGGTAAAGGCTGTTTCATTTCAGAACACATGCCATGGCCTATCCTGGACCCCTCAACCAACGTAGACAGTACTTATTAAGTGAACTAAGTGAGGAGGCATGAAATAGGAAGACATGAAGTAAAGTCAGCCTGAAGGGAACCCATGGCAGGACTTCCAGGCAACCAGAAAAAACTTTGTGTTTTAGATTTTAGGGAAGAAAAAGAGGCCTAGGACAGGATCCTGCTATGTAATTGAGGCTGGTTTTGAACTCCCAAATGATCCTCTTGCCTCAGGCTCCTGAATGCTGAGATTGCACGACTGTTCCACTACACTCAGCTAAAAACATTTTTAAACAAATGGCAGGTTTATGCCATGCTTTTTATTTTATTTTACTCATTTCTTAGTCTAAGTACACTGGGAATTTATAAACCAAATGATGGATATAATTGAAGTTTTATAATTGAGTCATTTCTCTGACCAAGATAATACAAACTTTCCAAAAGCAAAAGAACCAGCTCCAAACAGCTGTGTCAAACCTATGCTTGGAGAAGTAACTTAGTCTTGGCAAACATCATCAGCCATCATAGTAAATTAGTGTCAATTTAATTTTATTAGCTGTGATTTAGTTTGCATTAAATAATGTAGATTTATTTGGGTCATAGCTGCTTAAGAATTATATGCATAGTGTTGGGTTTGGTAATATTGAAGCAATATTTTACTAAAAGGCATTTTAAAAAAATAAAAATAAAAAAATAAAAAATATGTATTTAGTACAGGGTGTCACTACACAGATGGCACCCAGTCTCAGTCACAGTCTCAGTGTGCCCCAGGTGCAGGGCTGGCTCTACACGCTGGTATCTAACCCCAGTCCCTGCGTCTGGCTAAACAGACATTTTAATCCGCTGAGCTATACAGCCAGGTCCCCCCACTTTTTTTTTTTTTTTTTTGGTCTTTTCGAGGCAGGGTCCCACTCTGCAGTTCAGGCTGGCCTTAAACTCACTTTGTAACCCATGCTGGCCTAAAACTCACAACAATCCTCCTGCCTCAGCTTCCTGAGTGCTGGAATTACAAGTGTGTGCCACCACACTAGGCTTCTAAAAGGCAATTTTAACAAAATAATTTATTTGGTGAGACAGGGTCTGGTTATGCAGTTCAGAGTGACCTTAAACTCACTATGATCCTCCTCCCTCAACTTCCTGAGTGCTAGGATTACAGACATACACCACGACATGCAGGTAGCACAATAATTTATTAATAATTAATAAGTCTAATAGCTTTTTTTATTTTAAAAGTACAGTGTTCAAACTTGAATTCAGAATGTCCTGGAAATCCTGCTGAGTGGCCATTAGCCTCTCCCAGTGAGACCGGATAGGTTAATGGCATTGGTGGGGGATGTGGGGAGTCAAAAGGTTAGAACTCATGGTTTCTTGCAGGAAGGAGGTATTCTGTTGTAGCGTGCAGGAGCTTTAGTGCAGATCCTAAAGTGGTCAGGCAGGAAAACTAGTCACACTGTTGGCAGCAGACACTGGCATCAAGAAGGATGCCTAGATCTCTGGCCTTGGTAATCAGGTGGCTCCAGATGCTATATATCCAGGCAGGTGTGGAGGGGGTGCAGTTTTCATTACTGCCCTGACTGACCCCAAGTAGTGTGGCACGTCCCTACCTCCAGCTCTCCAGAGTGGAACATGGCTTACGATAATGATTCAGGGCTCAGGCACTATGAGATGGGGCAGTTTGGGGACTGTTACCAGTAAGGAGTTGGGGGCATGAGGCACACTTCCCTTTCTCTTTTCCCTTACCTTTCCTCCCTGAACTTGTCCCCTGGTTTTCTAGTTGACATCACTGCTCTTCATGAAGCATTACTCTTTGGGAAGTTCTTCCTCTCCCTGCAGGGTTCTCTAGAAGTTCAGCTCCCCCTAGTGAAACAAGTGATAGCGTTGCCAGCTTCAAATGAATCCATTAAGTTACTACTTGAACTTTTTTCTTTTCTAGGTGAATTGTACAATTATGTCTCTTTATCAATGAGCTTTCTTTTGGCTAATAAGAAACTTTAGGCTGAGAGTGGTAGCACATACCTGTCATCACAGGGACCCTTGAGAGGCTGAGGCAGAAGGATCACTTGAGTTTAGTAGATAGAAACCAGGCTGGGCAACATAGCAAAACCTCCTTTTAGGGCTGGCCAGATATCTCAGTGGATTAAAGTACCAGCAAGCAGGTGCAGGGGCCAGGGGTTCAATCCCAGGCCTGCAGCCCCACGCCCAGGGCACACTGAGATGGCAATTAACTCTGGACGTGGTGGTGCAGCCTGTAATCCCAGCTCTTGGAAGGGTGTAAACAGGCGGATCACTATAGTCTGATCTAGTAGTGAGACCCTGAACACCCTGTAGACCCTTTAATCCCAGCATTCAGGTGGCTGAGGCAGGAGGACTGCTGTGAGTTTGAGGCCCGACTAGACTACATAGGGAGTTCAAAGCCAGGTTGATCAGCTCTCTCTCTTGCCAGGCTGGCACTTATGCCACTAAGCTATATCCCTGGACTCAACCATTTCTTTTTTTTTTAACCAATAAAAAAAATTGTATTTACTTAGAAGCATTCAGAATGTCAACAAAACAGTTGCAACTTTTTGCAATTACACAGTGGTATTCAGTTAACACAACAATTATTTTGTATAAGCTGCATCAGAGACAGAAAAACTACCCTCCTCATATATAACTAGTTTGTTCTGTATACCAACAAGAACCTGCTTTAAAGTTCTGTGCCAATTTACAACCTCCATACTGTACCAGGCAAGGTTAGTGGCTATTGAAAGTACCACCAGGACAGGGCTATCTAAAGACACATTCGGTAGTGTGTTAACTATACAAAAAAAAAGAGACACTCTACAGTTTAAAAACAAATCTTACACTGCCTTACATTTCAATTTTTTTTCTTCAAAAGGAGTGAGTTGTGTACAGGGGGGGTTACATGCTTTATAAACAAAAAAAAATGCACTAGAACCAACTTATTCATCCTCCTCTTCTTCCTCCTCTTCCTCCTCCTCCTCTTCCTTCTTTGTCTTGCTTTTTTCAGCCTTGATGACTCCTTTTTCGCTACAGCAGGTTTTCCTTTAGCCCAGGAGGCAGCGATGTCCTTTTCATACCTTTCCTTCAGTTTAGCAGCCTTCTCCTCATATGGCTGCTTGTCATCTGCTGCAGTATTATTCCACACTTCTCCAAGTTTCTTTGCGACATCACCAATGGAGAGGCCAGGATGTTCTCCTTTGATTTCTGGGCAGTACTCAGAACAGAACAAGAAGAAGGCCGAAGGAGGTATCTTGGGCACACTGGGATCTTTGAGCTTCTTTCTCGTTTCTCCTGTAGGGGTAGAGTAAGTTTTCATTTCTCTTTCATAACGAGCCTTTCCACTTTGACCATGTCTTCAAATTTTCCTTTTTCTTTAGCAGGCATGGTCTTCTCCCTCTCTGAGCACTTTTTTTTTTTTTTTTTTTTTTCGGAACTGGGGATTGAACTCAGGCCCTTGCGCTTGCCAGGGAAGTGCTTATTCCACTGAGCCATCTCCCCAGCCCATTCTCTGAGCACTTTTTAGAAAAGTCCGAGAAGTTAACAGAAGCATCTGTGTGCTTCTTCTTGTGCTCCTCTCAGCAAGTTTGCACAAAGAATGCACATGATGACGTCTTGCCTCTCGGCTCCTTACGGTCTCCTTTGCCCATGTTTGCTTGTTTTCCTCAGTGAGGTAGAGAGTTGCCCAGTGCCCCTCCAGCTCTCACTTGCCCCAGTGCTGTCTCTATCAACTATTTCTTTTTCTTTCTTTCTTTTTCTTTTCTTTCTTTTTCTTTTTTTTTTTTTTTTTTTTTTTTTTTTTTTTTTTTTTGTATTTTAGGACAGGGTCTACAGGGTCTCACTGCATAGATCAGACTTATAGTGATTCTGTTGTTTACAGCCTCCCCAGTGCTGGGATTACAGGCTCAAACCACCATACCCAGTCACAATCACAGTCTTAGTGTGCCCCGTGGGCAGGGCTGGCATGAGCAGGCCCGGGGATCAAACTCCTGACCCCTGCACCTGCCTAAGCAGTCAACTATTTCTTATTGAGTAAATAAATCAATAAATGAAGAAAATGTTTTATCTTTATCCTGTGAAATCAGTGCTTCATCACATTAGCTCTAAATCAGATTCACCCTTGTTGATTTAAAAATGTCTAAGCCAGGCTCACAAGATAGCTCAGGTGACTAAGCACCTGCTTAGGCAAGTGCAGGGACCAGGATTTGATCCCTGGCACCACATATCCCCCAGGCCCCGCCCCTGGGTGCACTGTCCCTAAACCAGGCATGGTGGTGCACCCCTGTAAGCCCAGCCCTGGAGAGGCTGAAAACAGGTGGATCACTATGAGTCTGAACTGTACAGTAAAACCCTTTACCAAATACATAAAAACAAACATAAACAAATAAATAAAAATGTCTAAGCCAGGTATGTCCCAGTAATCACATCTATTTAGGAGGCTAGAGCAGGAGGATCATAATTTCACGGTCAGCCTGCGTAATTTGGCAAAATGCAATAAAATTTAAAAAGGGATGGGCATGCAGGTCCATGGTGCAGTGTTTGTCTAGCATACACACACTCATGGGTTCAATCCCCAGTACAAAAAAGAAAAGAAATTAGGTAACTGCAAAACCCAAGTGAAGGAGCTGTTGTAGTCATTAGACTATGGGCAGCATAGGACAACATTACTGAAAGGGACAAAAAGTAAGCCCTCCACTCTCCCCAGCCTTCTACCTAGTGGCATGTGCCAAATACCAGCACAGAGAAGGCTCCCAAGGGAATAAGGACAGATTTCTTGACCTGGGGTCACAAAGGAGCCTGTGGAGACCAAGGAAGCTAATGTTCATAGGGCACAGTACCAAAAAGAAGTGAGCTATGCATAAAAAGATTTAGAAACCCACATAGGAGCTGTACTTAGGAGGCCAAGTTAGTCAAATTGCTGAAGCCAGGAGTTTAAGGACAGCCTGATGATGCAGCACAGATGGACTTTGTTAGAAAAATCAGTGTGTACAGGTGAGGTTGTGCAAAGCACAGAGCGTATGTGGCAGGAGAAAGTGTCCTACAGGGCATGGAGAAAGGCTGGGAACAGTGTTTATCGTAGGCAGACAGGAGCCTCTCCTTTATTTTCTGGCTTTAATTTTGTCTGAGTCTGACAAGAATGATTTCATCCTGCTATCATCCACTTTCACACCCTAAATAATTCACATGCCTTTTTTGGGTGTGGGCGAATCCCTTATGTCTCTTCCTCTCCTTATAAGAAAGCCAACTATATTAGGTTAGGGTTTCACTCTTATCACTTCATTTAACTTTATTTGTATTTCCCAAAAGCCTCATTTCCAAATACATTTACACTACAGGTTGGGGCTTCAACCAACAAAATTTGAGGGGACATACATCACTGCATAATAACATACAGTGGACCATTATTTGGCAATAAAAAGAAATGAAATAAATATGCACATCACAATATGGGTGGACCAGGGGCCAGGGAGATGGCTCAGTTGAATAAATGCTTCCCTGGCAAGCACAAGGGTCTGAGTTCAATCCCCAGTTCCGCCAAAAACAAAAACAAACAAACAAACAAAAAAAGTATGGGTGGACCTTGAGAATACTGTAGGGAAAGTTGGGAGACAGGAAGGGAAACCTCTTTATTATATGCTCCCTATGGACAAGGATTTTTACCTCCTTCAACAGTATTTCTTGGGCTGGTGAGATGGCTCAGTGGTCTAAAGCACCTACTTAGAACAAGCTTAGCAAAGCACAGGGACCACGGTTCGATCCCCCAGCACCACATGCCAGCCTGCCCCACCCCCTGGTGGGCTGAGCTGGCCACACACACACACACACACACACACACATAAATAAATTAAAAAAAATTAAAAAAAAACAGTATTTCTTCCTAGTGTCTAAAAGCATGCTGTCCATTCACTCCTAAGTTTTATCCATTAATATTTGTCATATTCAGTAGATATTGGATTAGGCAATTATTCAGATAATTAACAGTTACACTTAGCTCTTATCGGTTGAAATATTCTTTTTAAAAATATTTTTAAATCGTTTATTTACTTATTTGCTACAGGGCTTTGTTATGTAGCTTGTACTTATAGTGATCCTCTTGTCTCAGCCTCCCCAGTGCTAGGATTACAGGGGTGTGCCACCAGGCCTGGTTTTGGTGGCCAGCACAGGGTGCCCAGGGTTCTGGAGCCAACACAACATGCGGTACCAGGGATTAAACCCAGGTCCTTGTGCTTGCCAGGCTGCTGCTTAGACCGCCAAGTTATCTCCCAGCCCAGTTAAAATGCTCTTGCTGTTTCCTTCAGCCCACATGAATGGTTTGCTCAAAATGTAGCCACTCATTGCTTCCTGCACACATCATTTACCTTGGCAGCTCTATGATTTTTTTTTTTTTTCCTCTCAGAACCAGGGATTGAACTCAAGTGCTTGTGCTTGCCAGGCAAGTGCTTATTCTACTGAGCCATCTCCCCAGCCCCCATCTCTATGATTTTTGCTCATACATTATTTTTCCAATTTTAAATCCCACTCACAAGTCCTTCCTAATTAAAGAATTATATTTTCCTTTAAAAAGGCCAAGATAAATTCCACTTCACCATGAGAACTTCCCTAATAACCCACAATTTTGGTAACCTACTCTCCCATCTTCTATTTTTTATGGTCTGTACCTGTTTAACACACACCATTTTATATCTTTTCTCTTTCTAAATTTGTTTTTCTGTACCCATAATTAGTTGTTTAATTTCTTGAACACAGGGATTCTCAGATTTTTGGTTTTAGAATTTTGCTTTTGTTATTTGCCAACCTAGTGATTGCTTAATCCTAGGACCTTCACTCTGAGCTACAACCCTACCCTTTTTAAATTTTTTATTTTGAGACAGGGTCTCACTAAGCCAGTAAAATTTCCAGGCTGGGCTTGAACTTATGACCCTTCTGCCTACTTTAGGTTGTAATTGAATAATGAAGATGTTAAAATGAGAGCAACATTTCCATCAAATTGAATCCTACAACATATAGGTATCTCTGTATATACATATACCAGAATATACAGTCACATCTATATATTGCTCTATAACCATGTACTATGGGTAAGTTTGTTTTGATTTTGAGACAGCCTTCCTTTATTACTTTTAAAAATTTTTTGTATTTTTTGAGTTTTTGACACAGAGTTTCACTGTACTGTTCAGGCTAGCCTTAAACTCATTTTGTAGCCCAGACTGGCCTAGAACTCATAGCAATCCTCCTGCCTTAGCCTCCCGAGTGCTGGGATTACAGGCGGGCGCCACCATGCCCAGTCACGGTCTTGTTTTGTAGTTTTGGCTGAACTTGAATTCACTCTGTACCCCAGGTTGGCCTCTAACTCGTGACCATCCTCCTGCCTTGTTTCCCCAGTGCTAGGATTACAGGGATGTGCCACCACAGCAGGCACTATCAGTTTTCAAAGGCAAATGTTTTTTGTTTTTTTCCCCTGTATTTAGGACAAGATCTATAGGGTCTCATTACCTAGATTGCACTCCTAGTGATTCTCCTGTTTTCAGCCTCCCTAATGCTGGGATTACAGGCCTGCCCCACCAAGCCCAGTCTCAATCTGTGTCTCAGGGTGTCCTGAGGGCGGGGGTGGGGCCGGATGGAACTCTGGCTGCTGTGCTCTGCCTAAGCAGGCGCTTTAGTCCGCTGAGCTATAAGGCCTGCCCACTCAAAGGCAAAGGTTATAGTGCACACCAGGACACCTGTGTTCACACCATCAGTTCTTTGAACTATATTTGGATGTGCAAGCTATTAAAAGCTTCTGTACTAAGTGACCTTTCAGGCAGAAGTTAGATCAAATGCTAAAATTGCTGCTGCCTGTTGCTGAGTGGAAAACAGCAGAAAGCTCTGAGTTCAAATATCTATTGGGTTTTTGTTTTGCTTTCCTTTGTTTCTTGTGTTTTGCTTTAAGAAGATGAGCACAGAAACCACAACCCTGGTGTCCTTGACGGAGGCGATGAAAAGGTTGCTAAGGGCTCTGGGGAGGGCGTATGCTTGGGTCTGCTCACTAGGGAAGATGGGGAAGGAAAGAATGAATGGAGTGGGCATGGAAGACAGGCAGGCTCATCCGATTGTGTCTTAAGGTCATTTAGCTCTTCAGATTTCAAAAAAAGTACATTAATAATAAAGAGAACTCTGCTTCCCTGTGCTATCATTTCATTCATTTGCCTGTATCAAATGCTTAGATTTACGAAAATAAACAGTACCAACAAATCAGGGAGACAGAATTGAGGGGTTTCCTGATACCTTATTGGCTTCTTGGTCAACCTTCAATAAAAGCTCTTTCCTTCAGGGGAAAAAAGTAAAGACAAGTAAAATGTGACTTCTGTCCTCGAGGAATGCACAGCCTGTAGGAATGATAGAATTACTGAAAAATATAACTTGCAGGAGGAAGTGGTGTTCAGATAGGGTCTTGCTTTATAGCCCAGGCTAACTTCAATCTCCTGATCCTCCTCCTTCAGCCTCCCAAGTGCTGAGATTACAGGTCTGCGTCACTGTACCCAGCTTCAAAAATACAATTTGATGCATGTGACCTTATATTGGTGATGTTTCTAAAGAACTAAAGAATGTGAAGGGAGGATAATCAATACTGACTCTGATAATCCAAAGAAAACTGACTCTTCACAGAGGGACATTTAAGCTGGATCTTAAAATGTGAGTGGTGTTTATGAAAAAATGCAAGATGGGAAGCAATTCTAGATTGAGAAGAAAGTACAGAGAAGCCATGTATTACTGACTAGGCTGTGTAAGAGGACGGGCAGAAATGAAAGCTAGGGATGAAAACTATTTCCCCCTTGGGAGTTCCAATTTGGTTCTGAAGATTTCACAGAGCAAATCAGGGTGGTAAAAAAAGGACATCACCAGGCATGACAGTGAACAATTATAAATTCAGTTCTCAGGAGGCTCAGGCAGGAGGATTGCCATAAGTTTGAGGCCAGCCTAGACTACACAGTCAATTCAAAGCCAGTCTGGACTAATAGTAAGAGCCTGTCTCAAAACTTCAAAAACTAAACTACAATAAAGGAATATCATCTGTCGTATTCCATGACTATAACTGTATTTTAGAAGAACACATCTGCAGGTTGGATTGGAGGCTGAAGCCAGGGCACAGTTACAAATAAAAATCCACATTTTGTTCCCTGATCTAACCTGGTTTAGTGGACATGAAGAGGAGGGGATGTGTTAGACAGATGCTAACTGAGGCAGGCTGTAGATCTAGGGACAAGGCAAGGAGTTCTTCAGGTAGAAAGGATGCAGTGGAATGCAGGCATCAGATCTGGGGGCATAGGTCAGTGGGAATGTGCTACAGGACACACACACACACACACACACACACACACACACACACACACCACAAATGTACATATAGAGGCAATGGAATTTGAGTTAGTCCTTGAAAGGAATAAGATCTGGACACAGAATGGGGGGGGAGAGAGAGAGAGAGAGAGAGAGAGAGAGAGAGAGAAAGAAAGAAAATAGGGTAGAGAAAGCTACCTTATTAAATTAGCCAGGCTTGGCTACATAGTGAGTTCAGGGGCAGCCTAAACTATACAGTGAGACTCTGTCTCAAAAACCAAAATCAAACAAAAATAAAAGCCATCTTATTATATACTGGTCTCTGGGCTCACTGGGAATGACATCAAATTTCAATCATTTTGAGACTCAACTAACCTATTCTGAAACTGTCTCATTGTTATTTCTTTCTCACTAAAATTAATTTTTAAAAAAGAGATTCAAATTCCGTCTGAAAAATAGTAAAAATTACTGCTTTACTTCTTAGAGTTATAAGGATTACTGCAGTATTTGTATAAAATACTCTTCAGGGCTGGGGAAATAGCTCAGCAGTCTAAGTGCCTGCCTGGCAAGTACAAGGACCCAGGTTTGATCTCTGGTACCACATGCCATGCTGGCCAACCAAAACCAGGTGTGGTAGTGTATGCCTGTAATCCCAGCACTGGGGAGGCTGAAAATAGCAGAATCTAAGAGTCTGAGCTGCGTAGTGAGACCCTCCACAAAATTTAAAAAAAAAAAAGACTAAAATACTCTTTAGTAGTGGTACATGCTTGTAATTTCAGCACTTGAGAGGCTAAGACAGGAAGATTGTGAGTTTGACACCAGCCTGATTGATACAGGGAGATCCTGTCTCAAGAAAGACAAGAAAGCTTGCCTGGCAAGCGCAAGGGCCTGAGTTCAACCCCTGGCTCCCCCCCCCCAAAAAAAAAGAAAGAGGGCCAGGGAGATGGCTCAGTGGATTAAGCACTTCCCTGGCAAGCGCAAGGGCCTGAGTTCAATCCCCGGTTCCACCAAAGAAAGGAAAGAAAGAGAGAGAGAGAAAGAAAAGAAAGAAAGAAAGAAAGAAAGAAAGAAAGAAAAAAAAAAAAAAAGAAAGAAAGAAAGACAAGAAAGCAAAAAAAACTGAAAAGTGAAAACAAACAAATAAAAACAACTTTATAAAATATAAATACAAAGACATGATATGACAAATAAGTCAAGCAATTAGACAACTCAAAAGTCTAACAATACAAGGAATGAAAGAACAAGGATGAGGACCAGAGAGAACTGGCAAACGATTGCAACATCTATTCATAATTTGAAATTTAAGTATTTAGGGACTGGTGGTGTAGCTTGGTGGTGAGTACAAGACCTTTGGTTTGATCACCAGCACAGCAAACATAAACAAAACCCAAACTGGTAATGGTTGTAAATAATGTCATTAGAGTCTTATGTTACGTCACAAATCCACATTTTGTTCCCTGATCTAACCTTGATTATTCTGCCCTATAGGGTAGGCCATAAACTCCAAGCTTTAGAAGCACAGTTCAGAGAACTTGACATCACCAAGGATAATCTGACCCAGAAATTTAAAAACCATAGCAAGACTTTGGCAAGCCAAGCTCAGCAAGATGAGCTGTGGATGGCGGTTCTGGCACTCAAGTGAGTACTGATGCAGAAATCAGTGGAATGTGGTTCTGTGACAACTTTCTGTGTTCATTCCAAAAGTGAAATGAAGGTGGGCATGGTGGCCCCTCCCCACAATCCCAGCACTCGGGAGGCTGAGGCAGGAGGAACACTGACAGTTCAAGGCCAGGCTGAACTACACCAGAAGGCCATGTCTCAAAAAACCAAACCAAACCAAGACATCAGTTGGGTCTTCCAGAGGGTCTGTACCGAGTTCTCCTAATGGAGTGGTTTATGTTTGCATGGTTTTCTACTGCTTATGCAGCTCCATTTCTCATAGGTTCACTTCAATGGAACTGAATATTTTGTACAGCTATGTCATTGAAGTACTTACCTGCTTGCACACTCGTGTGCTTGAGAAGCTGCCAGACCTGGTGAGAGGTCTGCCCACCTTCACCTCTGTCCTTCGACGAAAAGCCAAGAACCAGCGCATCAGAGTGGCTTGGGAGTCAGTCCTGGAGGAGAGTGGGCTGCAGGAGGGAGACATAGCCGCACTCAGCGTCTTCTTCATAGTGCACAGCAGCTCCGCAGAGCACTACGCCGCCACAGCTAGACGCATGTATGTCAGAGACGCCACCTTCCTGATCACCAGCATGGTGAAGCACTGCGCCTTGCGTGAAGGTTTGCTGAGGGCGGTCCAGGTCATTGACAAGGGAAAGGCAGCCAGGACACCTGAAGCAGGACCGTCCTCCCTAAAAGAGTTGCTGCCTTCAGTCAGAAATGAGCCTGTCTAATCCTGGCACTCATGAGGCTGAGGCAGGCGGTCACTGTAAGTTGGAGACTCTGTCTCAACAAAATAAAACAAACAAACAAAACTTGTCATCCTCTGACCCAGTGATTCAACATCTAGTCATTTATTTTGGAAATTAAAAAAAAGAAAAGGAAAAAAAGGCACAATTTACTTTCTGTAGGGTTATTTTTACAGCAAAAATCAAGGGAAACATTAAATGAATTATGATAAATTGACAGACTACATATTTTCTGTTCATCCATGTAAAAGAATGAAGCAGCTATTTATATGATATGCAGTTTTCATAAAGTTGTTATACTTTTAAAATATTTATTTTCTTTGGATAATTAAGTGGAAAAAAGGTAAAAACATGCACATATACATATAAGCTTTTTTTTTTTTGCCAGCTCAGTGCACCCTGAAAGCAGTGCTGGCGTGGCATGTGATGCGGGGATCGAATTGCAGTCCCCTGTCCCTGCCTAAACTTGCCTAAGCAGGCGCTTTAGGCGCTTTAGCTATCTCACCAGCCTTATACATATGAGCTTTTAACAGCAAGCAGAGATGCTAAAATGATACCCAGGATTTGGAGGCAGATTTTACACTGACAGACACTGATTGGGATTATTCCCAGAATATCAGGCCCTGGCCTCTGATGGTTTAGGGCTTCTATGACAAAAGCAAACAGCCGATACAGAGGCAGAATGGCTTGTCAATTGGGGATTGGTTTACACACTGTGATCACAGTGACCAGCAAGAAACCAGAAGCAACTGGAACAGGAACTATCACTTGGGCAACCAACACACTGAAGTATAATGGATGGGGGCATTTTCTGCTATAAAGCTCAGCTATCCTAAACTTCTGCACAGCTACACATGAAAATGATAAGGGGCCGGGGAGTTGGCTCAGTAGGATAAGCGCTTGACTGGCAAACGCAAGGATCTGAGTTCAATCCCCGGTTCTGAAAAAAAAAAAAAAAAAAAAAAAAAGAATTTTTGGGGCTGGAGAGATGGCTCAGTGGTTTAAAGCACCTACTTGGAACAAGCTTGGCAAAGCACAGGGACCACGGTTCGATCCCCCAGCACCGCATGCCAGCCAGCCGCGCCCCCTGGTGGGCTGAGCTGGCCACACACACACACACACACACACACACACAATAAATAAATTTTTAAAAAAAATGATACTGTTTAAGGAAAGAAAACTAAAGATTGGAGATAAGAGGACGTTAACAGACGTTTTTTCACTGTTAGTCTGTTGTACATTCTGATATTTAAACTATGTGAAGTACTTATTAAAGGGCAAATAAACTGTATGTGATGGCACACTCTTAGAATCCCAGCACTTGGGGAACTGAGGCAAGAGAATCATATGAGTTCAAGGCTAACCTGAGCTACATATTAACTTTAAGGCCATCTAAACTGCATGAGACCTTGTCTCAAAAAGTTTAAATAAATAAATAAATAAATAAATAAATAAAACAAAAATTGGCAAGATAACTCAGTGGACTAAGCACCTGCTTAGAAGGATTTTTTTGGGGGGGGTGCCTGCTGGCTCAGGCTGCCTTAAGGGTGGGTCTGGTAAGGCATATGGAGCTGCGGGTCAAACCATGGTCCCCTGCACCTGACTGCGTTTGCATGAGCAAGTGCTTAAACAACTAAGCTAACTGGCAGGCCCCCCTAAGCACCTGCTTAGGCAAGCAGAGACAGGGTTTGATCCCCCACACCACATGTCTTGCCAGCCTTACCCTCAGGCGGCTAAGCCAGTGACTGGGTCCAGGCATGGTGGCACATGCCTGTAATCCCAGCGCTGGGGAGGCTGAAATCAGGAGGATCACTATGAGTCCCAGCTGCACAGTGAGACCCTGTTAACAAATACATTTAAAAAAAATAATGAGCTATCTGGGCACTGCACACTGTACCTAGAATCCCAGCAAGTCAAGAACCTGATACAGCAGGATCATTTGAGCCTAGGAGTTAGGGCTCCCCTAGGCAATGGTGAGATCTGAAATGTTGATTAATTTATCATTATTATTTTGGCAGTATAATGGGTTATATGCTCAACTAATAAAATTTTGAGATAGAAGGGGACATGGTAGTACACACCTATAATTCTGGTACTCGGTATTAGCAGGTCCTACACAGGCTGGAACCTATCACTCAGGAGGCTGAGGCAGGAGGCCTGTTTGAGCCCACCCTGGGATACAAAGTGAGCTCAAGGCCAGCCTAAACTGCATAGTGAAAGCCTGTCTCAAAAAAAAGAAAAAATAAATAGATAAATAAATAAATAATTTTTGAGACAGCGCCTTGATAAATTGCGAAGTCATCCAGGTCAGTCTCCCAGAGTACTAGTGATACAGGGGGAATGAAACTCTCAGCCTGAAACATACCTGGGCTGAACTCATGTTCTCTAAAACCAAAGAATGAGGGCTGACAAAACAGCTCAGGGGACTAAGCACTTGCTTAGGCAAGCACAAGGACCTGGGGGCTGCATAGCGAGGACCTGTACCAAATACATTTAAAATAAAACCAAAGAATGAATTTTAGGAACCAAGGAGGTTACGAGAGCAGGATATATTTATTGGGGGAAAGAAAGCTTCTGTCCCAGAGAGGGACAGAAGGGGACCTGAATGGGTTGCCCCAAACTGTCTCTTCAGGGATTTTTAAAGAGTAAAATCTGTGATGAGGCAGGTCTAAGGTAAAACATGGGAACGCCCTTAGATGGGAATGAGGTGGGACCAAACTATGGTCAACCAATGAGATTACAAGCACCAATGCTCAGGTAAAAGCGATTAAATCCAGGAACAAATGAGGACGTGAATCACGTAGGAAACAGGCATGAGGGCTGTCCAGATAGCTCAGTGGACTAAAGCCCTGCTTAGACAGGAGCAGGGACAGGGGTTCAATTCATGGCTGAGCGTGGTGGTGCGTGCCTGTAATCCCAGTGTTTGGGAGGCTGAAAACAGGAGGATCACTACAAGTCCAATCTGTGTATTGAAACCCTGTAGACCCTGTACTAAATACATAAAAAAAAGTTCACTTAGCCTGGTGTGGGTGCTACACACATGTAAAGTCCACCGACTTTATAAACATAAACAGCTAAGCCCCAGAACTGACCCTATCTTGAACCTTATTGCCCAAGTCTAAAAGTAAGGGAAGCCAATCCTAAATTCATCTCTGGCTGCAGGCTTTAAGGGGCTGGAATACAGAAGGAAAGATGCACTTCATGAGTTATTTCCACTCTGGTTTCTACGCTACAACTTTCAACCCTTCTGTGAGATCAACCTTTTCTTCTTTTTTATTTCTTTTTGAGACAAGATCTCACTATGCAGATCACAGCGAACTCCCAGGAATCCTCCTGCCTCAGCATCTGTGGTGTTGGAATTACAGGCATGCACCACCACACCTGGCTAGGATCAACTTTTTCAAAGATTTTGATTTTGAGACAGGCTGGCCTCAAACTGGTGGCAACCCTTTTGCCTTAGCCTTCCTGATGCTGGGATTACAGACAAGTGCCACCACACTCAGTTTAAAGATGTTTCGCTAATGTTAAAGGAGCTGGTCCACCATACCCAGAAGATCAGACCAAAAGAGTTATTTATGCTGAAACTCCAGGCCATCCAACCAAAATTATCCTTCCAAAAAGTCAGAAAAAAATAACAGCCAAATCCCCAATCAAGCCAACAAAAGGAAATCCTTTGTGCTTTAACCTTTACAAGAAAACACTTGAAACCACCCATCTGCTGTTGGTTATATCAGCTCAGTTCTCTGGAACCTGATTAAAATAGGAAGAAAAAAAAAAAAAAAGCTGCAGGGGTCAGTGAGATAGCTCAGCCGACTAAGTGCCTGCTTAGGCAAGCAGGGATGACCAGGTTAGATCCTAGTACCACATGCTGAGTGAGCCCCGCCCCCCAGGTGCCTAAACCAGTCACTGAGAGGGGACAGGCGTGGTGGTGCCTGCCTGTAATCTCAGCGCTGAGGCTGAAAACAGGAGGATCAGTAGAGTCCAAGCTGTGTAGTGAGACTCTGTACCAAACCCATAAAAAAAAAGTTTTCAAAATTTCAAATAAAAGCTAATTAAGTTCTTTAAATTAAATTTACTGTAATTTTGCCTTTTTAAAGACAGGATCTCCCTAAATTGTTAAATTGACCAGGTTGGGTTGAACTTGTATCCTCTTGCTTTAGCCTCCCATAGTACTATAATTATAGGAAGGTGCCACTCCATCCAGATTAGTTGGGGGTTTTTTATGCCAGGAATCAAACTCAGGACCTTGTGCTTACCAGGGAGGTGCTTATGCCACTGAGCTATGTTCCCAGCCCTGCGCAGGTTATTTTAGTTTTGTCTTTTGACATTAAGAACATTTTTTATAGATTACGTTACTTTTAATACTTGGAAGGACTTTTAGAAAAATAAATTCAGGTGCTAACACACATTGGAATTGTACTGTAATGAAAAACTGTGCCCTCATATGTTACAGCACTCCAAATTAAACGTATTTTTGGAGTACCTCCTGTTAAAGATATCGTGGAGGGCTGGGGAGATAGCTCAGCAGCAAAAGTGCCTGCCTGGAAAGTGCAAGGTCTCAAGTTCAATTCGTGGTACTGCAAAAAAAAATTAATAAAAATAAAAACATATATGTATATGTTTTGGAGAAAATATGTATATATCATGAAGAAATTCTGGCAATTTATTTACATTGCCACAGAAATTTCTACTATTAAGGGAAACAGTCAAGAGGTTAGTTAGCAACAGTTCATTCAAGTGACAACCCTTGGTGGGAAGCAGGAAAGAGACATGGTAAGGAGGTAAGTCTAGCATGCAAATAGTCAAACAGCAGCAATGACTTCTTTGAGTGGGTACACAGCTTTGTTGCAAATACAGTATGACAAAATCTTTATAGTAGAAATAAAACAAGCTCTACAAAGAAACAAATATTCAATCTGTTAATGCTATCTAAAATTGCTGAATAGTGTACAGATAAAAATGGTGTTTTACTGTATAATCAACATGACAGTCTACTAGTTATGTATGGCAACCTTTCTTTTTTTTTTTTTTTTCTTTTCCTGATAGGCTCTGCAGTTCAGGCTGGCCTTGAACTCATTTTGTAGCCCAGGCTTGGCTTGCCCTCACCGGGATCCCCCTGCTCAGTTTCCCAAGTGCTGGGATTACAGGCTTGCACTACCACACCAGACTAATCTGTGACACTTAACATTTGCTACAAAGCTACAAAGAAAGAAAGAAAGAAAGAAAGAAAGAAAGAAAGAAAGAAAGAAAGAAAGAAAGAAAGAAAGAAAGAAAGAAAGAAAGAAAGAAAGAACAGGGCCAGAGACATAGCTCAGCGGACTAAGTGCCTGCTTAGGCAAACGCAGAATCGGGTTCGATCCCCGTATCCCACGCTGTGCTAGCTCCGCCCAGGTGGCGCCTGAGCGCCGAGGCCGCGGCCCTCGAGATTGCGACTGGTGGCACATGCCTGTAATACCAGCGGGGGAGGCTGAAAACAGGAGGGCCACTGAGTCCGAGCTGTGTAGTGAGACCCTGTACCAAAAACATAAATTAAAAAAAGTGCATCAGTATTAAGGAATCAACTCTTTAACATTTTTCTCAAGCTAAGAACTTTAAACAAAAAAAGGTCTGAAGATATTGCTGAGGGAAAATTACAAAAATTACTGTTCAGGGCCCCGGGGTCATGCCCTCCAAAAAAATTGCGGTTCAGGTTTTGCATACAGAAGATTCCCGTGTGTGTGTGTGTGTGTGTGTGTGTGTGATTTTGCATACAGAAGACTCCCGTGTGTGTGTGTGTGTGTGTGTGTGTGTGTGTGTGTGTGTGGCCAGCTCAGCCCACCAGGGGACGGGGCTGGCTGGCATGTGGTGCTGGGGGATTGAACCGCGGTCCAGGTGCTTTGCTAGGCTTGTTCTAAGTAGGTGCTTTAGACCACTGAGCCATCTCACCAGCCCCTTTGTTTTGGTTTTTTGAGACAGGGTCTTGCTGTAGTTCAAGCTGACCCTCAACTATGTAGCCCAGGCCAGCCTTTAACTCACAGCGAACTTCCTGCCTCAGCCTCCCGAGTACTGAGATTACAGGCGTGCGCCAGTATGTCCGGCTGTAGATTTCCTTTTCTTCAAGTCTTCAGTCTGAGAAGTGAAACAGGAACCTGCGGAGAATGCTGGGCCTTTCTCTGGCGTAACACAAAGCAGCTGCGACGGTGGGGCGGGGGGCAGGGAGGAGCACACAGGTACCGGAAGTCCCGCCCAGCCAGTCGCGAGTTGCTTCCGCTGTTGGACGAGGCTCTGGGCGGGAGGGAACGTTTGGCGGGCAGTAGTGACGTCACTGACTCGGCGGCGAATCGGCTTCTAGGCGGACAAACGAAGCGAGGGGCGCGCCGGGCGCTGAGGGCTGAGCTCTGCGTGTCGGAGGCGGGCGCGGGAACGCTGGCGCTCCACGGCTCTGCGGCTGCCCAGTGGCAACGGCAAACCGGAGTACCCAGGTCGCGCCGGAGCGGAGTGGAGCACCACACACGGTGAGCAGGAGGAGGCCGTTTGGTGCCGCGTCCGGGTCGCTCCGCCGCTCCTGCCTTCGCCCCCGCGAAGACGTTCATTAATTATTTGACTTAAAAATAAAAATGGGCAGAAGGTCGCCTTGCCTGGTGTCACCGTCCGCCTGACGTTCCCAGCGCCTTTGGCTGCCAGGATGCTCGAAGCGCTTTGTGTCTGAGTCGTGAGACGCTGTTGGGTTCTATCCTTAGACACAGAACTATTTGCTTTCTCTACAATTGGCCAAAAGACTTTCTCCCCTTTCTGCTGTGGATGCCAGTCCTCATTAGCGTTTTAAGATGGCTGTGTCGCCAGACGCCGTCCCCACGCTGTCCGAGTGCCAGTGCCCCATCTGCATGGAGATCCTGGTGGAGCCTGTGACCCTGCCCTGCCGCCACACACTCTGCAACCCGTGCTTCCGCGCCACCGTCGAGAAGGCCAGCTTGTACTGTCCCTTCTGTCGCCGCCGGGTCTCCTCGTGGACGCGGTACCACACACGGAGAAATTCCCTCATCAACACGGAGTTGTGGGATCTGATCCAGAAGCACTACCCCACGGAGTGCAAGCGGAGAGCCTCCGGGCAGGAATCAGAGGAAATTGGTGAGTGACACCCGCCCTTTGAAAGGGAGTCGCCACTGTTCCGTTTTTAAAAAGGAAGGGAAAAAAACCGACTAGTAATTTGTCTGCCTTGATTTTGGAAGTTTTATGTAACGTCTCCACTTGTATCGAAATTAAAGGATTTTTGTCTATAAAGTGTCCGAGCTGTGTGCTCGATCGCTGTTTGACTTTAAAAAAGGACAAAATATTCCTTTTAGTGCTTTCCGTCAGATGAAAGACTATACATGTATTTTTCAGAGATGAGCCTTGTCATAGGGTACAGCAACATCAAAAGGAAATTGCTGATTGCTGTGTTCATATTTTACTTAGTTTTCTCTGATTTACAAATCTGTACTTCTCCATTGTATCTCTATTTTGTTTTTTGTTCTCTTAAGCATACAGCAAACCCCAAGCAGCTCCCCCCTCCCGTACTAGAGAGAACCTAGGGCCTTTGCCCAAGCTACATCCCATCGTCCCCTTTTTTGTGTTTTTGTTTTTTTTTTTTTTTAATTTTGTGTTTCTAATTTTGAGACAGTTTTATTAGTAGTCCAGGTTGGGCTCCAACTTGGAACTTTCCTGCTTCAGCCTCCCAGAGTGCTGGATTGCAGGTGTGTGTCAAGGTCCTTGGCTCCAAGACAGCTTATCGTTACCACTTCCACTCAGTTCAGTATTTTTAGTCAAAGCCCTTCATCACGTAGATAGTTCTTGCCTCAACTAATGTGAGCAGTAAGCTATTCAGTGCTTCCTGTTTAGATTTGAATGTGATGCCTGTGCTCAGGTGTGCCTGCCATTTATGTATTATATAGTGAAAGCATTTATCAAACATTTCAGTTTTCACCATTTTTAAGCAATAGTTTTTAAAAAAAGCTTTATTGAAATACCATACCCTTCATCAATTCAGTTCCATTGAGTTCTCATATATCATCAATTTTTTGAAATACAGACAAAAAAAAGAAATACAAGAGAAGAAATACATGCACACTTATGAAATTTGTCATTTTAATCATGCCTGGATGTATATGTGGGGTGTGTGCTCTTAGGGTCTCCAGACTTGCTATTTGAGAGCTTCAGTGTAGAACCAGGCAAACCCCTGCCCACTTGAACCATTTTGAAATACGCAGTTCAGTAGGATTAACTACTTGTACAGTATAGCCATCACGGTTTCCAAAACCTTATCACCCCATATAAACTAACCATTAAGCAAAGAGTTTCCATTTCACCCTCCCCCCATGGTTCTCTCTATTCTGCTTTCTCTCTGAGTTTTCAACTAATCTAGATATTTTGTATAAGTAAAATCATACAGTATCTTTTGGGTCTGATTTATTTCACTTCAGTACTTCATTTGGAGGGCTTTTTGTGGTATAGTGTGTTACATTTTGTTTATCCATTCATCCATTAATAGACATTTGAGGTTTTTCTATCCTGGTTATTTGAATACTACTGGTATGAACAGTTACATACAAATATTGTTTGAATAGTTGTTTGCACTTCTTTTATGTATAGTCATCTCTTGGTATCTAAGGGTGAGGAATCTGGGATTGTCCTCGTATGCCAAAATCTAAATGCCTGGCTTAATACTGTAATTCTTGCTTAAAAACTAGCAGGGCTGGGCTGGGGGAGGGACAGGCAGCAGTTAAGGAGACTGGAGTTTCAGTTTTTGAATATCAGAACATTTTGAAGATGGATGATGGTGCCTGATACTCAACAGTGTATGTAGTACCACTGAACTATGCAATTTAAAATTCTAGTTAAAATGGTTAATTTTATGCATTGATGCCAGGCATAGTGGCACATACCTGTAATCCCAGCACTTGGGAGGCTGAGGCAGGAGGACAGCTACAAGATGAAGGCCAGCCTGGGTTATGTAGTGCTATCCTGTCTCATAAGTGAATGAATGAATGAATGAATAAATAATTTTCAGGGACTTTATCTGGCTAGGTTTTTTTTTTTTTTTTAATTTT
>NW_004524779.1:1100564-1111276 GCF_000260255.1 Octodon degus
TTTTTTTTAATTTTATTTATTTATTTATTTATTTGTGTGTGTGTGTGTGTGTGTGTGTGGCCAGCTCAGCCCACCAGGGGGGGGGGCTGGCTGGCATGTGGTGCTGGGGGATTGAACCACTGTCCCTGTGCTTTGCTAAGCTTGTTCTAAGTAGGTGCTTTAGACCACTGAGCCATCTCACCAGCCCCTTGCTAGGTTTTTTTTATGTTTTGTTTTGTTTTCTTGTACCGGAAATTGAATCAAGGACCTGCTGCTGAGCTGTATCCCTGGCCCCTATACCTGGTTGGTTTTATAGCTTTCCCTAGGAAGGGGTGCTTTCATTGGAGAATAAATTCTGGATCTCTCCACTTCTGGAAGTTGATCTTTCTCCTTTTTTTTTTTTTTTTTTAATTACTGGTGCTTGACTTGCAGAAGTGAACCCAGCCAGTTCCAGGTTGGTGTGGTGCTGCATGCCTGTAATCCCAGAATTTGGGAGGCTGAGGCTCAAGGAGTAAGCTGTGAGATATTTGTTTCTGTTTTGTTTTTGTTTTTGTTTTTGAGGCAGGGTTTCACTATGTAATCCAGGCTGGCCTTGAATTCACTGTGATCCCTCAGCCTCAGCCTCCCAAATTTTGGGGTTATAGGTGTGTGCTACCACACCAGGCCTTTACAATGAAAATTTTAAGCATGCAGAAAAGGTGAAAGAATTTTATAATAAATGTCACATCATACCCATATGTGGCAGTTAACATTTTGCTGGACTTCTTCACATTATCACCTATTTGACTTATTTACGCCATTAACTCACTCCCCTCTAAATGTATAAGTATGCATATTATTATTATTATTATTATCATTATTTTGGGGTTTTTTTGTGGAACCGAGGATTGAACTCAGGCCTTTGCACTTGACAGGGAAGGGCTTATTCCTACTGAGCCATCTCCCCGGCCCCAGTATGCATATTATTAAATAGAAATCAGTATTTGTTTAGTGTTTTGGTGTCGGAGGGATTGAACCCAGGGCCATAGCCACTTAACAGTTTACGCCAAGTGTCACTGAGTGGCATATTTGTTTCCATAGTGAGTATCTTAAGCATTTCTTGGGCAGGTGTCATTTCAACCAGTTGATTCTTGTATTATAAAAATTAACAAAACGTGCAATTTTTGGTCATCCTGTTTACATAATTGAATCGGTAAGTGGTTAAACATGCTAGGCAGGTGCTGTACCACTGAGCCATATCGTCAGTCTCAACCTTCCAATACAAAGTGAACTCTACAGAATGCCTGCTACCTCTACCTTGGCTGAGATCTATAGAACTCTTTTAACAACCAGTCCTGTCAAAGTACCAATCACTCAGAAAGCCAGCTTTGTCTCTTTCGGTTAATCCTTACCCCAACCCCCAGAGCAGATACTGGCTTTGGTTTTTTCCACCACAGATGAGTTTTGCCTGTTGTTTTTTTCCGTCATGGAGTTTTGCCTGTTCTAGACTCCCATGTAAATGGAATTGTGTTCATTTCTTAAGGTTCCATCACAAAGTGCCACCAGCTAGGTGTTTATTTATTTATTTTAGCAGAACCAGGGATTACATTTAGGCCCTTGCACTTGTCAGGCACGCACTTATTCTACTTAGCTATCTCCCCAGCCCCTAGGTGGTTTAAAATATCCAAAATAGACTCTCCCAGCTCTGGAGACTAGAAGTCCAAAATTATGGTGAGAGTGGGGACATGGTCCATTGAGGCCATAGGACAGAATTTTCTTTGCCTTTCTTTTAGCTTGTGTGATCATTGGTAACCCTTGGTGGGGTTCCTGAACTCCCATTTGTCTAGCTCCAGGATCTACCTCTTCAAACCCCCACCCCCAGTTGTCCTTGTGTGTGTCCCCTTACCTGGCCAGCTCCTCTCCTCTCCCTCCTTGATACCAGGCACAATGGATTAAGAGCCCTCCCTACTCCTGTGTGAACCCAACTGATTGCATCTGTAATGTCCCTGTTTCCAATGAGACTCTTATCTTGGTTATAGGGGTCAAGATGTTTTTTTTTTTTTTTTTGTTTAGTATAGCCCAGGCTGGCCTCAAACTTGGAGTAATCCTTTTGCCTCAGCCTCCAAGTGCTGAGATTACAGGGGTATGCCATCAACCCTGGCTAGAACTCATATTTTTGGGAGACTTTTTTCTTTTTCTTTCCATAGACTCACTGCAATTCAGGCTGGTTTTAAACTCAGTATGTAGCTCAGGCTATCCTTGAATTCCCAGGGATGCTGCTGCCTCAGGCTCCTGAGTTCTAGGATTATAGGTTGGACCATCACGCCCAGCTGGGAGGCACAATTTAACTCAGGACAATAACTGAGCAATCTGTATTTTTTTGGTAAAAGTTTGTTTTTCTTAGTATGGGGCTTGAGGTTCATTCTTGTGTTGATATTAGTGTGTTTCTTTCCTTTTTTTATTTATTTTTTTTTTGAGACAAGGTCTCTCTTCAATCCAAGCTGCTGATCTCAAACTCACTATGTAGCCCAGGCTGGTCTCAAACTCAAGGTGATGTTCATGCTTCAGCCTCCCAAATACTGACATTTATGGGTTTGCACCACTACTCCCAGTTTAGTTTCTTTTTTAAAATCTTTTTCTGTTTGACTGTATTACAGTTTGTGGAACATTCTCCATTGGATGGTGCCTCATTTGTTTCCAGCTTGAGTAGGAAGGATGAAAAATGTTGCCAAGAAGATTCTTGTACAAGTTATTTTGTGGCCATATGCCTTCATGTGCATGGGTAAATACTTAAAAGTAGAACTGCTTAGTCATAGAAGAGGTGCATATTTTATTTCCTAAGAAATTACTAGGCCTTTTTCCATAGCGAAACCATTTTATAATCCCATCAACACCTACAGTTTCTGGTTTCTGTATGTCTTCATCAACTGTTGGTATATCTCTTTTTAATTATAACCATTCTAGTGGGTTTATAATAGTGTCTCATTGTGTTTTTTTTTTTGTTTTGTTTTGTTTTTTGAGAGAGAGCCTCACCATCTAGTTCAGGTTGGCCTTGAACTCACTATGTAGGTCAGGCTGACCTTGAGCTAACTGGTGGTAATTCTCCTGCCTCAGCCTTCTGAGTGCTGTATTATAGGCTGTATTATAGTACCACTTCACTTGGATTAAATATGTTTAAAGTAAGGTTGGGGGGTGGATCCTAATATTTTATGACAGGTATTCTTATAGAGGGGGAAAATTTGAAGCTGAGTGTGATAACCCCTGCCTGTATTCCCAGCACTCAAAGGATGAAAGTAGAAGGACCCAAATTCCACATCAATCTGGGATACATATTGAGACTCAAAATAGTAAATAACCAGATTCAATCTGTAGTATGGTGGGCAGAGGGTTAAGGACATAGAAGCAGGACAGAGAAGGAAGATGAGAAGCCACACAGTGAAAACACCATATGATGAGAACACCACACGGAGTTAGGTTTGCAGAGAGGTACCTGTGAGCCCAGGAATGGTGAAAATCACTGGCATGCTGTTAAGGCTAGGAGCTGCCCTTGCTGTGTTTTGAGCTGATAGCAGCTGCTGACGTAATTTGGGCATCCAGCTACCAGAAGTTTTTATTTTTTGAGACAGGGTTTCCCTGTGTAGTTCAGGCTGACTTGAACTGTGTAGCCCAGGCTGGCTTCCCACTCATGGCAGTCTGCCTGCCTCAGCGTCCCAAGTGCTGGGAGTATTATAGTCATGAGCTACCACGCCTAGCTTTATATTGTTTTTTTTTTTTATTTATTTATTTATTTTTATTTATTACATTTATTTATTGTGTGTGTGTGTGTGGCCAGCTCAGCCCACCAGGGGGCGGGGCTGGCTGGCATGTGGTGCTGGGGATCGAACCGTGGTCCCTGTGCTTCGCCAAGCTTGATTCAAGTAGGTGCTTTAGACCACTGAGCCATCTCTCCAGCCCCAGCTTTATATTGTTTTAAGTGGAATTTTAATCCTTTTTATAATTCAGTTGTTTACTTATAGTTTAGAAAAATGTAATTGTTGTTTGTATATCAACTTTGTTCCTATTCCTTCGTTTTGTGTTTTTCTTTTTGGCTTCACTCTGTGGCCTAAACTGACTTTAAACTCACAATATCCCTGCCTCTGCCTTCTGAGTGCTAGATTACAAATGTGCAGTACTATACCTGACTTCACTTTGTTTTCTTAATTTATAGAAGGTTTATAAGAAAGTATAATATATGCATATTATCTATCTGTCTACGTATAAATAATAAAAACAAATTGCAGCACTCAGGAGGCTGAAACAGGAGGATTGTTGAGAGTTCAAGACAAGACTGGACTACAAATGTGAGCTCAAGGCCAGGCTGTGCTACGTATACTTTAAAAACAGTAAAGTATAAATAAGAAATAAGATGGCCAAAAAAAAAAAGAAAAGAAAGAAGATGGCCAGGTATGGTGGTGTACCCCTATACTACTAGCACTTAGTAGGCTGAGGCAGAATGAGAGCTGAAAGTGTGAGGCTAGCCTGGACTACATAGCAAAAACCCTGTCTCAGAAAACAAAAGTAAAAGATATAATAAAATATAAATTTGTTTTTTAAAAGTTTAAGACTATAGTTCAGTGATACAGTGTACGTGGGTTTGATCCTCTGTACTGCCAAAAAAAATGGTGAGGAAGCAGATTTAATTGGAGAAGGAAACTTACTTCCATGGTGATGCAAGTAGAGTCAAGTTGGAGGACAAAAATGATATGAATAACTTTGCATTGAAGCTGGATTTTATTACTTTTTTTTTTTTTCTTCTTCCCTTTCATCTAGTGTGGGATTGTCTTATTTTTCTGAGACAGTGTCTCACTATATAGCCCAGGCTGGCTTCAAACTCCCAATGATTCTCCTATATCAGCCTCCCAAGTGCTAGGATTACAGGACCACTATGCTCAGCTAGTATTGGACAATTTTTAAATTAATTTTGGATTTTCCTTTCAGGATAAAATCGGAGATATAGCTCCTTTAACAAATCTTGGCTGCTTGGGCAGAACACTCACTGTAGGATATGGAAATATTTCAATTAAGTGGTTAAGAAAAGCAGTTTTAGCTTTAGCCAGAATTGAACAGTATTGAGTTGTTTTCAATAGGCAGACAGTTGACTATGAGTTACTTTCAGTCTGTAAAACTTGATTTTTGGCTGGGAATGTAGCTCAGTGGTAGATTACTTGCATAGTATGAACCTGAGTTTAGTCCCAAGCAATTCAGAACATGGGGAATTATATTGTATCTGTCGTTGTATGTCTGTTTCACTTAGCGTGTATTCAGGGTTCTTCTGAGCATGTGTCCAAGTTTTGTCCCTTTTAATGGCTGAGTAATATTCCACTGTGCATACCCAACACTCTGATTCATCCTTCTATTGATTGACACTTGACTTTTGTGGATCATGTTGGCATCTGTTTGAATTCTGTTCCCAGTTCCTTGGGGTGTGTATGTGGGAATGGAGGTACTGGCTCAAGTGTAGCTGTAAGTTTAATTGTTTTAGGAACTGCTCTCCCGAGCTGTGGCTACAGCAGCCTCACAGTTGCACACCCCCAGCAACAGTGCACAGGGATTCCTGTTGCTCCACATCTTTTCCCACACATCAATTCTGTAGTTCAGCATATTTATTTATTTCCAGTGTCTACTGATCATACTTAAGTTTCACATTTTCAAGTGAGGGCATAGCTACATTTGATATTACACCAATAATCCCAGCTACTTGTGAGGCTAAAGCTGGAAGATTGCACGTCCCAGGCCAGCTTAGTCAACTTTGTGAGACCCTGGGATATAGCTTGGTGGCACAGTGCCCTTGGGGTCAACATCCATTACCACTAAAAAAGAAAAAGCCCTAAGAAAAGCTCTGTGTAGGTGGGTAGGTCCTGGGGATCAGCAGGCCTCCTGTGAGCTTGTGGTAGAAGCAACGATTGCCAGTTACCAAGGGCTTTGTGGTGATTGATTGCTGCACAGCTTCTAGCTGCTCGGCTCTCCCCTGACCTTCAGTTTCTTTACAGAAGTAAGTGTGTGCACAGGAAGAAGGGCCTGTGGGGCAGGGACTGATTTCCTAGTTGATGAACCCTGAATCACTGGGAAATTTTCTTCTTTCCATTTTTACTAATTTGATCTCTTTCCCTAATCACTTTACTGTGGACAGTTTGTTTTTGTTTTAAAAATTCCTTCACTGTTGTTTTAGTGAAATCTAGAGGAAGGCTTACATTTATATATTCATGTGCCACTTGGAGCCAACCTATGGACTTTTAAAATGGAATTTCAAGCTGGGTCCAGTGGTGCGCAGCTATATAATACAGCTATTCTGGAGGCTCAGGCAGGAGGATTGCAAGCTCAATAATGACATCTTAAAATTAAAAAAAAAAATGGCTGGGGATATAGGTCATTCATAGAGCAGCTCTTGGTTCAATCAATCCCTAGGACTACAAAACAAAGGAATTACAAAAGAAACTGTTGCTATCAGTTTTAATAATAGCACATTTATTTTCATTTCACATGTTTATATTAAAATACTTTTAAACATATATACAAAGTTCTGTTTGCTTATAACAGTATTTTCTGTTGTGAATCAGATGATGCTCAGCCAATACGGTTTTTAAGTCAGCCGGGGGAATTGAGAAGAGAATACGAAGAGGAGATAAGCAAGGTAGGTGCTGAAGAGTCCTTGCTTTGGGAGATTTTTCTGCTGTTTTCAGTTGCAGATTTCACAAATTTTCTGTGCTTACATAACTAGTGTATATTGAAATGCAAGTGATTTTAATGCGCTGCATAGGCGGGGTCCAGGGAGAGGTTTTCATTTTCCTGCTGTTCAGAGCTGAGAGTCAGGGAGGCCAGCCGAAGTGGGGAAGGGCGCCCTCAGGCTGTCTGCAGAGGAGGAGTGGGTGCTCACTGGGCTGCTCTCCTGCTGACTGATGGAGGTGAGGCTAGAACTGCTTGGTAAAACATGTACAAGGTCATATGTCATTTAAAATTGGCTCATGCGCACATTTTAAAAGATATTTTCTGGGCTGGGGAAATGGCTCAGTGGAATAAGTGCTTCCCTGGCAAGCACAAGGGTCTGAGTTCAATCCCCGGTTCTGCCAAAAAAAATAAATAAAAGATATTTTCTAGAAGGTAATAATAGTTTTAATACTGTATTTTATTAAGCCCAGTATAGCTAAAGTGTTATTTTGCCATATAATCCATATAACATATAAAATTATAACTTTTATTTTATCTTTTTTCAGACAGTGTCTCACTACACAGTTCAGTCTGGTCTTGAGCTCACTTTGTAGCCCAGGCTGGTTTTGAACCTGCGATGATCCTCCTGCCTCTGCCTCCTGAGTGCTAAGATGCACCATCATGCCTGGCCTAATATGAAATTGTTTTAATTATACATAGTTCTATATAATTTTTCTTTGATGTGAGAATCCTTCATTCATTTCCTGAGAGCAATACAGAAATGGGGGCGGTGCATATAAAAATTAACAGGTCTTTTTTTTTTTTTTTTGCTCCTCGAATGCCTTCAGGGCACTTTTGACTGGTTGGAGTGTTGTGGGGATCGAACTACAGCAACCGGAGGCTGACAGCTTGGTGGAAGCAGCCACTTAAAGAACTGAGCTAGGGCCAGGTCCACAGGTCTTTTTTAAGTTTTTTTTTCTCCTTTTTTATAATCTTAGTCTCCCAAATCTTTTGTAACATTAGTACTTTTTAAAATTTAAACATTCAAAATGTTTAATCCTCTATTCTCTCTTAAAAAAAAAAAAAATTATTTATTTATTTATTTAGTGCAGGGTCTCTCTAGCAGCTCAGACTCCAGTGATCCTCCTGTCTTAGCCTTCTCATCGCTGGGATTACAAGGTGTGCAGCACCATGCCCAGTTTCAGTGGCCTGAATTGCACAGAGCTGGCACAGCATGCGATACCAGGGATCGAACCTGGGTTCTTGCACTTGCCAGGCAGGCACTTAGGCCACCAAGCTATCTTCCCCCCTGACTTTTTTTTGAGATAAGAATCTCACTATGCAGTTCAGACTGGTCTCAACTCCCAGTGATCCTTATGCCTCAGCCTCCTGAGTGCTGGAATTACAGTCCTATGCCACCACACCCAGTTTCCTGTATCTCATTTTGTATTTAAAATATATCTCATTTGGCTGGTTCTGATGTTACTCGCCTGTCATCCCAGATATTCAGAAGGCTGAGCCAGGAAGATAGAAAGTTTGAACCCAGCTTGAGCAATTCAGTGAGATTTTGTCTCTGAGTGAAAAGTTAGAAGAGCTAACTATGTAGCTAAGTGGTAGAGCATAAGTATGTGTGAGGCCCTGGGTTCTATTCCCAGTACCACCACCAAAAAGAATTAGACTAGTTACAATAGCCACAAGTAGCTAATGGTTGTATATTGGATGGTACAGACCTGGAAGACTTAATAAACTGTTGTTAGAGAACATAATTGTACCATGTTATCCAAGCAGTGCTCTGGGTGAAGATTTTAAAGGAATTATTTTAATTCTTCTTACCATACAGTGAGAATAGAGTTTATAAGACTACAAGCAAAAGAAACCTTGAGTTGGGATGTAGCTCGGTGGTGTAGTACTTGCCTACCATGTCAGGTCCTTTTTTATCTCCAGCACCAAAAAGCTGAAAAGAAATTTAAGTTTAACTCAAATTACTTTAAACAGTTAGCTGAATATGGTAGCACAAAACTGTAATCCCAGCAGTCTGGGAGACTGAGGCAGGAGACTTGTAAATTCAAGCCCAGCCTGGACAATTTAGTGACTAAGTGATACTCCATCTCAAAATTTAAAGGAGGAGGATAGGATACAAGTGAATCTCAGTGCAAAAGCCCTAGGTTCAATGTCAGTGCTGCAGAAAGGTAATTAACTAGGGCCGGCCTAATAGGTCAGCAGATGAAAGTGCCTGCTTAGGCAGACACGGGCCAGGGGTTCGATCCCTGGCCTGCGGTGCTGGCCCTGCCTCTGGGGAATGAGACTGGATGGGGAGGCTGAAAAACCAGAGGATCACTGTGAGTCTGATCTTTGTAGTGAGACCCTGTAGGCCCTGTAGACCCTGTCCTAAATACAGAAGAAAAAACAAAACAAAAAAAGTGTTAGCTGGCATGGTGGTGCTGGTCTGTAATCCAGCATTAAGATGCTGTGGCAGATCAAGAAGAGTTTGAGGCCAGCCTGAACTGCATAGCAAGACTGTCAAACACAAACAAAATACCATCCAGAAGGAAAAGCAGTAGTCTCTCTCCTTTGAGAGCAAGAGAATTTAACACAGAGGGGTTTTTTTTTGTTATGTTCTGAGAATGGAACCCAGGGCCTTCATATTGAGCTGCATCTGTAGCACTTCTTTCATATTTTATTTTGAAGAGGTCCATCCCCTGGGCTGGCCTTGAACCTGTAGTCCTTCTGCCTCAACCTTCCAGAGAGCTAGGATTGCATGGGTGTGCTACCTTGCTTCACTGAACATAAAAGTTCTGTAGCAAACTTCCTGATCAATTTGTCTTGTCGGTCCTTTTCTTCGCCTCCACCTCCTCCTCCTCCTCCTCCTCCTCCTCCTCCTCCGCCTCCTCCTCCTCCTCCTCTTCCTCCTCCTCCTCTCCCCTTCTTTTTTGTCCTCTCTTTGTAGGCAGGGTCTGACTTTGTAGTGCATGCTGGCCTTGAATTCATTATATACCCTCCTGCCTCAGCCTCTTAAGTGTTGGGATTACAGGCATGCTCATGTCATGCCCAGCTAATTTCTCATTTACTGGAATTGATAAAGAACTTTGGAATCAAATCCTTACATTGCTAAAAGTGGTCCTTATCTCTTCCATGCAAGATAGATTTAAGAGTACGTGCACGACCACAGGTTCTAGAATCTAAGTTGGAGCAGACTGCCACTTAATTGGCTTCCCTAGGTATCTCCCTCCTCCCATGTAAAGTGTGCAGGATTGACAGCCTCTGTTTGTTCATGGCTACTGTGCCAGGGATCCATCTGGGTGTTGTGGAGAGGTCCTACTCACTGGGAGTCAGTTTCTCTCTTCCCACCCTCCTCCCCAGGGTCAGGTTCAGGAAAGTGGCTCTGCCTTGCTCAGGATGCAGCTCCGTTACATGGAGTGGCATCACCAAAGGAGACTTGTGCAGAGCAGCAGCCACTGTGCCAGACGCTGAGGTGTGGGCTTCAGCTGGCCTTGCTGGGCTGGCTGAGGAATGCTACCTAGGAGCCCTGGGATTTGCTTTGTTGGGGTTGTTGGTTTTTGTTTGTGTGTTTCTGAGACAGGGTCTCTGTGTAGCTCAGGCTGACTTTGAACTCTCAGCAGTTCTGCTTCGGCCTCCAGAGTATAGATCTGAAATCTGAGATCCCTCTGGAAGTACTGTATGCATTTTCCTGTCTGGATTTGTATTTTTAACTCTTGCGAATTTGTTCCAGCTTCCTTCAGTTTTTTTCTCTTTTTTGGTTTTATGAAATATTCTGATTCTATAGTCCAAGCCAACCCTGAAATCACTGGCTGGCCTTGACTCCTGAATCCTTTTCTGATGGCTTGGATGCAGTTCTTCTTTTTCTTTTTGTCTGTTTGAGACAGGGCTCCTGCCTCAGCCTCCCAAGTGCTGGGATTCTAGGTGTGAGCCACCACACCCAACTTTACAATTCTTTTTTTTTTTTTTTTATATTTATTTATTTATTTATTGTATATGTGTGTGTGTGACCAGCTCAGCCCACCAGGGGGCAGGGCTGGCTGGCATGTGGTGCTGGGGGATTGAACCGCGGT
>NW_004524779.1:1111376-1112604 GCF_000260255.1 Octodon degus
GTGGTGCTGGGGGATTGAACCGCGGTCCCTTGTGCTTTGCTAAGCTTGTTCTAAGTAGGTGCTTTAGACCACTGAGCCATCTCACCAGCCCTACAATTCTTATGAAATGTAAATACATTAAAAAGTGAAGGATCTCCCTTTCTTAATAATTTTTAAGGTGCAGGCTGAGCGTCGAGCCACTGAGGAAGAGGAAAACAAAGCCAGTGAGGAATACATACAAAGACTGCTGGCGGAGGAAGAAGAGGAAGAAAGGAGACAGGCAGAAAAAAGGCGAAGCGAGATGGAAGAACAACTGAAAAATGATGAAGAGCTGGCAAGAAAGCTGAGCATTAATATTGTGAGTCTTAGAAAAGAACTTGAAATACTAGCATTCCTCTTTCTTTGACTATGTGTTTTTGTGTGTGAGGGGTTTTTCGGATATAGGGAATCAAACTTGGGACATTGCACTTGCCAGGCAGGCACTGTGCCACTGAGCTACATCACTAACCCTGTGTGCGTGTGTGTGTGTGTGTGTTGTCGTCTTTTTAGTTTTGTTGTTTCCATATTGAGGATTAAACCCAGGGGCACACACATACCAGGCAAGCAAGTACTCTTGAGCTATACCCCTAGCCTGATCCACTTGAATTTTATTATTCTGCATTATTATTAAATTGCTCCTTGTGAGAAAAGGACAGAATGATAAAACACATACTTTAAGACCAAAGGAAACCAGGTATGGTGGTGTATATCTATAATCCCAGCACTTTGGAGGCTGCTGCAAGTTTAAGGCTAGTCTGGGCTACATTGACCATGTCTCCATTAATTTTTTTTTTTCTTTTTTTTTTTTTTTTTAAAGAGGATCCAGTGGAACCTTGTGGTTTAAAAGAGTCTGATGGGATTACTGTACAGTCTTTCATAATACAAACCCTCCTGTGTATCTAAATGCACTAAATTCCAATCTCTGGGGCGGAGGTCTTGGGAGTGCCAGCTCCATAGGCATCTGGGATTTCTGAGACCTTCAGGATTGAAAGCTTTCAGTACAATTTCTCTACAATTAGACAACAGAGATCTTAAAGTGTGCTTACTCAAATGAGGAGACCTAGAATTAAGGAATTTTTTTCATTTTGAGATGCTTCCCATAGTATCCAGATTTTGGATCATATCCCCTTCCCTTTTTTTGAGCTAGGATCTTGCTATGTTGTGCAGGTTGGTCTCTTATTTATTTATTTATTTAGTGCAGGGTCTCTCT
>NW_004524779.1:1112800-1130614 GCF_000260255.1 Octodon degus
TTGTTGTTGTTTATTTATTTATTTAGTGTATGTGGCCAGCTCAGCCCACCAGGGGGCGGGGCTGGCTGGCATGTGGTGCTGGGGGATTGAACCGCAGTCCTTGTGCTTTGCTTAGCTTAGCTTGTTCTAAGTAGGTGCTTTAGACCACTGAGCCATCTCACCAGCCCCCTATGGTCTCTTTTTTAATAGGCTTTTTTTGTTTGTTTGTTTGTTTGTTTGTTTTTAACATTTTACAAAAAATAATTGATTAGTTAATTTGCTATAGGGTCTCAATATGCAGCTCAAACTTTAGTGATCCTCCTGTCTTTGCCTCCCCGGCACTGAGATTATAGGCATGAGCCACCATTCCTGGTTTCAGTGGCCTGCTCTGTGTGCAGGGCTGGCACAGAATGTGGTACTAGTGATTGAACCTGCATCCTTGTGCTTGCCAGGCAGGCACTTAGACTGCCAAGTTATCTCCCTAACCCCTTCAGGCCTGACTTGAAGACAGTATATAGCTCAGACCAGCCTTGACCTTATAGTAATCCTTCTGCCTCACTCTCCTAAGTGCTGCAATTACAGACATGCAACAGTATGTCTGGCTGTCTGGTTTTTTTATGTATATCTTTTCTCAATTTAAGTAAAGTACATTTAGAAAGATAATCAAGACATTAAATAAAAGGCATTAACTAGTGGAATAGAGAAGAAAATACATTGAAGAAGAAAATTTGGAGTTATATGTACCTGTTGTTCACAGGCCTATTATTTAATTCTTGCAGTTTTCATATGGGATTATAAAAGCAGATTTATTGAAATTATAGGGGCTGGGGAAATGGCTCAGTGGAATAAGCTCTTCCCTGGAAAGCTCAAGGGCCTGAGTTCAATCGCCGGTTCTGCCCCCAAAAAAAATTATAAAATTTTGGTAAATATGAAAGCTGGGTGATAGTGAACAATCATCTAAATTTTCCCAGTAGTGTGAAAAGAAGCTTAATTGTGATATATATTGATATGCCCTTAAAGCACAGCTCTTTTTAAAATTTTTGGTACTAGGGGTTGAACCCAGGATACTGGGTCAGCACTCTACCAACTAAGCTAGATTTCCCAGCTCCTCCTGCCAGAGCCTCCCAGGTGCTGGGATTATAGGCCCGCACTGTCAACACTCAGCTAGTCTGCCTATTTTTGTGCATAATTATATTAAAAATTAGGCCAATTTGGATGGGCTTCATTTTTTTAATTATCCCTCAGTGTCCACCAGGAATTAGTTCTAAGAACTCCCACAGATACGGAACCTGAGAAACTAAAATCCCTTTAAAAAAAAAAAAAAAAAAAAAAAAAAACCTATTAATCAGCTGTGAAACTGTCTCATTTATATTTATTTCTCAATTTTAAAAAATGGTGTAGTTTTGGTAGGCACGGTGAGAATGCCTGTAATTCCAGCACCCACAAGGCTGAGGCAAGAAGTTGAATGTATGAGTACAGAATCCATGGGTTTAGAGGGATGGCTATTTTGAATTTTCCATGGTCAGTATTTTTTAAAGTACATGTAACACATACATAATTTCTGAAAAATTCTGTGGGTTCTGAATTGATTAGTCCAATTATCAGCTTGTTTTATCTTAAAGCCCTTAACATTGCTTTTTATGCTTTTTTTTTTTCCTCTTGAAGAATAATTTCCATGAGAAAAGTGTCTTGGCTTCTCCTTCAAATTCCAGAAAATCTGATCCAGTCACAACCAAATTGCAAGTGAAAAATAAGAACAAACAAAAAAACACTGGAGATATACAGAAGTAAGTGAACATATCCAACTATTGAGCAACAGCCTTGAGCCATTGCTTTGTGTTCATGTTAGGCTGCCATTAGGAAAGTTTTCCCTGTGGACTTGGGATAAGCCCCTAAAGGTGGTCTGAGAATGATGTGAAGAGGGAGCTACTCCCATATCTCTGAACCTGGCCTGCTTCTTACCCCACTGCTTCTTTTGACAGATTTGCACTTTTTATCTTGTTTGGTCCAGGCTCATATTACTCCTATTTTCACAAAATGAACCAGTTGAGTCCCTCTTTCTCTTAGTTTAAATTCAATAAAAACACAGTCAAGGGGCCAGGGGGATAGCTCAGTAGAATAAGTGCTTGCCTAGCAAGTGCAGGATCCTGAGTTCAATCCCTGAAGAAAAAGAAAAAGAAAGAAAAAAGAAATAGAAAGAAAGAAAGAAAGAAAGAAAGAAAGAAAGAAAGAAAGAAAGAAAGAAAGAAAGAAAGAAATCAATCCTCCTGGGGCTGGCCTGATAGCTCAGTGGACTAAAGCCCTGCTTAAGCTGGGATTTGATCCCCAGCGTGCCATGCGGTGCCGGTCCCACCTGTGGGGTGCACTGAGATGGCGATTGAGACTGGGTGTGGTGGCGTGTGCCTGTAATCCCAGCACTTTGGAAGCTGAAAACAGGAGAATCACTACGAGTCCGATCTATGTAGTGAGACCCTGTAGACCCTATCCAAATATATATATATATATATCTCCTCCAATAGTAGCCAGCTCCCCCATTGCTGGATGCAGTATCTGACACTGACAGTTTAAAGGAGGAAGTTTTAATTTGACTTACAGTTGCAAGGGGCTTCAGTCTGTGGTCAGCCATCAAAAGACCTCATGTCAGAAGGGCAATGGGAGTAAAGCCATTTAGTTCATGGCAGCCAGGAAGAAGAGCAGGTGGCAGGGAACTGGATATAGTGCCCAAGGCCATGCCTCCATGTCCTGTCCCCCCAACATACCCAGAAGGATGCTGTACCTCCACTAGGCAGCTTCCAAGCCAATCATGTGGATACTGGGAGGCTTAGCTGCCATGCCCCTTCTGCCCTTTTTTCCTAGCTTCTGAATCATACTTTTTCCCTACTTTATAAGAAATCATGAGGTTATTATTGGTGGCCTGACCTTATCCCTAGCAGTGCCCCTCTAGCATTAATTAACAGATAGGCTCGATGGTTCATGAGGACATAAGGGATGCCCTAGTGATCAGAGGAGATAGAGCCAAACTGAGTAAGTATGGGTAGGTTACGCAGCCTGCTTCCAAAATTTGTTGAAATTTTGAAAGAGGTGTGGGAAGATTTGAAAGAAAAAGTTAAATGAGGTAGTTACTATTAAATGAAATAACAGATTTTTTTTAATTTATTTATTTATTTGAGAGAGAGTGTGTGTGTGTGTGTGTGTGTGTGCGCGCGCGGCCAGCTCAGCCTGCCTGGGGGTGGAGCTGGCTGGCATGTGGTGCTGGAGGATTGAACCGCGGTCCCTGTGCTTTGCTAAGCTTGTTCTGAGTAGGTGCTTTAGACCACTGAGCCATCTCACCAGCCCGAAATAACAGATTTTGAATGCAAAGTAGAAATCAAGACAAAAGCATAATTAGGTATTTCATAGGGAAAGGGAAGTAGATGGATGAAAAAGAAGATGTGTTATATACATTACCAGTGTCCCATAACAGCTGTGATCATTATGTACAACAAACATGGACTAATAAAAATAAACTTTAAAAAATGTAGGTATTTAATATTGACTTCTACTTGGTATAACTCATGAATCTATATATCTTAACTACTTTGAAATACAGTAATGCCGTGTTTCATGAATTTCTCTTTGTAAATGGTTCAATTCACAACCAAAAGTTTCAGTAGAATTTTGCTTGTGTTCACAAATTCTCCATCAAGGGACAGATATGACTGCAGCCATCTCCCCCCCAAAAAAAAAACAAGTTTGTAAACCAAGGTACTACTGTATAAAAACATAAAAAATTATTAGAGATAAACCAGTGAATTTGGAAACAGATATCCAAAAACTGATAAGTTTATTAAAGTTAAAGTTAAAAATAGTTAAGGGACTGAGGGCATAACTCTGTGGTAGAGTAAGCATTTAGTATCCATGAGGCCTTGGTTTCAGTTCTCAAGACCACAGGTTAAAAGTTAAAACACAGTCAGGGGGCCTGGGAGATAGCTCAGTAGCATAAGCACCTGCCTGAGAAGTGCAGTCCTGAGTTTCATCTCCAGTACCAAAAAAAGAAAAAAACCATAACCAGGGACTCTGCCTGTAATCCCAGCTACTTGAGAGGCTGAGGCAGGAGAATCACTTTAGCCCAGGAGTTCCAGGCCAGCCTGGACAAAATGGACTGTCTGTCTGTATATGTAATCCTAATTACATGGGAGGCTGAGACAGAACACAAATTAGAGGCCAGCCTGAGTAAATTACCAAGACCCTTTCTCGGAAGTAAATTGCCAAGTATGGTGGTGCACACTTGTAATTCTAGCACTCTAGAGGCTGAGGCAGGAGGATTGCTGCAAGTTCAAGAACGGCATGGGCTACAAAGTAAGTTCAAGGCCAGCCCACAGTACTGAGAAAAAGATTTTTAAAGGGGCTAGTATTTTTAGTTTCATAATAGAGCACTTAACTAGCATTTGCAATCCCCCTTGCTTTGTCCCTACTTATCCCAACCGAAAGACATTTTTCAGTCAGATATAAATGGTTAATAAGCATGTGAAAGATGTTCATCATCATTTGTTATTGCAGAAAAGCAAATTAAAACCACCACAATAATATACTACTTCCTATGTGATAGGGTGGTCCCCTTTATGTTGTTGTTTTGGTTTGTTTAGTCTTTTGTAATGTAGTCATGCACCCCGGGCTGGCCTTGAAGTCTTGGAATCTTCTTGCCTCAGCCATTTAAGTACTGAGATTAAAGATACCTACCACCACACCTGGCTTTTAAACTTCTTTCAATAATTATTTAGTTTTGGCCTGGGGAGATACTTCAGCAGTCTGAGTGCCTGCTTGGCAAGCACAAAGACTCAAGTTCAATCTCCGGTACCGCATGCTGTGCTGGCCCCAAAATCAGGTGTGGTGGCACACACCTGTAATTCCAGCACTGGGGAACTTGAGACAGGAGGATCACTAGAAGTCCTAGCTGCGTAGTGAGACCCTGTATCCAATAAGTAAAAATAAATGAATAATTATTATTTAGTTTTACTTACATACTGTTTTATTAATTTTTATTTTATTTTTTTACCTTTTTTATTTTTTAAATAAGGAGTCTAGGGGCTGGGGAGATGGCTCAGTAGAATAAGTGCTTCCCTGTCAAGCGCAAGGGTGTGAGTTCAATCCCTGGTTCCGCCAAAAAAAAAGGAGTCTATACTCAGCCTTCTTCTTATTTTCATCAATGCTAGAGTTCAAAGCCAGAGCTTCCTCCATGCTAGGCAAGCGCCATACCATTGGGCTACACCCTAGCCATGTGCTGCTTCAGGTTTGGGGATGGTGGGATGCACTCTGATAAAGCAACAGGTCAGGACAGCAGGCAGCCTTGATCATTAACGGTCACCTGGCTTTCTTGTATCGGCCACATACCAGCTATCTTTCAAAGTGTTCCAACTTTGACAATTTTTTTAAAGGTATTTGTCACCTAAATCTCAATTTGGGTCAGCATCACAGTCTCCAGCTGGACAGGAAGTCAGGAAGAACTCCGTTTCTAAGGTATGTTGGTGACGAAGATGTTCTTAGGGAGGATTGTTAATGCTGTAGATTATTCCTGCCTATGGTTCCTTTTTTTAAGGCATGCTGCGTTCTGGAGCTCCCTCTTAATCATTAAATTCACCAAAGCTAGGACTCAGGAAGCCTTTGCTCTTGGGCAGGGTGAATGATGTAGTCTTTGCAGTCAGTACAGCTATGCGGCCATGGCCTTGAAGTGTGAGAGCCTCTTGCCATTGTATAAGCAAATGAGTGACCTGGCTTCCAGTAAAACTGTAAAGAATGTCACATCCCAGAGCAGGGCCACAGGGCCGGGGAGATGGCTCAGTAGAATAAGCGTTTGCCTGGCAAGCGCAAGGGCCTGAGTTCAATCTCTGGTTCTGCAAAAAAAAAGCTGGGCCACAGGCCATACTTGCCTGATCTCTGACCTGGATGATCAGTCACAGACTGAGTAGGTTATACCTGGCACCAGCATCTCTTTGAAAACCCTGAGATGGGAAGCAGAGCCATGCAGGCAGGGCAGCATTAGGTTTGCTGTTTATCTCGTAACAGCCCCCATATATACCCAGCCAGAGCCGGAAGTCACAGAGAACCTCAGGTTCATAAAGCATTCGCTCTCCTGGCACAGATGCAGTGCAGTAGTCAGGGTCCTTGTTACTGTAAGCTAGCGTGGGGCATGATTACAGGTGCATTTCATTCTTAGCAGGATTTCAGGACATAGGCTGGAAAAGAGGGACACATGCCAAGGTTAGTTTCCCACACAGAATTTGACTAGTTGTTCCCTCACAGGTCCTTGAATTCAACTGGGTGGTTTTATACCACTCAGCATCTAATGAACACTTGCTATATCCCAAATAATGTGTGTGTGTAATCTCTCTCAATGTCATCAGGATGAGCCAGGCACACTTCTGTAATCCCAGCACTCAGGAGGCTGAATTGTAGGCCAGCCTAGGCTACAAAGTGAGTTCGACGCCAGCCTGCACTGCATAGCAAAACCCTCTCTTGGAAAAATAGTCACAGTTACCAGCTCTACAAGGCAGTTGTCCTTATGCCCAGGATTAGTAGGTAGGTTGGTAGAGCTAGAATATTTTTCCTATCCCAAATGTCACTTAAGGTGTGAGAGTGAGAAGACTAATTAGATTGGCTAAAACAAGAGCAATGTTTTGTTAACTTCTAATTTTAGTATTTCCTTTAATTTTGGTAGGCAATTTTTTTTGTTTTTTCCAGAACCAGGGATTGAACTCAGGCCCTTGCGCTTGCCAGGCAAGTGCTTATTCCACTGAGCCATCTCCCCGGCCCCTTTAATTTTGGTTATTTTTTTTTAATTAATTTATTTATTTTGTGTGTGTGTGTGTGTGTGTGTGTGTGTGTGTGCCCAGCTCAGCCCACCAGGGGGCGGGGCTGGCTGGCATGTGGTGCTAGGGGATTGAACCGTGGTCCCTGTGCTTTCCTAAGCTTGTTCTAAGTAGGAGCTTTAGACCACTGCGGCTCCTTTAATTTTGAATGTACACAGCAAACCATGATGCTGTAGACAAAAGTACCTATGCCTTTGTTGCCGGTAGAAAACAGGTATTTTAATATCACATTTCATTTCTTGAAATATTTGTTTGATATCAGAATAGAAAATGTTTAAGAAACTAAAAATAGAAATTTCATTTGACCCCGCTGAGAGCCCTTCTAGGTGTCTTCCTAAAAGAATTAAAATTATTTTACAGCCAGGTGTGGTGGTGCATGTGTGGAATCCAGAACTTGAGAGGCTGAGGTGGAGGATCACTGAGATTTTGAAACCAGCCTGAGCTACATAGTGAGCTCAAAGCCAGCCTGAAGTACATAGCAAGACCCGGTCACCAAAAGACACGCACCTGCCTGGCAAGTGCATGGTCCTGAGTTCAATCCTGGATACCACACACACACACACACACTAGAGGCAGCCAAATATGATGGTGCACACCTGTCATCACAGGACTTGGGAGGCTGAGGCAAGAGGACTGCTTTAAGATCAAGGCCAGCCTGAAGGTACATATTGAGACCTGTCTCAAAAAAAAAAAAAAAAAAAATCAGGGCCAGGGAGATAGCTCAGTAGAATAAGTGCTTGCCTAGCAAGTACAGGGTCCTGAGTTCAATCCCTGGTACCCAAAAGAAAAAAAAAAATCAGATTATAATAGCTAGATCTTGGAAATGGCAAATATGTCCATCAGCAGATAAGTGGATGAGGAAAATATAGTATTAGCCAGCCCTGGTAGTGCATGCCTGTAATCCCAGCACTTGGGAAGCTGAGGCAGGAGGATCACTGTGAGTTTGGGGCCAGCCTGGGCTACAAAAACAAGCTCAAGGGCAGCCAGCATTACATAGCAAGACTCTTTCAAGAAAGAGGGAGATAGGGGCCTGGAAGATGGATCAGTGGAATAAGCGCTTGCCTGGCAAATGCAAGGGCCTGAGTTCAATCCCCAGTTCCAAAAAGAAAAAGAAAGAGGGAGAAAGAAAAGAAGGGTGAGGGATGTTTATACAACAGTGGAGTACTACATTGCCATAAAGAAACATAAATTTGAGGCATTCATAGGTAAATGGATGCAGTTTACGATGTTAAGTGAAGTTACACAAGCTCAAATACCCCATGGTTTCTCCTATATGAGAAACTGAGATAGATAGATAGATAGATAGATAGATAGATAGATAGATAGATAGATAGATATAGGAGATAAATAGGAACTAAAGAGAAGATCAAACACTTCCCCAAATTACATAATCCATTTAAAAATATTTTGGGGCTGGGGAGATAGCTCAATAGAATAAGCGCTTGCCTGGCAAGCACAAGGGCCTGAGTTCAATCCCCGGTTCCGCAAAAAGCAAACACACACACAAAATATATATGTATATATACGTTATATATACATATATATAATGTTTATATATATATATTAATATGTATGTGTGTTATTTTAGATAGTAAAAGAATAATTTTTTTCTTTATTTTAGAGACATGGTCTTGCTGTGTAACACAGGGTGGCCTTGAACTTACTACATAGCCTAGGCTGGCCTCAAATTTGCAGCAGTCCCCCTACCTCAGCCTCCCAAATGCTGGGATTACAGGGTTGTACCACCATACTGGCAGTAGTACTATTAAAAAAGAATTAGACCTGGAGGTATAGCCCAGAGGTAGAGCATTTGCCTAGCATGTACAAGGCCCTGGGTTCAATTCTCAGCAATGCCCCCTGCCAAAAAAATAGACCATAATGATTAGTACCACCTGGTAATGTGTAGTGACTGCTCACCTCTGGCATCTGCTTTGTAGATTATGATTTGACATGCAGCATATCTTTTCTACAGACAGTTGGCAGTAACATTGCCAAGACTCTTGTGTGGCAAGACATGGAAGCTGGAGATATGCCAACGCTTTCGCCACAAGTGTCCCTTGAGGTTCAGGAATCAAGTGCGATGTCTTTGGTGGACTCAACTATGCCATGGCTCTGTGCCTATGATGCAGTTCAGTGCCTTGAAGGCAAGATCAAGACAAAGTCAGACAATCATGATGAAGAGTTGTGTGTTACAAATCATACAGGACCAAAAGACAAAGCTCCGTCTTCTCAAACATCTTCCACTGAGCTTGGGGACCAAGCTTGGAATGGGGGCATTCTACCCCATGTGACCCAGGTGACTGAAGACTGCACAGTTGAAACAGAAAATGAGGAGTCTGGTCTACTGCTTATTGATGATGTTTCCAAAAGAAAACACCAGGAGCCTGCATCCGAAGCAGCCAGGGATCCCAGCTGCTCTGCAAAAAGGAGAAAGATGTTCCCCAGGTCTTACACAGATGAAGAAACAGAAAGAAATTTTACCCAAAAATTGATAGATTTGGAACATCAACTTTTTGAGAGACATAAGCAAGAAGAAGAGGACAGGTTATTAGCTTTGCAGCTGCAGGAGGAGGAAGAAAAACAAAGGAAGCCCAGCTGGCAGAAAGGCTACCGTGACCAGTACGAGCTCCGCACAGCGTCCACGGCACCCTCCACGGCACCCAACGGATTGCTGACCAGACAGTCAGCAGCTTCCAGGCAGAGGGAGGCAGCTGGAGAACACAGCCTCAAAAGGCAAATGGCCACCGAGGAGCCCAGACCTCGGAGAGGCTTGAGAGATGAAAACTGGCAACCTTTTAAAGCCCAGCCGAGGCCTTCAGTTAGTGAAAGAAAGATGCCAAAGTCCAGCAGAGATCATCACAGTGTTCCTAGAAATGCTCAGTCCCTGCAGCCTCGCAACTCACAGAAAAGTATCTTTGAGATGTTTCCCAGGTGCACGAAGTAGAGTTGGGTAAAGAGTGTTTATAAATCCAGGAAAGCCAGGTTGGCAGCAGTTCTCTCTGTTATGGAATTGTGATGGCCCTGTCCTCGGGTCCTGCCCCATAGCACAGGCTCACCTTCTTGAAAGAAAGGGGAGAGCAAATGTGTTTCTTCAGAGCTCAGTGGTGAGCAAGGCCCTTTTCTGCCATTGTTGGTGCTGAGGGTGTAAGTTTCACTGTCCTGGATGGAAAAGTTCCTTGGCCAGGCCTGAGGCTTCAAGTGCCATTCTCTTTCCAAAAAGTGGGTATTTTATGTGCCTTTGCTCACCTTCATTGTGAAGAGTAATCTAAGCAGGATCATGCTATAGTAAGTAGGGGATCCATGTGAGATTTAACGTCTAGATTCTTGCTGCTTTCCCTTTATGGAGCACTTGAAATGCATCTACCTAACACTAATGCAATTAATTTATGTGATTTAAGTAAATGTTAAGTGTTACAGCATTTCCTTTGACTTGAAATGGATAAGGACCAATGTTTAGAGTTTTCTAGAAAATTGAAACTCAGTTGACAGAAAGGAGAGTGGATTCTTTACCAGTGAGGTGTTAAGAGCTCTGATGAGGCTGCACGAAGAAGAAGCTGTCTCTTGACAGTGTTTTCCCTCAGCCTTTCTTTGCTAAATGACTACAAAAACATTGTGCTTTTATCGCTTTTCACACTATAGCATTGGGTCAGAATCAAAATTCGTAGCCAGGCATGATGGTGCATGCCTGTAATCCCAGCACTTGGGAGACTGAGGCAAGAAGATCACCTGGATTTCAAGACCAGACCGATCTCCAAAATGAGTCTGAGGCCAGCCTGAGTACATAGCAAGACCTTGGCTCAAAAATCCAAACTAAATTGTATTACTAAGATTTTGGAAATGCACATGTCTGTTAATTTGCTATTCCAGAAAAACTAGGAATTTACTGTATAAGAGTTGTATCACACAAAAGCTTGTATTTTGGAACCTGAGACAACCGTGTATTTCCTTATTTGTATACCTGCTTCTATTTGTTTTTTATAAGCAGATGTAGCAAATATGAAGGATTTTTGTTTTGTTTTGTTTTGTTTTGTTTCTTTGGCTATTTCAGGCTGCCTTACATGCAGATGTGATGTGAGATAGCAAGTATAATGTATGAGTTTTCTCCTGTCTTCTCCTCCTCCTTGTCCCTCTCTCTCTTGAAATAGAGTCTCACTATGTAGTAAAAGCTGACCTTGAACTCAGTGCAGTCTTCCTGCCTCAGCCTCCCAAGTGCTGAGGCATGGGCCACCACACCCAGCACCCTGATTTACTTCTGAAAAATCTGAAAACAGTGATTTTATTTTGGGACATATAACTTAGAGGCTATTGATTTTCTCATTTCATTAATATGAAGAACCTTGGGGCTGGGGATTTAGCCAGCTGCAGAACACTTGCCTAGCAAGCTGGAAGCCATGGGTTTGGTCATTGACACCAAACAAACAAAAAAAAAATTTAGCTTTAATTTCCCAGTATTTTTAGATGCTCTAAAAGATTTTTCCTTCAAATTTTATAAATTCTGTTCATCTTGACATACTTTGTGGTATCCACATGAATACAGATTCAGTGATTATAAGTAGAAATTTTTTGCTAATTTTAAATTAAGTTTGATGTTTTTCACACACACAAAATAAAATTATCCTCTGAATAATGATTGCTTGAAATTAGATACAGCCAGAAACAAATTCAAAGGCTGGGGAAATATCTCCGGGGCATAAGTGCCTGCCTGGCAAGTGCAAGGTCCCGAGTTTGATCCTCAGTACCATGTGCTTTTCTGGCCCTGGAACTGGATGTGGTGGCATATGCCTGTAACACCAGTACTAGGGAGGCTGAGACAGGAGAATCACTATGAGTCTGAACTGCCTAGGGAGACCCTGTATCAAGAAAAAAAAATTCAAATGTCATGAAATGAGGACTTTTCTTAAAGCAAATTCATCTAACATTTAGGGTGGGCCTTGATGAAACTGTTCAAATTAAAATTTACCTAATTAGATCTCCCTGGAATAGTCCAAACCAAAAAGAAAGAAAACCCAAACAGCCCATATTATGATATGTTTAAGATTTCTGTATTTCTGTTCTTGTCTATGAAGATGTCTTCCTGACAAAAGTTGGTTTTGAGATAAATTTTAATTTCTCTGTTACTCTTTCTGCTCTTCTTACTATATATGCCTTTCTGTTAAAAATAATAAATGTTTTGTGCTAGTCATTAGAATGTATGGTACTTTTTACTCTTCTTGTGGAGAGGATATAAGAATGTTTTTCAAGGAGTACCAAAAGTTGCAGCTGATGAGAATATGAAAATTAAATGAATAAAATAGATTATTATGAGTATATACTATATTTTAGATAAAAAAATGCCTTTGTAAAAATTAGATGCTACATGACAAAATTTAGAGAAAAGCTGGAAGACATGGTAGGCACCAGGAGAAACAGTTGCATTTCTTCCTAGAGACCTAATTCACTTACATACAGCATGTGCCAGTTTAGCCTGAAAAAGATGAACAATTTAGAAAATAGCAAAGATTGTATCCCCAAGAAACATATTCTCAGGAAATACAAATGGCTCTTAAAGATGTAAAAAGATGCATAATATCATGTAAGTAAGGTGAAGGAGTCTTTGTTTTATTTGTGGAGTGTGTGTGATGTGTTTTTTAATCTCCATAAGAGTGGGGAAATAAGGACCAGCCAGATAGCTGGGTGGATTAACATGCTTAGGCAGACATGGCGGCTGGGGTTCGATCCCCAGTGTGCCTTGCCAGCCTCACACCCAGAGCATGCTGAGATGGTGATTGAGATGGTGTGGTAGTGTGCACCTGTAATCCCAGCATTTGGGAGGCTGAAAACAGGAGAATCACTTGGAGTCTGATCTGTGTAGTGAGACCCTATAGGCCCTGTACTAAATACATCAAAAATAAATAAATAGGGAAATAAATATTCTTATGTGTCACTTGGTGTGACAAACTTGAAAGCCCTCATGGAGGGCTTGGTAATTCTACCCCCCAGGACTCCTGAGGTGCTTTCTTCATGTGTATTCAGTGACATGCTTGGAATTTTGTTGGATTATAAACCCTCAGTAGATGCTGTCCCTGTGACCCAGTAAATGATAGTATAATAAAATACTGTACAGCTGAACCTTATATAAAAAGAATAAGTAAATTATATAAAAAATGTAAGATACATGTAAATGTGTAGTCATTTGAGAAATTATTTTCATAAAATATCTTCTGAAGGAAAAAAAAATAAAAAAAAATATCTTCTGAAGGAGAGCTAATTAATGTGTAAGAGGAAGAGGAACTGGGGGTTGGAAAAAGGAATGGCGGGACGACTTCACTACATGTTTTTTACATTTTTGAATTATTGACTGTAGCATCAGTCAGAATAACTAAGTGTTCTTGAAATATTGCAAGAGAAAGGAGACTTATAAATCAGCTGTGGCACTCTAGGTGCTCCCTTTTTGATCTGTTTTAAGAATTATAAATCAGGCTGAGCATGATGGTGCATGTCTGTAATCCCAGCATTTAGGAGGCTGAGGCAGGAGGATCACCAAGAGTTTGAGGCCAGTCTGGACTACACAGATCCTGTCTCATAAGACAAAAATGTATGAGAACAATAAAAACTTAAAATAATAAACCTCACAACTCATAATATATTAATAAATTGGACTCTTTCCCCTCTAAAAAATCTTAGAGCTATTTTTTAAAAAAATGGGGCTGGGTCAGACATGGTGGCACACACCTATGATCCCAGCACACAGAAGGCTGAGCCAGGTAGATCACTTGAGTTTGAGGTCAGACTGGGCTATATAGTGAGACTCTGTCTCAAAACAATAACAACAAACCCTGGGGGCTTGTAGTGTAATTGAGTGGTATGGCGTTTGCTTAACATGCAAAGTCCTGGGTTTGATTCCCAGCACTCAAAAAAAGATTTGAGCCTCTATGGGAGTGGTGTGCAAACCTATGGCATGCTTACTACATCGGGTTTTGTTACTGAAGGATTTTTTTTTGGCCTGCTCAGGATGCCTTAAGGGCAGGTCTGGTAAGGCATGAGGATCTGGGGATCCAACCACAGAATTCTGAGCCTGACTGCTTTGCTTAAGCAGGCACTTAGACAACTGAGCTAATGGGCAGGCCCCTGGGTTTTGTTATTGAAAGCTCTAGAAGATTTGCCACCACTGCTCTAATCAGATTTTATTATCTCTTTGTGTGTAAAGACCCTCATAATCAACTAAATTTTGAGTCAGGGCTGAAGACACAGCTCAGTGGTACAGCCTTGACCAGCATGCACAAGGCCTGGAGTTATTCAATGTCCAGCACCACAGAATAAACAAATGAGTCCAGAATATTTTTCCATTTTCTTCAAAGGAGCTGGAGAAACCTGGAGCCTGAACTAACTAGGGTAGAGCAAGGACCCAGGTCCCCTCTTGCCTTTCATTCCATTCACTGATGATTTCTGTGGTTCCAGGTGGCCACCATGAAACTCCATCCCTGAGACTTAAGTTTAGAGGGTTCCTCAATCCAGGACCATAAATCAAGTCTCTTACCATTTGTGTCACTGCTTCCCAAGACTTAAGCTCCAGAAACAATTTGTCCTTTATTTCAGGTTCCACTGAGTAGCCATGGATGACCCTGAGGCCCAGGATCAGAAAGATCCCCTACCCAGCTATATACTCAAGGAAGGTTTGGGGACCACAAATTCACAATGGCTAATTTTGGTATTTCCCTAAAGAGTAAACGGAGGTTTATGATTATGGGTATCATGCTTTTGAGATTTCCCATTAACTCAAATGGGGCAACCTCTCCCACCCACCAAGACTAACTAAAGCCACTAAATTAAAAAACAATCCAGGGCAAGATCCTCCTTAGCATAAAATGTCCACCCTAATGAGTCATCCCAAGCCCATCATGTAGTATACCCAATAAATAGTGGCTGGCTTGGAGTGTCTTTGTCTCTGCCTGTCCTAAGGCATTAGCCTCCCAGCCCCCATTTGTGCATTACTAAATTTGTCTCTGTTTCTTATTTCATCCTTTCTCCGTAGTCCTCATACAGGCAGTTGGGGATCTTGGCCAGTTCCATGATAGAAGGTCAGCTAGCCTGCTCTATAGATATGGATCTAGTGAAGTCCAAACCATAGTATTCAACAGCAGAAGGTATTTATTACAGGGAATTGGCTTCACAGCGATGTCAGAGCAAAAGGAAACTGAGTTAACCCAAGACAGTAACTCAAGAAATGGTTTCAACCCTCCAAGCTGACAACAAGAGAGCACATTGATTATTAGAATGTGGGCACTTGGGTATGGGCAGGTGGGACCCTGGAGAAAAACCTCACCCCATTGCTGCTGATACTTCCAAAATAACCCAGAGAGCCAGCTTCTAGAAGAATTCAAGGAATCTGGAAGTCTATAAAGGCCCCAAAGATCCCTGAAGTTCAGGTACGACAATGCTAAGATTGTCTCTCTTGAAATTTTCTCCGCATAAAATTAAGCTCTCAGCAGGGCTGAGGAGGTAGCTCAGTAGAATAAGTGCTTGCCTGGCAAGTGCAGAGTCCTGAGTTCAATCCCTGGTGCTGCTGCCACTGCTGGGACCACACAGAGAACAGCAGAACCAAAACAAGAAACTTTTCCTTAGAATGTAATAGGAAGCCTGTTGTAAAGAAGTTGGAATTTTTTTTATTGCAGAATTGCGAGAGGCAGGTTTGGAGCTGAGACAAGATGGGGAAGAAGCATGCCGGAGATATTTTCCTGTAGCACATTCTGAGACTAAGATGTTTCAAATCTTTAAAGCAAACTATGCTCCTGTTGATAAAATGGAGAAACATGTAGGGAAAGATGCTTATCCACAAATTCCCACAAGAAAGTAGAACCTCATAAAGGATGAATGGAAAAACAAATACATTGAAAGCCCTGTGGAAAAACCAGCTGTTCCCTTTCAAATACCCTGATTATGACGACTTGTCATAAGATGCCAGTTCAGAGCATAAGGTTTCGTGTGCTACAGGCACTGGCAATCACCATAGCTGCCCTCACCACTGGCCATTTTCCCCAGTCTATAAATGCCCCAAAGATCCCTAAAGTTCAGGTACGACAGTGCTAAGATTGTCTCTTGAAATTTTCTCCGCATAAAATTAAGCCCTCAGTAGATATGGTGGCACATTCCTGTAGTCCTAACACGAGGAGAGTGAGGGAAGAGGATCATAAGTTTGAACCCAGACTGAACAATTTAGAAATTTGGCCAGAACATGTCTCAAAATAATAAAGGGGGGAAGGGCCTGGAGACGTAAATATTTTTTTTTTTTGGTGTGGGGTCTCACTGTGCAGCTTGAACTCGTAGTGATCCTCCTGTTTTTAGCCTCCCCAGTGCTGGCATGGGGAGGCATGCACCACCATGCCTGGAAATGGTTCTTTTTTTGTGTATGTACTGGGAGTTGAACTCAGGATCTTGAATTTGTCAAGCCGGTGCTGTACCACTGAGCTATATCTCTAGGCCAAAGGGTTCATTCTTTAGCACCCAAAGGGGAAAAGAAGACATTGAATTTCCAGAGCTATGAGAATACAGCCCTAAAATAACAGAATCCCTCATAAGATTTGATTTCTCTGTTAAAAGAAGGGCATTGGTAGGCTCTTCAGCCTTCCACCATAGATGCCTCAGCCTCCTGATACAGGTTCCCATGGGACACAGCAGTGAGCTCCAGCTCTTCAGCTGGATTCCTTGGATCTCTAGTGTGCAGACAGACCCTCAGCACTTCGCGACATCCACTGCCCTTCTAATGTCCTCAGAAATTTGCTACAGACTTTCAGCATCAGACTTCTGGGAAGACAGTGGAGTGGTGAACAGCAGAGACATCCTCTCTGAGATTTGGTGTCCAAACACTGGAATATAGCAACGTGAAGAAGAGGAGGGAAGGGATCAACAAGTCCCAGTAAGGATCTGAAGTGAACTGAAGCCCACAGAAAGAGCAAGCAAAGAGAGAAAGACCTCAGCACAAAAGAAGGAGGTGGTAAGTGGCGCACTCTGTCTGAACCCTTCTCATTGCATGGGAGGGCGCCTCACATCTACAGTGACTACTGGCAATCCCAGAGGCCTGCATGTAGAAACAGCAATGGGTGAAGCAGACTGCAGCAGCTGGTGAGTAATCTGGGTCCAGATGCCCCCCAGGAAATAGCAATTGGCCAGCAGAACTCAGCAGCTGCAAGTGGGCTCCACCCAGTGCATCCCAGGGTTGGGTGCAATGGCACTGAGTTCAGATTGGCAGGAGACACATGAAGTGTTCCAGGCTGAATAAATCGTTCCAGCATCACAGCCAGATACTACCCTAAACTTCAGTGGAACTGAATATACAGGCATACAGGGATTATCCACTACCCCACCATCAATATATGATGGGCTTCCTGGGATTAATCAACATGGATCTGCCTGGCAAGCACATGGTCCTGAGTTTGATTTCTGACATTAAAAAAAAAAAAAACCAAAAAAACAAACAAACAAAAAAAAACCTGTTAATCAATATGAATCTGGGCTCTGCCTACTTTTTCTACCAGTAACAGTAGAGATACACCATAAAGTGGACTCTTTTTCTTTTTAATTTTCTTTTTCTTTTTTCTTTTTTTGCAGAACCAGGAATAGAACTCAGACCCTTGCACTTGCCAGACAAGCACTTATTCTACTGAGCTATCTCCCTGGCCTTTTTTGTTTTTTAAAAGAATACAAAATGATAAAAACAAAACCAATAAAACAAAAATGTTAGAAACAATACAAATTTCATTAAACAAAGTAATAGGAATTTCCCCCCAGCTCCCAACAATGGTTGTTGTACTGCATAACATTATCTTCAAATTAGTTGTAAAATTGTTTTTAAAAAGTTATAAGAGGGGCCAGGGAGATGGCTCAGTGGAATAAGCGCTTCCCTGGCAAGCGCAACGGTCTGAGTTCAATCCCTGGTTCCAAAAAAAAAAAAAAAAAATGTTATAAGAAATAGGGCCAGCCAAATAGCTCAGCGGGAAAAAAAAAAAAAGGCTGG
>NW_004524779.1:1133634-1145487 GCF_000260255.1 Octodon degus
TGTGGTGCTGGGCATCGAACCGCGGTCCCTGTGCTTTGCCAAGCTTGTTTCAAGTAGGTGCTTTAGACCACTGAGCCATCTCTCCAGCCCCCTCAATAGAGAGACTTTAGAAGATAAATTGCTTTAGCTGTAACTGAGGTAATGCAATATATTCAGGTTGCTTACTAAATGATGATGCTGAGACTGATGTTTTACAAATGTAATATATTGTTATTCATGTGTAAGACAAAGTATTTCACTAGTTAAAACAGGTCCTCAAGGACAGATAACCTGTCAGCGTAAAAATGTTCTAAAGACACTGGCTATGCAGTGTCCAGTAGCTTTGGGCCTATAGATAGAGCCAGGCATTGTATTTGTGATGTAAAACTCAGAGCCACAGCATTAAAAGGAAAAATCCCTTGGCAGAGCCCCTTGCTTATAATGGGGGCCATATACAAAACACTGAATGGGACATTAGTTTAATATGACTAAATGCTTTGTATTTCATGAGTATGCCTAGTTGATTTTTAATATAACTCTGGTATTTCCTGCTGATAATTAATACATGTGTGACCTCTCAACTAAAGCTAGAGGGACTTATAGCAAACTGTCAGACTCCATAAATAAAGGGGTCTAAGAGCTAGTGAGTTATGATTGCTAGGTCTCAAAAAGGTTTATAAATGTACCTGTTAGCTTGAATGTTTATGCTTTGATTATATATGTTCTACTTTCTCAGAAAATTTATTCTGTCTTAGAAGATACCAAAACCCAGGTAATCATGCAGGTAAAATCTAAAACCAAAAGGTTATATGTTGCTCAGTGGGCCCCAGATGTCTGACACAAGCTGCAGAAGTTAGAAGGATTTACAGGAATAAATTTGTCTGAGTTGAGATGTTTCATAGTAAAAAGGATACAGAATGGAATTATAGATGGAAAATAAGAATGGGGATACTAGCAGCCTACAGGAAAGAAGGTCAGTCAGGAAACAGGAAAAAAGTTATGCTTTCCTGGATCCAGACAGAGAGAAGGGACATTTCAAGTAAAAATGTCCAAAACTGCTAGAGAAGGAAAAAAGAAAATGTTTTTGATGGTGTCAGAGGAGGTTTCAGATTGAAGTGGTCATGGGTCTTCCCTTCTCAGCCTGAGGGAACCCATGTTAACTGCCAATATAAGGAGAAAGCCTGTTAAACTTTCAATAGATGCTTATACAGATTTGTCAGTAGATACCTACCCAATGACCCCACTTATAAACTGGAGAGTACTTGTGTTTTCCTTATTTCTGGAAATTCATGTGCCCCAAATAATAATTGGTGAGATATAATTGGTGAGTTGGTGAGATATAACAGGCCAGTTTGTTTGAGACAATACGCAATGGCCATGAAAGATAAAAAAGGGATTAAACCTCACATTTAAGAGATCTCTGCTAATGGAACCTATAAAACATGTGACTAGTGTTTTTATAATTACAAACTTTAAAAGGTTGTTACATTCCAGATCCTTCTGCTACTGTCACTGGCTGTTCAAAAGATATCAAATGAATGGTATGTATAATGCTGAGGTCCCCTGGACCCTATCTTTATCATTCTTATGGAAAGTCATTACAGTCTCCTTAGTAAAAATCATTTTTTACTATATTGATGATTATCTTGTTGATTTTATTACTTGACATGCATGTTTAATAGTTTCTTTGGCTTTGTCTCCTCCAGGCTCAAAGCTATACGTCCACTCAAGAAAATGCCTGTCATCTATTGAGGGCCTTTAGATAGAACTTCTGAAGAATATATCTGACTGCCGGTCAACAACTACGACCCCTTTCAGCTTGAAGAAGCCAGAGGGGTCTTCGCCTATGCTTCCCTCATGGTAGTTCGGGTTAGTTCTTCAGAGCGGGGAATGTTGCAGGCAGCCAAGTTACATAGAAATATTATAGGCAGTCAGACAGGGCCAGGCCTTCAAGGAGACAAGATGGAGGACAAGGTGACTTTACAGCTGGGAAGAGACAGACACTCCCATGTGGGCCACACCTCAAGAAAAGAGGAAACACAGCTACATACTTCCCTAGGGATGGGCATCAGGGATTGATAGTCTAAATAGGTATCAATCACCTTGAAAGAGCCCAAATGAGTCACTAGCCCAACCCCAATAGGAGGTGACCCTGTCCCACATTCTTGCCTGCTTGCTACAGGATTCATAACTCGCTTCCTCATTTGGTCCTAGATTTAATCAATTTTACCTGAGCAATGGTGCTTGTAATCTCATTGGTTGACCATAATTTTGTCCCACCTCATGCCCACCTAAGTGAGTTCCCATGTCTTCTCCACCACCTTAGACCCGCCTCACCACATGGTTTTCCTCTATAAATGTCCCTGGAAGAGACAATTTCCTGGGGAACTACCTACTCGGGCTCCCCTCCTGTCCCTCTCTTGGCAGGAGCTTATTTTGTCTCAATAAATATATTCTGCTCATAAAAAAGAAGTATATAAGCAGAATGAGCCAATGTGTTATCAAGGACAGCCTTGTTATTAGCAACCAGAAAAAAAGAAAAAGACTTCTTAAAAATAACAAGGAACCACAAAAAGTCAATTCAACAGCTCCTAGATGATGCAAAGAAGAATAACATAAGATTGATCTCAGACAAGGAAAAAGTAGTAGATAACACAAATGGCATAAAAACCTATTCACAAAAGTAATGGGAGAAAACTTTCCAAACATGGAAAAAATATGACATTCAGTTTGAAGTATATAAAATTCCAATTAGCCATGATCTAAAACATCCACACCTAGGGCTATAATAGTCAAGATTCCAGAAATTAAACACAGGAAAAAATATTAAAAGCTATTAAAGAGAAAAATCACACACAAAAGAAAGCCCATTAAAATCACAGCAGACTTCTTACACTAATCCTTAAGACAAGGATAGTGTAGAGTGAAGTATTTTAATCCCCAAAAAGAAAATAAAAACTCCAATCTAGATTATATACTCTGTGAAAATATCTCTCTGAATGAGTGGAGAAATAAGATACTTCCATGATAATACCTGAATAAATTCATGACCATCAAGCTAGCACTCCAAAATGTTCGGAAAGACATTCTAGAAAGAAATAATAAGGGCTGGTGAGATGGCTCAGTGGTCTAAAGCACCTACTTAGCAAAGTACAGGGACCGCGGTTCAATCCCCCAGCACCACATGCCAACCAGCCCCGCCCCTTGGTGGGCTGAGCTAGCCACACACACACACACACACACACTAAATAAAAATAAACTTAAAAAAAAAGAAATAATAAGGATTACAACTCTATTAACCCCAACAGAATGAATCTACCAGGCAAGGCAAGTAATTAAATGGGTAAAAGGGAACCAATAACAGGAAAATAACATGACAAAGATAAGTCATTACATATCAGTTATAAATATCAATGTTAATGTTCTCAATTTACAAATCCAGAGGAACACATTGGTAGAATGGATGAAAAGCAAGATCAACAAACAGTCTGTATATATGAAACACATTTAATTCAAAAAGAAATTCATAGACTGAAAATCAAAGGATAGAAAACAATACTCCATATGATAGGAATCTACAAAAAGCAGGGATAGCTATTCTATTTGTAGACAAAATGGATTTCAAACCAAAGTGATTAAAAGAGAAAAAAGTCACTACATCCTTATAAAGGATGAAATCCAGGAGAAGAGGAAGAATAATAAATATGTACGCACCATATACCAGTGTACCCAACTATATGAAACAAGTATTAACAGACATAAAAATTGAAATAAGCAGTAATAAAATTGTAATGGAGTATCAGAAGACCTCATTGTCACAAATAGACCTACTAGGCAAAAAACAAATATCAGAACTAAACCAAACTTTTAAACAAATGGACTTCATAGATGTGCACAGTGTTCCATCCCATAATATCAGCATACACATTCTTCTTAGGTACAAAGGTCTGCAAAATAGAGCACATACTATCTTACTGAACATGATTAAGTAAATTCAAAGGAAATGATTTCATGTTGGAGCTGGGGAAATAGCTCAGAATAAGCGTTTCCCTGGCAAGTGCAAGGGCCTGAGTTCTATCCCCAGTTCCGAAAAAAAAAAAAAAAAAAAGGAAAAAAATATTATTTTATGCATATTAGCAGATCATGGTGCAATTAAATTGGAACTCAGTGGCAAAAGAAAACACAAGAAATTTGTAAACATTGTTATGGTTTGTGTCTAGTTGTCCCTCCAAAGCCTCAGGAAGTCATAGGGCAGACTATTCTAGAGTTTGAGATTAATTCATGATCCTCTTGGACTATGGGTGTGAGTGCTGCTAGGATTATGGGTGTGAATACTACACCCAGCCTGGGGTGATAGCCTGCATGCAATTTAAGAGAGACATACTTCCTCTCTGGAGCCATTGTTGCTGTTACTTCTCCCTCTTGCTCTTGCTCTTTTCTGCCTCCATGAATTGCTGCCCTCTTTCATGTGCTAGTCTGCCTTGGAGCTTGCTGAGTATGGACTAAAACCTCCATTAACTGTGAGCTAAATAAATCTTTCCTTCCCTAGTTTTGAGTGTTGGGTATTTGTCCCAGCAGCGAAAGAACAGTAATTGAGACACATATGGAAATGAAATAGCATTCACTAAACAACCAGTGGGTCACAGATGAAATTAAAGAAGAAATTAGTTTCTACAATTAGATGATAATGCCAATATAACATACTGGAATTTATGGGACACAATGATAGCAGTATGTGACAGAAATTAGTAGCAAGGAGTTCCATATCAGAAAAACAGTGAGCACAAATAACCTAATATTCTACCTCAAGCCTCTAGAAAAAGAGCAAGTCAAAAAGCTTGCACAAGGGAGGAAATTATAATGATCAGAGCAGAAATTAATGCAATGAAGACTAAGAAAACAGTACCAAAAATCAATTGATCAAAGAGTTTGTTCTTTGAAAAACTAAGCAAAATTGACAACCCCCTTGCCAACCTTATGAAAAAAACCCAAAAATGTATCTTATTTTTAAAAAAGAAAAAAAACTCAAATCAACGCAATTAGGAATGAAAAGAGTGAAATCACAACAGATCCTGAAGAAATCCAGAAGATCAATTCTGACTTATAGAACCTGTATTGTAATGTAATAGAAAACACAAAAGAAATGAATAGATTCCTAGATATATGTGAAGTACTAAAGGTGAATAAAGATGATATAAAAATTTTGAATAAGGTAAAGTCGGTCGGTGAAATTGAAGAGGCAATTAAAATCCTACCAACGATCCTACCAAAGCCCAGCTTTTCACTGCTGAGCTCTATGAGAGATTTAGAGTAGACCTAATGCTGCCATGTCTTAAAACTCTTCACTGAAATTGGAAAGGAAATAGTACTCCCAAATTCATTCCAGGAAGCATGCATTACTCTGATACCAAAATCAGAGAAATATCCAACCAAAAAAAGAGAACTACAAGTCAATCTCTTCCATGAACGTAGATGCAAAATTCCTCAACAAGATACTGACAAAACAGAATATAGAAAATTATCAAGATCTTATACAATGGGGCTGGTGAGATGGCTCAGTGGTCTAAAGCACCTACTTAGAACAAGCTTAGCAAAGCCCAGGACCACGGTTCAATCCCCCAGCACCACATGCCAGTCAGCCCCGCCCCCTGGTGGGGTGAGCTGGCCACACACACACACACACATAAATCAATAAAATTAAAAAAAAAAAAAAAAAGGGGCTGGAGAGATGGCTCAGTGGTCTAAAGCACCTACTTGGAACAAGCTCGGCAAAGCACAGGGACCACGGTTCGATCCCCCAGCACCACATGCCAGCCAGCCCCGCCCCCTGGTGGGCTGAGCTGGCCACACACACACACACACACACACAATAAATAAATGTAAAAAAAAAAAATTAAAAAAAAAAACAATTTAAAAAAAAAAGATCTTATGCAATGACCAAATATGAGCCATCACAGGGATGCAGGGATGGTTCAACATAGGCAAATTAACAAATGTAATATACCATATTAATAGAACAAAAAATAAAATATATGGTCATCAGAATAGATGCAGAAAAACTGTTTGATAAACTTGAACTTTTATTCATGATAAAAACACTATAGAAAATTGGAATAGGGGCTGGATACATAGCTCAGTCACATAAGCACCTGCCTGGCAATGTAAGGTCCCAAATTCCGTCCCCAATAACCCCCCCAAAAAAAAATGAAAAGAAAAAAAGAAATAGGTGTTCTTGGGGCCGGGGAGATGGCTCCGTGGAATAAGTGCTTCTCTAGCAAGCTCAAGGGTCTGAGTTCAATCCCTGGTTCCGCAAAAAAAAAAAAAAGAAAAAGAAAAGAAAAGAAAGAAAGAAATAGGTGTTCTTTATCTCAATCTGATAGAAGCCACCTGTGACAAACCAACACCAACACAACACCATGCTAAATAGACACAAAGCTTTCACTCTAAAATCATGAATAAGTGAAGGATGTCTATTATCACCACTCTTAATATAGTTCTGAAAACTCTACCCAGAGAAATTAGACAAATGAAAGAAATAAAAAGAATAATAATTGGAAAGGAAAAAATTAAATGACCATTATTCATGGATGACATGATACTCTACATAGAAGATCCCAAAAACTCCACCAAAAGAATTCTAGATTTAATAGCCAAATTCAGTAGCAAAAAATACAAAAATAAAAACATTCAGTAGCATTATTGGATGCTGAGTCAATAGTCAAAAATCAGTAACCTCTCTGTACATGAATAACACACTGAGAGAGAAATTAAGGAAACAAAACCATTCACAATAGCATCCAAAAAATGTAATGCCTAGGAATCAATTAATGAATCAATCTAAGACTTTCACATTGAAAAAAATTTTTTTAGAAGGAGATGGAAGAGGATATCAGAAAATGAAAAGATGCCTCTTGTTCTTGGTTATAAAAACTAGGATAGTGAAAATGACCATACTAAAATTGTTACACAGATAACAATTCAATCCTGATCAAAATTCCAACAGCATATCTCACAGAATTAGATAAAACAATCCTAAAATTCATTTGGAACCAGAACAGATCTAGAAAAGCAAAATCAATTCTGGGCAACAAAGGCAAATCAAGAGTCATTATAACCCCTGGCTTATATTACAAAGCTACTGTGATAAACACACCATGATATTGGCCAAAAAAAAAAAGACCCCAGGATCAATGGAACAGATTAGAAGTAGACACAATACCAAACAATCAACCACCTCCACCTTACCTTTGACAAAGTTGCAAAACACCTTCAGTGAAAGAAAGATAGCCTCTTTAACAAATGGTGCTATATTGATCCTTTGGTTCATGAGAATGAAGGTTGTGTCTTCATGTGGTGTGCATGAGGTGTACCTCTCTCAAACCTTGTTGCATGGGGCTGGCGAGATGGCTCAGTGGAATAAGCGCTTCCCTGGCAAGCTCTAGGGCCTGAGTTCAATCCCCAGTTCAGCAAAACAAACAAACAAACAAACAAAAAAACACCTTGTTGCAACATTGGCACATTACCCATGTGACATTAAAAAAATAATAATGGTGCAAGAAAAGCTAGCTGATTAAAGCTACATTCATAGTTTCATTATGAACTAACCTAAAATAAAAATGGATCAAAGCTCTGAATATTAAAGCAGAAATAATAAATCTCCTGAAAGATGGAATAGGTAAAACTTTATTTTATTTATTTATTTATTTATTTTTGTGGAACCGGGCATTGAACTCAGGCCCTTGCGCTTGCCAGGGACGAGCTTATTCTACTGAGCCATCTCAACGGCCCCTAAAACTTTTGAAGACATTGGTGTAGGAAAGTTTACGAACAGAACCCTAATTGCACAGGAAATATCATAAAGAATCAACTTTTCAAAAGCTTTTTGTCATAGATGGCTTTTATTAGCTTGCAATAAAGACAAGTATTCCAATTTTTTGTAGAGCTTTTATCATAAATGGGCGTTGTACTTTGTCAAATATTTTTTCCTGCAACTATTGAGATGATTATTGTCTTTGGCTCTTTAATATAGTGTATTACATTTGATTTGCATATGTTGACCCATTCCTGTATCCCTGGGATGAATCTTACTTGGTCATAATGTATATAATCTTTTTGATGAGTTGTTGCATTCTGCTTTGCCAGTATCTTTTTTTTTTTTTTTTAATGTATGTAGTACAGGGTCTACAGGGTCTCACTACACAGATCAGACTCATAAGTGATCCTCCTGTTTTCAACCTCCCAAGTACTGGGAGTATGGGCGCATGCCACCATGCCCAGTCTTGTTTTGCCAGTATCTTTTTATTTTTTTGGAACCGGGGATTGAACTCAGGCCCTTGCACTTGCCAGACAAGTGCTTATTCTACTGATCCATCTCCCCAGCCCCTGAGCCATCTCCCCGGCCCCACCAGTATCTTATTGAGGATTTTTGTGCCTATGTTTATTAGAGAGATTGACCTGTAGTCTTCTTTTCTTTTTTAAAAAATGTATTTGGTACGAGTCTACAGGGTCTCACTACACAGGTCAGACTCATAGCAATCCTCCTATTTTCAGCCTCCCAAGTGCCAGAATTACAGGTGCGTGCCACCACACTCAATCTCAAATCACTGTCTCAGCGCATGGGGGTGGGGGTGAGGGGTGGTACAGCACACTGGGATTTGAACCCCAGTTTCTGCATCTGCCTAAGCAGACACTTTAATCCACTGAGCTATCTGTCTCACCTGTAGTTTTCTTTTTGGTTAAGTCTTTCTCTGGTTCTGGTATCAGAACAATGCTTGCTTCCAGGAATGATTTTGAAAGTATTGTTTCCCTTCTCTTCTCTTTGTATTGTTTCCTTCCCCTCCCCTCCCCTTCCCTCCCCTCCCCTTCCCTTCTTTTCCTTCTCTTTTGGATTTTTTGAGACAAGGTCTTCCTATGCAGTTTAGGTTGGCCTTGAGCTCAGTCTGTAGTCCAAGCTGTCTCAAACTCACAATGATTCTCTTGCCTCAGCCTCCTGAGTGCTGGGATTACGGTGTACACCACCATGCCTAGTCTAGGTGGTTGGCTCAGTGTGCCTAAGGGTGAGGCCGACCCAGCATGTGGTGCCAGGGATCAAACCCTAGTCCCTGCGCTTGCCTAAGCAGGCACTTAGTCCACTGAGCTATCTTGCTTGCCTTCTTCCTTTTTAATTTCATTAAAGAGTTTCAGCATTACCGGCAGTGCTTCTCTAAATTTTATGTAGAATTCAACAGTGAATCCATCAGGACCTGGGCTTTTCTTTGTTGGTAAGTTTTTACTTACATTTTCAATTTCACTGACTGATATGAAGTTATTTAGAATTTTATATCTTCCTGATTGAGTTTTGGCAATTCATATGACAAACCAACAGCTAACATCATATCAAATGGTGAGAAACTGAAAGCTTTCACTCTAAAATCAAGAACAAGACAAGGATATCCTCTATCACTACTCTTACTTAATATAGTCCTGGAAACACTAGCCAAAGCAGTGAAAGAGAAACAAATAAAAGGAATAATGACTAAGGAGGCTGAGGCAGGGGATTGTGGGAAGTTCAAGACCAGCCCAGGCTACAAAGTGAGCTCAAGGCCAGCCCAGACTGCATAGCAAGACCTGGTCTCAAGAAGACAAAGAGGGGCTGGTGAGATGGCTCAGTGGTCTAAAGCACCTACTTAGAACAAGCTTAGCAAAGCACAGGGACTGCAGTTCAATCCCCAGCACCACATGCCAGCCAGCCCCGCCCCCTGGTGGGCTGAGCTGGCCACATACACACACACACACACACACACACACACATAAATAAATAAATAAATAAAATTAAAAAAAAATAAAGAGCTAGGTCACATTAAATGTAAAGACCCTATTCTGAGTAATATCCAAGCCTAAGAGTTATAGCAATAAGAGAAAAAAAAATCTGTTAAAAAAAAAGAAGACAAAGAAAGAAAGAAAGAAAGAAAGATTAAAGGGGAGTCAATGCTTCCAAAATCATTCTTGGAAGAAAAAGAAAAATTAGGGAAAACACATGCTTTGCAATAGCATCCAAAAATACTTAGGAATCTATCCCACAAAGGAAGTAAAAGATTTATATAGTGAAAATTATTAGTAGTCTGAAAAAAGAGATTGAAGATTTCAGAAAATGGAAAAATATTCCTTGTTCCTAGATAGGAAGAACTTACATTTTGAAACTGCCCACACTCCCAAAATTGTTATATAGATTCAATGCAGCCCCAATTAAAATATCATTGGTATACCTCACAGATCTGAGAAAACATGCCTACAATTAATCTGGAACCAGAAGAGACTTAGAGGGCCAGTGATGTAGCTCAGCAATCTAAACTGCCTGCTTAGCAAGCTTAGGCAAATGCAGGGACTGCAGTTCCATCTCTGGCACCACATGCCATACCAGCCCCACCCCCAGGGTGGGCTGAGTGGGCCACCAAAAAAAAAAAAAAAAAAAAAAAAAAAAAAAAAACGAGAGACATAGAATAACAAAAATATTCCTGAGTAACAAAGCAAACACAGGAGACATTACAATCCTTACCTTGAAATTATACTACAAAGCTATTGTGATAAAATCAGAATGGTACTGGCAAAAAAATAGACCTGATGATCAATGGTATAGATTAGAAGATGAAGACACAGCTACAAACTCACTCAGCCACCTTATCTTTGACAAAGGAGCAAATCATGTTCACTGGAACAAAGATAGACTCTTTAATAAATGTTGCTGGAAACACTAGCCTTCTACATGCCAAAGGCTAAAATTAGACTCATGCCTATCACCATGCACAAAACTACAGTCAAAATGGATCAAAAATTTAAATATTAAAATTTAAACACTAGGGGCTGGGAGATAGCTCATTTGAATAAGTGCTTGCCTGGCAAGCGCAAGGGCCTGAGTTCAATCCCTGGCTCCACAAAAAAAAGAAAAATAATAAAATTTAAATACTAAATCCTCCGCAGGAGAAAGTAGGTAAAAATCTTAAAGACATAAACATAGACAGTTTATGAACAAAAAACAAACTGCATGAAAAATACTTCAAAGAATCAACAAGTGGGTTTCTGCACATCAAAAGAAATCACCAACAGAGTTAAAAGAAAACCTATGAAGTGCTTCAGACAAAGAAATTCTCTCTCTCTCTCTCTCTCTCTCTCTCTCTCTCTCTCTCTCTCTCTTTCTCTTGATGTTTTCTGCCATTATGAACTACTACCCTCTTGCATGTGCTGCTCCGCGTTGAAGCCAGCTGAGTATAGATTGAAACTTCTACAAACTGAGCTAAATAAACCTTTCTTTGCTTAAAAAAAAAAAAGAAATATCAGGCCTCCAAAAATGGCATCTGAGATGAATATACACTTCACAGATGAAGAAATACAAATGGAAAAATAAATATATTAAAAAATGTTCAACATCACTGTTTATTCAAGAGATGCAAATTAAAATAATGCTGAAGAGCTGGTGAGATAGCTCAATGGACTAAGTGCTTGCTTAGGCAAGTTCAGGGACTGGTGTTTGATTCCCCAGCACCACATGCTGCTCCAGCCCTGCCCCTGGACATGCCAAGCAGCCCACAGAGACTGGCTATGGTAATATATGCCTGTAATCCCAGTGCTGGAGATGCTGAAAACAGGAGAATCACTATGAATCCAAGCTACATAGTGAGACCCTTACCAAATATATTAAATAATACATATAAAATAATAAAATAAGCTGGAGAGATAGCATAGCGGTTTACGCATTAGGCTCTACAGCAAGAGGTCGTAGGTTCGAGTCTCAGGTCTGCCTTTATTTGGGGGCCGGGGAGATGGCTCAGTGGAATAAGCGCTTCCCTGGCAAGTGCAAGAGCCTGAGTTCAATCCCCAGTTCTGCAAAAAAAAAAAAAA
>NW_004524779.1:1146718-1151376 GCF_000260255.1 Octodon degus
CAAAAATTCAAATATTTATAAAGTATTTATATTGACTTGAAGATCCTGTAAATCATCATGGGGAAAAGATGTATCAAAATAAATGGAAGTCACTTCAGAAACAAACTTAAGTCCATTTCAGTTAAATAAATTGTTTAAAGAAAAAAAAAGTCTAGGATTGGAGGTCTCATTCAAACTAGCTATTCCTCTCCTAGCTATTTTTCTTCCTTTCTTTTTTTAACTTTTCCTTTCTTCTTCCCCTTTCTTTGATCCCCTTCCCATTTGAATGTTTTATTCCTATTTCACAATCTGTGCTATCCATTTTGGTCTTTATTTACAGTTTCTCAAACCAGAGAAACTATGCGTTTCAAACATGTATGTCTGATTTATTTTGCTTCAGAGTGTGGTATTTCCTTAAGACTACACTCTTAGGGTTGGCCAGATAGCTCAGTGGATTAAAGTGCCTACTTAGGCAGGTGCAGGGACCCAGAGTTTGATCCCCAGCATGCCTTGCCAGCCCTGCTCCCAGGGCGCACTGAGCCTGTGAATGAGACTTGGTGTGGTGGTGCGCGTCTGCTGCGCTCCTGTAATCCCAGCACTTGGGAAACCAAAAACAGGAGGATCACTACGAGTCTGATCTATGCAGTGAGACCCTGTACTAAATTTTTATTTATTTATTTATTTATTTATTTATTTATTTATTTAATTTTAGGGAAGGGTCTACAGAGTGTTCAGAGTCTTACTACTAGGTCGGACTTGTAGTGATCTGCCTGTTTACAGCTTCCCAAGAGCTGGGATTACAGGCGCGCACCACCACACCCAGTCTCAATTGATATCTCAGCAAGCTCTGGAGGCAGGGCTGGCACAGCAGGCCTGGGGATTGAACCCCTGCCCCCTAAGCCTACTTGCAGGTGCTTTAATCCGAGCTATTTGGCCTGCCCCTACCATGTATTAAATTAAAAAAAAAAAAAAAAGACTATGCTCTTAAAACTACATGGTGGGGCTGGTGAGATGGCTCAGTGGTCTAAAGCACCTACTTATACTTAGAACAAGCTTAGCAAAGCCCAGGGACCGCGGTTCAATCCCCCAGCACCACATGCCAGCCAGCCCTGCCCCCTGGTGGGCTGAGCTGGCCACACACACACACACACACACACACACACACACACACATAAATAAATAAATAAAATTAAAAAAAAAAAAAAAAAAAAACTACATGGTGGAACATGCCTGTAATCCCAGAACTCAGGAAGTGGAGGAAGGAGGACAGTGGTGAGTTCAAGACCAGTCTGGGCTACAAGGTGAGCACCAGGCAACTTGAGCAGCATAGCAAGACCCTGTCTCAAAAAGATTAAAAAAAAAAAGTGTGGTCTCAAGGCACCTGAATTTTGCTCCAATGTGTCTTATCCTTCTTAATGGCAGAGTACTTCATTTTATATCCCGCCCCCTCACACATACCTTCATCATCCATTCACCAATTGATGGGCATTTGGACTGTTTCCAAGATTTGGCGATTACAAACCGTGTCATTACAAACATGGTTATGCATATATCACTATGGTATGATGCTTTTAATTCTTTTGGGAAAATACCAAGAAGGGGAATAGGTGGATCAAATGGAACCTCTAGTTTTCACAGTGATTGTACCAGTCTACACTCGCAACAACTGTGGAGAAGGTTTCTGTTTCCCATAGCTTAGTGTTTGTTATTGGTTGATTTCTTCATAATGCCATTCTTTCTGTGGTGAGATAGAATCTCAGGATTGTTTGAATTTGCATCTCTGTCCCCACACTTGGGAGACTGAGGTAGGAGGCTCGCTGTGAGTTTAAGGCCGCCCTGGGCTACGCTGTAAATTCAAGTCTAGCCTGAACTGCAGAATGAGACCGTGTTTCAAAAAGACAAAACCAAAAAACCAAATAATTTGCATCTTTCAAATGACCTGTGATGTTGAACATTTTTTTCATATATTTTTCTGATATTCTTACTTCTTCATCTGAAAAGTGTGTATTTATCTTAGATGCCCATTTTTGAATTAGGTTTTTAAATTTGTGGGGATATAAGTTTTTTGAGTGTATTATATAGTCTAAATAGTATTCTTTCTTCTGAGGAAGAGCTGGCAAACAAATTTTCCCAAACTGTGTTGTCTCTTCACTATTTTTTTTTTTTTTTTTTTTTTGGTCAGAACTGGGGATTGAACTTAGGCCCTCGCACTTGCCAAGCATGTGCTTATTCTACTGAGCCATCTCCCTGGCTGTCTCTTCATTTTGTTGGTGGTTTCTCTTGCTGTTCAATAGCTTTTTAATAAGATGAGATCCAAGTTGTTGAATCTTTGTGATAGTTCCTATTCAATTGGAGTTTTCTTCATTAAATCTTTACCTATACCAATGTCTTTGAGAGTTCTACCTATTCTATCTTCTAGAAGATTTAATATTTCTGTTTTAATATTAGATCTTTGATATATTTTAATTTTAGTTTAGTGCGTGATGAAAGATATGGGTCTAGTTTTAATCTTCAGCATATGGAAAAGCCAGTTTTTCTAGCACCATTTATCAAAGAGGCTTTCTTTCAGTGAATTTGTTTTGCACCTTTGTCAAAGATAAGATGGCTCAGTATGTCTGCATCTTCTAATCTGTTCCATTGATTTTTTTTTTTTTTTTTTTTTCTTTTTTCCTAGTACCATGCTGCTTTTACCCAGTAGCTTTATTTCATTTTATTTTACTTTAATTTTTTGTGGAACTGGGGATTGGACTCTGGACATTGCACTTGCCAGGAAGGTGCTTATGTGCTGAGCTATCTCCCCCACCATATCCAGTAGCTTTATAGTAAAGTTTCTTTTTTCTTTTTTAAATGTCTTTATTTATTTATGTGTGTGTGTGTGTGTGTGTGTGTGTGTGTGTGTGTGCCCAGCTCAGCCCACCAGGGGGCGGGGCTGGCTGGCATGTGGTGCTGGGGAATTGAACCGCAGTCCCTGTGCTTTGCTAAGCCCGTTCCAAGTAGGTGCTTTAGACCACTGAGCCATCTCACCAGCCCTCTAGTACAATTTCAAGGGAGGGATTGTGTCGCTCCCTGCCTTGTCTTTGTTGCACAGAATTGCTTTTGCTATGCTAGGTCTATTCTGGTTCCAAATAAATTTTGGGATTGTTTTCTCTAATTCTGTGAAATATGCTGTTGAAATTTTGATCTGGATTGAACTACATCTGTATAACAATTTTGAACTGGCCATTTTCACTTTATTGTTTCTCCTTACCTAAGAGCAAAGTACTATGACCTTTTCATTTTTTGATATCTTCTTTAATTGCTGTTTTCAGAGTACTGTAGTTTTCAATGTAAAGGTCTTCTACTTCCTTCATTAGATTGATTCCTGGGTATTTCGTTTCCTTTTATTTTTTGGATGTTATTGGGAAGGGTGTGGTTTCCTTAATGTCTCTCTCAGTGAATTTGTTATTCCTGTACAGGAAAGCTCTTGATTTTTCTGTGTTGACTATCTAGCTACACTACTGAATTTGGTTATTAAATCTAGAAGTCTTTTGTTGGAGTTTTTGGGATCTTATATGTCAAGTATCATGTCATCCATAAATAATGATAATTTAATTTCTTCCTTTCCTATCATTATTCCTTGTATTTCTTTCTCTTGTCTTGTAGGGGGTGGTAGCTCTTAACTGGGTTAGTTTTATCCCAGCAAAACAAGCTCTAGTTTAGCCTCTAATCAACCCATGTTAAGATGTAACTCCTTCACTCCTTCTCCACCCTTATTAAGATGCTGTTACTCCTTTACTCTTTCCCCATCCTTATTAAGATGTAGGTATTTAAAGAGAAATGAAACAAAAAGCAAGGCTGGACTTGTTTCTGATTTGTAAGGATTGGGGAAGCACATTTGGATGCTGGCTGGACATTTAAGATCTGTAACCCGGGAAGATTCTAATGGCTGGCTTCATTAAACTCTGTTTTTTTCCTAATTTTTGGTCTGACATGGAAATAATCTTGCCATTTCAGTCTAATTGCTCTGGCTAATGTTTTTAGAAGTATGTTGAGTAAGAGTAGTGACAGTGGACACCTTTGTCTTGTTCCTGAACTTAGAGTGAAAGCGTTCAGTTTCTCCCTGCTTAGTATGATGTTGGCTGTATAGATAGCTTTTAACAGATTGAGATAAAGACCATCTATTCCAATTTTCTGCTAGGTTTTTATTATGAATTGGTGTTGGACTTTGTCAAATGCTTTTCCTGCATCTATTGAGATGATCATATGGTATTTTACTTGGGTCTGTTTTTTTAGTTTTTAAGATAGGTTCTTGCCATGTAGTTCAAGCAGGCCTTGAACTCACTATGTCCTCAAACTCATGGCAATCCTCCTGCCTCAGCCTCCTGAATCCTGGGATTACAAGCATGTACCACCACACCCAGCTCTCCTTGGTTTTGTTAATATGCTGTATTACATGTATTGATTTGCCTATGTTGAATCGTCCCTGCATTCTGGGATGAATCTTACTTGGTCATGGTATATCTAATCTTGATGACTTGCGGCATTCTGTTCACCAGTATATTATTGAGGAATTTTGTGTCTATGTTCTTTAGAAAGATTAGCCTGTACTTCCATTTTTTTTTTTTTTTTTTTTTGTGGAACCAGGGATTGAACTCAGGCCCTTGTGCTTGCCAGGCAAACACTTATTCTACTGAGCCATC
>NW_004524779.1:1156926-1169602 GCF_000260255.1 Octodon degus
TTACCTTGCTCTTGCTTCTCTTTTGTGCCAGAGGAAGGAACCTTACAGATATAACAGGAATGCCTGCAGCTTAGACTCTATTCTCATGTAGGTGGCTCCTCAGGCACACACTGAAATTACAGGAAATACCTGCTCAATCCAAATTCTGAATACAGAGCAAGACAGTTTATCAATAGCCAAGGCCTTGTATTCCCTATACCCTCTCCCTCAGCTCTTCCATCCCTTAGCAACCCAGCACAGCAACTCCTCAGGCCCACCCTTCATGGAGCCTAAACTAGCCAATGGGGAGAGACTGTGATCCTCCAACCCAGCCAATGGGAAAAAGGTCAGCTATTTCCCAGGCTTTGGGGCTTACAACTCCTGCCTTCCAGAAGCTTGGTGCTGCCTTGTGTATGAGTGTGCTGGTGCCCTTCTGCAGAAGTAAACTTTAAATTTTACCTTGTTAAGTCCTCTTCCTTGCTGTCTGAGTGCATTCTTTCTGGCACCACAATTGAATATGGGGACTCATTTCTAACACTATATAGTTTAGGCTGGCCTCTAATTTATCCTGATCCTTCTGCCTCAGCCTCCTGAATATTGGGATTAGAAGTATGTAATGCCTCTCCTAGCTGTTGTGTTGTTTTGTGAGACAAGATTTTTCTATATAATCCAGGCTGCCCTTGAATTCACAATCCTCTTGCCTTAGCTTCCAGAGTTCTGGGATTATAAATGCGTACCACTCTGCCTGACCACGATTTCTGTTTTTATAGTCACCTAGCTTACAGTAATTGGTCACAGCAGTAATGGAAAATAAATATAGTTATAACAACTACATTACAAGGTGAATTTTGAAAACCTGAGTCCCCTTTTACAGAAACAGAGCGAATTCAATGCTCCTAGCCTATTACCAAAGTAGCAATGCCCTCAAAGTTCTCCAAATTGGCACACATTTTAATCTACTATAAAATGGTGGCCTGGTTGCCAGTTGTCGTGGTGCACACCTATAATCTTAGCACTCAGGAGGCTGGGGCATTACGATTGCCACAAATTTGAAGCTAGCTTGAAATATATAGTGAGGGGCCGGCCAGATAGCTCAGAGGATTAAAGCACCTGCTTAGGCACAGTGCACGGGCCAGGGTTTGACCCCCAGCTGTGCTGGCCCCACCCCTGGGGCACACTAAGAAGGCAACTGAGACTGGGCATAGTGGTGTGCGCCTGTAATCCCACAGTTTGGGAGGCTGAAAACAGGAGAATCGCTATGAGTCTGATCCACCTAGTGAAACCCTGTAGACTAAATAGAAAAAAAAAAAAAAGATTGCTGTTAAGGTTTGAGGCAAGCCTCAGCAACTTTATGCTTTAGAGAGACCCTTTCTCAAAGGCTGGGGCGTAGCTCAGTACAAAGTCCCTGAGTTCCATTTCCAGTACCACAGATACACACACAAAGCAGGAACAGGAAATGACAATAACATACTATAATACAAGTTTACGAATGCCATACATGTGCACACCTTTAATCCCAGCATGGGGGATGAGGAGGCCGAGGAATCACAGTGAGTTCTAAGCCAGCCTGGGCTGCATGAGCAAGTTCACTCTGCAAAATACAGCAAGACCCTCACTCAAAACAAACAAACAAACAAACAAAAAGGAAAACCAAAAAATACCATGTTTGTGAATGCAGTCTCACAAGCCATGTGTACTGTATTTACCTTTCATCTCATGCTGGTATGTCAAGAAAGGTGAATGCACATAGCTCAGGGGAGAGCACTCACCTACAATATGCAAGGCCTTGAGTCTGATCTTCAGATCTGCAAGATAAAAACAACCAAAGCACTATACTACTATAGACCTTCTATATAGTTTTTTTTTTTTTTTTTGTATTGTTTTTATAGAGATTGGGTCCTTCTGTATAGTCCAGATGGGCCTTAAACTCATTACGGAGCCCAGCCATGGCACTCCTCTTGCTTTATCTTCCTGAGTAGGGCTAGAATCTCAGGTGTGTGCCACCACACCCAGCCTGTTGGCCTTCTGACATCTTGCCAGGAGTATTGCCCTCAGATGCCATGATGACCTTGTCCTTCTGCCAAGATGTCAGAAAGAATACATCTGCTTCAGGAAGATGGCATTGATGGTTTGAGGTCACTCTGCAGTTGATTGCAGGAGACTGAAACTATGGAAAATGAAACTGTTATTAGAATGGACAATTCCTAAAGTCCTAAATCTATAATCTATCCTGCTGCCTCAGGCTCTGAAGTGCTGGCATTACAAGTGTGTGCCACCAGGCTTGGCCGCTTGGAAATTTTTGTAATCTTACATGTATTTTTTTTTCCTTAGAAAATTTTACTTGATCTTTCCCACTGTTTCTGCCTTCAAAACCTCATTGTGGTGTAGACTGTCCATGTGACGGCTGGCACAGAGAAGCCATATCTGAAACACAAACAGAGACTAACAAGTGATTGCCTGCCTCTACTCAGAGCTGGGATGTTGACGTGCAGGTTCCTTGTTAGACAGAAGTGGCCTCTGACTAAAGCTGCTGGGAGCCAAGCTTTCTATGTAGCAAAATTATTCCTAATGCCTCTGATAGGGTAAAAAGCAGAGGAAAAAAGAAAAGGAGTCAGTTCTTAGCTCTTGAGTCTTACAACCTAGGCATCAGAGTGGTAAAATACAAACAGAAATTCAGTGTGATCTAGGCTTGGTGCTGCACACCAGTAATCCCAGCACTCAAGAGGATCACTGCCAGCACGGGCTACATGGTGAGTTCAAGGCTAGCCTGAACTACATAAGGACACCCTGTCTCCAAACAACACCTCCCTCACATTTTTCATTATTTTAGGGAGTGCTGAAGTATATTTACTTGGGATTCTAAGTACTTTTCATATTCTTTAATAATCCAAAGAGGGTTTCAAGATTGTATTATATAAGTTTCTTATCTCATTTTCTTCCTTTCTTCTTTCTTTTCAGCACTTTCAATTGAACCCAGGGTCTTCTCACTGTACTACATGCCCAACCATTTTTTATTTTGAGAACAGGGCTTGCTAAATCACCCAGGTTGCCCTCCTGCTTCAGCCTTCTAGAGTGCTGGGATTACAGAGTGTGAGGGCTCTACCTTGCCTGGTTTGTCCATCCCCTTCCCTCCCTTTTTCTCCTCTCCCCTCCCTTCTCCTCTGCTCCTTTCCTTTCTCCCCTCTTCCAATCCCCTCTGTCTGTCTTTGTGACATAGATTGAACCTAGAGCCTCGAGCTTGCTAGGCTTATACTCTGGTGCTCCTACCTCACTTTCTTTTATTGTACTTATTATTATTATTATTATTATTATTATTAGTTTGCTTGTTTATTTTGAGACGGGGGTCTCACTATGCAGTTCAAACTGAACTTGAAATCACTATGTAGCCCAGGCTGGCCTTAGATTAGTAGCAATCCTCCTGCCTCAGCCTTCCAGAATGTTGGGATGACGTGTGCCACCACACCCAGTCGTTTACATATCTACTTTGTGTCAGTTCCTGCACCCCGTGCCTTTGTGACAGAGGGATGACAGGAGGGTAACGGGTACATTATTTTGTTTCTGCTGGATGGAAGGCCACACCAGGTAGCCAACTCGAGGATAGTTTTATTTTTATTGTTTTTGTGTGGTACTAGAGATTGAACTCAGGATCCCACAAAGTGCTTTACTTGAGTCAAGCTCCCAGCCCAGTATTTTTATTTTGAATGGGAGCTGCAGGAAACGCAGCAGAGTACAGGGGGTGACCAAACCTAAAAGGAAAGAAAACCAAAATTGCTATCGACAGTTGGGTCTGGTAGCAAAGCTCGCGAAGCTGAAATTCATAGAACCTATCACCTGACAAGACTGATGCTTCCCTTGGGAATTGGGATGGGCCCGGGAGCCGAGAGAAGGCGGAATTGGTGGTTGCAAAGAGGATGCGGAGAGCAGTCATCAACCGGGAACCCAGCCCCAAAGCAAAGAGCCGCGAGCGCTCCGACCCAGGGACCGAGCGGGGTACGGCTGATGCTAGCGCGCTTGCGCAGACCGCCTGCGAGGGGCGGGGCCTAGGTGGGCGGAGCGCTCAGGCCGCTGCCCCTGCGCACTGGGAGCGGCGAGGTGGGGGAGGCGGCCGTGTGTGTGTCTGTGTTGTTGTTCGGCGGCGGCGGCTGCGGCGGCGGCGGCGGCAGCGGCGGCGGCAAGATGGCTGCCCACGGGGGCTCCGCGTCGGCGGCGTCGGCGCTGAAGGGGTTAATCCAGCAGTTCACTGCCATCACGGGTGAGCGATGCGGTTACCGGAAGGTAGAAAGTGGGGTCCCGGAGCAGGCGGCGGGGCTGACCCCGGCTTCGCCTGCCCCGGTGCGCGCCTCCCTCGGGCTTCCCCCGCGTCTCGCGTCCTCCCTCCTGAGGAAGCGGCGGCGGCGGCGCCGGGGTCTTGGGTTCGGCCGGCAGTCAGCGCCCGTGGCGCTCCCAGCCCCTCATTTTGGTCTCCTGGCAGTTTGGAGTGAGACCCCCCACGCCCCCTTGCCAGCTCTTGAGCGGGGGCTGGGCAGAGCCTGAGTCCCCACCGCCGGCCTGGGACCTGGGCGAAGGGTGGGGGGCCGCGCCTGGGCCACCGCCCTGCTCCTCATCTGCTCCTTCTGCTACCGGGGCAGCGGGAAAGGAGCTGTGGGGCTCTCTTGCTCTCTGTCCCTGTCTTTCTCCCCCGGCCAGGTCACCCTCCCAGGTCTCCGGCCCGCCAGTCCCTTTTGGGGCCCCCCGGAACCCTCGCGGTTGTTCTGGAGGCTTACGGCCCGGTCGGCGGTGCGGTGGGGTCGCCAGTGTCTTTGCACGCCCGAGTGACCACCCGCCAGAAACGGGGTGCCCAGGAGCACCTTGGGGACTCAGGCTGTGGGAGAAGAATGAGCGGGAACCCCCCAAGCTTCCGCGGGGTAGGCCTAGTGGAACCCTCTGTGGCGTTTCCCACCTCCCCATCATAAAATCCTCAAGACCAAGACGATGGCGCCAGAGCCTCCTGCTGATAAAACTGGGATGGCGGCAGAAACTTCTCTGAGCGAGATGTTTCTGGGGCTCGGTATACCCCCCAAAAAACCTTAGGCCTGGGGTTTCTTTTTCTTTTCTCTTAGGACCCCCGAGTAGGGCACACGCAGAACTTATGACTGCCTGGAGGAAAGGCCCTAAGCCATTCTGTAAATTCTGTGTTTGTTTCTCTCTGATAGTGCTGAACTTTTTTTGCAAGAGTTATTAGAGGGCGGAGCAAATGATGGAGTTCTCTGTGGAGTGATTTGAGGGAAGAGTACTCCATGTGCCTGAGTGTAATTTTGACGTTCTAGTTTGTCATTTTGGAAGGAGGTCAGAATTGAGTTCCCTCCTCTTAACGGGTCTGTACTTCACTGGTAGTCAAAATCATTTTTTAAATGCAGACACAGTGAAGGACTCCACTGTTAGAATTTGACGTGCAAGATAGGGTTGTGTACAATTTTGCATTATTTTCATCACTATAGGTTATGTGCAAGTTCCAGTTTTATTAAAATTAATTTTATTTTTTTTCTTTTCACGGCAATACTGATTCTGTGTTGGATGTTTTAACTGTCTTGTGGCATGAAGTGTGACCCGTTGAAGTTGGTAAAATAAAGTGTCGTAAAACTGGGGTGATTACTTTCCAAATCTTGAAACTTGTTTGGCTTATTAAAGTGCATTTCCCAATGTCTGTGGAAGAAAATTAGAAGGTTGTTTGGCATATAAGTTAATATTGCTGCATTATGTTTATATGAATAATCTTTGAAGTGAATCACATAGAGAAGTGAATATTAATCCTATCTTTCAATTTCCTAGAGATTATTTAAGGTGACATAGTTTGTTATGAATTACTGTCCCCAAGAATGCTTTATTCAGTTTTTGTATATTTATTTATTATATTTTATTTATTTTTTTGGCTTTCTCAGGATGCCTTAAGTGCAGGTCTGGTAAGCATGAGGATCTGGGGATCCAACCACAGTATAATGAGCCTGAATACTTTGCTTAAGCAGGCACTTAAACAACTGAGCTAATGGGCAGGCCCCCCTAAAGGAATTTTATTTATTTATTTACTTTAGTGTATTTGGTGCAGTGTCTACAGGCTGTTCAGGGTCTCACTACATATAGAGTAGTGATCCTCCTGTTTTCATCCTCCCAAACAGGGATTACAGGCGTGCACTACCACACCCAGTCTCAATCCACATCTAAACTTGCCCTGGGGGCAGGGCTGGCATGCCTTGGGTCAAGCCCTGGCCACTGCACTCTGCCTAAGCAGGAGCTTTAGTCTGCTGAGCTATATTTATTTATTTATGTCTTTAAGACAAGGTCTGTCTATGCAGTTCAGGCTAGCCTTGAGCTTACTTTGTGATCTCTGTTGGTTTCAACTCACAGTGATCCTTCCTGCCTCAGCCTCTCAAGTGCTGGGATTACAGGCATGTGCTACCACCCCATGCCTGGCTTTGGTATATTTTGGTATAGATCACATTCATCATGGAGAATTTGTATCTGTGCATGACATAACTTGTCTCCCCCCCCATTTCCTTATCCTCTCTTCAATCCCTCCTTCCCTCACTATTTACAAAAAGCTTTGTTTCCATGATTCCTTTTTTTTTGTTACTTTTATCTTTACTTTCTTCCTCCCTCCCCTCCCCATTTGAATGTTTGCTTCCTATTCTATAGTTCCTGTGATACATTTGGTCCTTATTTACACTTTTAGTTTCTCACCAGAGAAATAATGCAGTATTTACATGTGTGTGCTCTATTTCACTTAAGAGTATGAACTCAAGGTGCATCCATTTTTCTAGAAATGTCTCTGAGTGTATTCCACTAATTCTTTGTATCACTTTTGTTTTTTGAGACAGGGTCTGGCTACATACTTCACCCTGCCTTAACCTCACTATGTAACCCAAGCTGGCCTCAAAACTCAAATGATTCTCGTGCTTCAGCCTCCCAAATGCTAAGATTACAGGTGTGTGCTGCCATGCCTGGCTATTTTCTAATGCAACAGGTTTTGTTTTTTGGTCTCTTTTTTGAGATAGGGTCTCTTTAATACAGTTCAGCCTGTCCTTGAGCTGATTTTGTAGCCCATGCTGGTCTCTTAATTTGTAGATCCTCCTTCCTGAGCCTCCCAAGTGCCTGGATTATAGACTTGCACCACCAGGACCGGCTAACAGTTTTTTTTTTTTTTTTTAAAGATAAACACAAAACCTGAAGTGTAGTGAGATAAACAGACTCATTTAACTGCTTCTATTCTTTTCTTGTTAGTGTATACAACTTGTTTCCTGGGCAGTCCTCTGTATAATTTTATTTATTTTTTTCTTTCTCTCTCTCTGGGGATTGAATTTGCTAAACACTGCCACTGAGCCAAGCTCCTGACACCCTAAAGGTGAACCATAAATTTTTGTTGATTTTTGGCATTCTGAGAGCATCAGGAATGCTCTACCTCTTCTTATTCACCTCCCTAGCCATGTTTTGAGTATATGTAGATGAATTTTGGTAATACACAACTGAAGTCTCAGCTGTGTGGAAAGCTGGGGCAGGAGGAACTCCTCTTTTGGCTTTTTGAGACAGGGTCTGGTTTCATAGTTCAGGCTGGCCTTGAACTCACTACTAGCCCATGATGTCCTCAAAATCCAAGTGGTCCTGAGTGCTGGAATACAGGCCTGCACCTATTGGGAGAACTCTTAAGCTTTGTGGCCTGAGGCCAACGGAGGCAACGTTTTTAAAAAATCATGACTGATCCTTTTGAGCTTTTTTTTTTTTTTTTTTTACAAGTCTAAAAAAGAGATTTTTGGAGCAAGGCGTTGTGGCTGATGCTTGTAATTCCAGCATTCCAGAAGCTGAGGCTGGAGGATCGCTTGAATTTGAGGGCAGCTGGACTATATTACTGAGTTCAAGACCAGCCTGAACTATATAGCCAGAGGCTGTCTCAAAAGATGGAGATTCTCCTGAAATGCTGATTCTTCTACATGTGATTTAAATCATAGTGTTAATGGTTAAAAGGCATTTTATATTTATTCATTGCTAGATTAATTAGATTGACCTTAGGAGTTTATGATCTGATTTCTTTGACTTTTATTGCATCTGGAAGCGCAACATTGTAGTAAAGGCAAACGCATGTCACAGCTATGAGTCTTGCTTTGTTTTGTTTTGGTATGGGGGCTCTAACTCAGGACCTTGCACTTGCCAGGCTGTTGTTTTTGCTGCTGAGCTATCACCTCTGTGTGTCTTAAACTATATAACTTTAGCTACTTGGAAGGCTGACACAGGAAGATCAAAAGTGTGAGGCTAGCCTGGACAATGTAGTGAGACCCTGACTCAAGATCTGGGGACCTAAGTTGCTCAGTGCTCCCTGTGCACAGTCCTTAGTATGATACTCCAAAGCATAAAACAAAGAACATCTCCCCCCCCACAAAAAGATAAAAACTAGTGAATCTTAACATATTCTGTAGACTTTAGGAATTAAAAAGGCAAAGTGATTTTTAAGATTTCTTCGCTGGCCAAATGGCTCAGCAGATTAAAGCCTCTGCAAGCAGGACTAAGGAGGGGCTGGGTTTGATTTTCAGGCCTGCTATGCTGGTCCTGAGTGCACTGAGACAGTGATTGAGACTGGGCGTGGTGGCACGTGCCTAAAATCCCAGCTCTTGGGAGGCTGTAAACAGGTGGATCACTAAGTGTCTGATCTAGTAGTGAGATCTTTTTTTTTTTTTAATTTATTTATATATTAACATTTATTTTGGGGTGTGTGTGTGTGTGTGTGTGTGTGTGTGTGTGTGAGTGTGGCCAGCTCAGCCCACCAGGGGGCGCAGCTGGCTGGCATGTGGTGCTGGGGGATCAAACCGCGGTCCCTGTGCTTTATCAAGCTTGTTCCAAGTAGGTGCTTTAGACCACTGAGCCATCTCTCCAGCCCCCTAGTAGTGAGATCTTGAACATCCTGTAGACCCTTCCCTAAAATGCAAAAAAAGACATTTCTCAGTATTTTTTACTATGTATTCAGTGATACAGTGAATATTAAGTAATGGCTGATTTTTAAAACTTATTTAGAATATGACAATATAAAATGATTTTTAAAAAGTAATTTACTCATAAAAATATTTTACATATTATCTTCTACTTCTTGTTCATATACTTTTTGTGGGGGTTGAGGGGAATAGGGTCTCACTATATAGTCTGGGCTGACCTTGGCTTCACTGTGTAGCTGAGGCTAGTCTTGAACTTGTGGTGATTGGCCTGCCTCAGCTTCCCAAGTCCTAGAATTACTGGCAAGTGCTGTTAGTCTGACTGTATATTTATTTTTACTTTTTGGATCATGATATATATTTCAGAATTCTGAAAATTTCAGTTAATCTTACATCATAAACATTTTTTTCCATTATCAAACCCTTGAACAAGTGGCAAGGAAAGTCCTGTTCTTTGATGTTATATCAGAAGCTGCTTTTATCATTAATGCCTTACAATAAATGTAAGACATTTCCAGATATCTAAGGTGTTGGAATGCCTAAGAAGACCAGTGCTGTTACTTTTGAGTCATCCTGCATACAGAATATTCACTTGATATGATCTTTCTTGGTGTTCATCAGACATAGCTTTAAATGACTGTTGGTTGCTTTCAAAAGTTATTTCAGTTCTTAAAACAGGAAGAAAGAATGCTGAGAGATCTATTCCAAAAAAACAACTTTTAGAAACTTTTTTTTTTTCCCTTTCAGTAACCAGGATTGAACTTAGTAACTTGGTGCCAGGCAAGTGCTTATGCTACTGGGCTATCTCCCCGGCACTTTTTTTTTAAAATTAATTAATTAATTTATTTATTTTGTGTGTGTGTGGCCAGCTCAGCCCACCAGGGGGCGGGGCTGGCTGGCATGTGGTGCTGGGGGATTGAACCACAGTCCCTGTGCTTTGCTTAAGCTTAGCTTGTTCTAAGTAGGTGCTTTAGACCACTGAGCCATCTCACCAGCCCTCCTCGGCACTTTTTAAAACATTCTGAAAAAATAAAAAATGTTTTAACTGTGGCTGAAGCCCTTTAACTCCAATTTTGACATGATACCTAGCTATTCACATAGAATGTGTATACATAAAATCAGACTAATTCATGCAGTGAATGTGAGGTTGTGTTAGTTACTTTCTCTTTGCTGGGACAAAATATCTGGCATCCACAAGTTAAAGAAATAAAGGCTTATTAAAGCTTAGTTTGTAGAAGTTTCAGTTTGTAGTGAGCTGGCTCCATTGCAGAGCTGCAAGGCAGAGGGATGTGACAGAGGTGTGCAGGCAAGATGCCTGAACAGTGAGCTTCACTTTTCCTTTTTATTTCCTTCAGGCTATAAGCCCATTGATTAGTGCCAACCACACCCAGGGTGGGCCTTCCCATTATCTACACCCAAAATTTATGCTAAATCAATCAGGGGACTAATTTAGTACACCACCCTTTCTCCATATTCACACATCCGTGATGCAGCCACCCCCCAGAGCCACACCTATGAGCATATGAAGCTTTGGGAAGATATGTAGATGTAAGAGCTAACAAGGGGAGTAGTAGACATTATAGGGACTGGGGAGATGGCTCAGTAGAATAAGCGCTTCCCTGGCAAGTGCACAGGCCTGAGTTCAATCCCCAGTTCTGCAAAAAAAAAAAAAAAAAAAAAAGATTATAAAAAAGAACAAACTGGCAGAAGGTAAGACAGATGTGAAAGTAGAAAGGAGATGGAAGTGTGGAAGTGCCTACTAATACAGAATTTCATAGCTTTTGCACAGTAGGTGTATGTTTCCTGAAATTACAGAATCTCTTGGTAAGAAAGGTCTTAGTTTTTTTTTTTTTTTTAATGGTGATAGTTTATTTGTAAGAATAGTGAGAGGAAGGGCCAGCCAAATAGCTCAGCAGATTGAAGCTCCTGCAAGCAGGCACAGGGTCTGGGAGTTCAATCCCTGGCCCTCCCCTGCTGACCTCACTCCTGGGGCGCACTGAGATGGTAATTGAGACGGGCTGTGGTGGCTCCGCAGGCCTATAATCACAGCTCTTGGGAGGATGTAAACAGGTGGATCACTACGAGTCCAATCTATATAGGAAGACCCTGAACACCCTGTATACTGTTCCCTAAAAATACCAAAAAAAAGTCCAATAATTTCTACTTCATTGGTTTCTGTTGTAGTTTATTTCATGATGTGGCCAAACCAATGACCCATTTCCCACCCTGCAAAGCCCAGGGAAGGAGAAAAAAAAAAAAAAAAAAAAAAAAGTGAGAGGGAGCAACTGGTTATGCAGAGTGAGCTTGAGTGGAGTAAAAAGAAAAGGCAAGATAAAAGTACCACGGAGAATACAAGGTGGATGGACCATCAACAGGAAAGTCCTGATAGCCAGAAAAACCTTCATTTAATCATTCTCTAAAACCACTGACTACATGGCTAGTATAAAAGTTTCAAACTGTGGTATGCATCCTATTTGGCTAAGTGGCGTTTCCATTCCTACTTTGTGTAATACATTTCTCATAATTGATATGTGTTTATGTTGTCTGTGTCAGAAAAGGTCACAAGTGTTTTAGATAGTAAAAGAAAAAGAAAAAAAAGATAGTAAAAGAAAATTTATTCATTTATTTTGAGATAAGGTTTTTCTAAATAGTTCAGGCTGCTGTTGCGCTAATTATGTAGCGAATACTCCAACTTCTTAGTGCTGTGATTATAGATGTGTACCACAACTCCCAGCTATTTTGAAATTCTAAGAACTATTTCAAAAGATAATGAAATTTGAGAAGAAACTTAAAGGAGACGAGTTCTTTGAGTTGTGAATAAAATTTTACATTATTTTTCTGATAATGCAGTATTTACTGATAGACTGTTCCATGCTAGGCATAGTGTTGATCTTGAGGATGCAAGAGAGAGCAGGACATGGTGTCACTGTTAGAAGGGCTTACAAGTTAGGTGATATGATTGGATACACATTTTTAAAATCTCAGTTTCTCAGAAGGCTGAGGCAGAATGACCATTCCAGGCCAGACTAGGGCATTTAGGGAGAGCCTGTCTCCAAAAAAAAAAAAAAGGCCCGAGATGATTGGATTAATTTATATTGTGGGATGATTGCTTTATTGTGGTGATGTATGTTTGGGACATTCTCATTATGTAGTTCAGGCTGGTCTTGAACTCACTAAGTAGCTCAGTGTTGGCTAAGTACCACTGAACTACATGCCTAACCCTTTTTTCACTAAATTACCCAGGCTTTGCTTGAATTGGGATCTTTTTGCCTTAGTGTTCTAAGAGCTCTGGGATTGCAGGTATGTGTCTGAACAAGTTTGTCCTAAGAATTTTTAGGAGTTTGTACTTTTTAACTTTTATACAGAAAAGAATATAAAGGCTCTTTTCTCTTTATTACTGGTAACAGAAGCAAAATATTTAGTGTGTTTTTAGTGCTCCAAGTTAGTCCCTCATGGTACCTCTTCTCAAAAGACATTTTGGGGTGCTAAAGCTACATTTATCCCTCTTTAGTACTTATATTCTATATCAGCCCTAATTTGTGACTGCATTTTAAGAAGGAGCAATATGATTGGATTAATTTATATTGTGGGATGATTGCTTTATTGTAGTGATGTATGTTTGTTTTGAGACATTCTCATTATGTAGTTCAGGCTGGTCTAGAACTCACTAAGTAACCCAGTCTGGCTTAAGACTCGATCCTCCTGCCTCAGCCTCCAGTGCTGAGAGTATATGTTGGTTTTATATATAT
>NW_004524779.1:1170075-1171531 GCF_000260255.1 Octodon degus
GCTTTGCTAAGCTTGTTCTAAGTAGGTGCTTTAGACCACTGGGCCATCTCTCCAGCCCAATATTTCACCTAGTACAATTTTTTTTTTTTTTTTTTTTTTTTGCGGAACCGGGGATTGAACTCAGATCCTTGCATTTGCCGGTCAAGCACTTATCCTACTGAGCCATCTCCCCAGCCCCTGACTAACAAGTTCTTGATGGTGTCTTATTTTACGAAGAGTCCATAAAAGATAAATGGTTCCCATGGAGATGGAATCTGAGTTCTGGTAGGAGAGTGGTGGGAAGGGTGACAGTGACAATTTGTGATTCTTATGGGTATTTTTTTTTTTGTTGTTGTTGTTTTAGTGGACCGGGGGGTTGAACTCAGGCCGTTGCGCTTGCCAGGCAAGCATTTATTCTATTGAGCTGTCTCCTGAGCTCCAACAGTGACATTTTGTATGCAGTAGTCTTTTTTTTTTTTTTTTTTTTGGAACCTGGGATTGAACTCAGACCCTTGCACTTGCTAGGGAAGTGCTTATTCCACTGAGCCATCTCCCAGCCCCCATAGTGGTCATTTTTAAGTAGAGTTTTCTTATCAACAAGTAGACTTCAGAGTGAGTGAAAGCTGGAAGGAAGTATTGCTTGCTACTCTACATTTAGCATGTTCTTAGTGCTTCTTGTTAGAGACAACCAAAATAAAAACTGAGCCATTTAATTATCTGCAAAGACAAGATTGGTAGCTACTTTGAGAAGCTTGTTTTAGGGTTCATAGGGTAGCAGATATTAACAGTTTGGGCATCTCTGCTAGGACAAGCAGCTAGAGTGGTGTACCCTGACTTCCAAAGCTGCTTTATAGCTAAGTAAATTAAAATGGCAGAATATAATAGAGATTTGGCTTTTCGATTAGCATTAAAGAAGTATAATACAATACAGTATAACTAGGTAGTTTTAAAAATTAGAAATGCAGTAAAACTGAGCCTCAAGTTTTATAAGTGTGGAAAGATGTAAGTCTTGAAATTGTTGGGGGCCTGCTGGTTAGCTCATTTGTTTAAGCGCCTGTTCATGCAAATGCAGTCAGGCATAGGATGCTGCAGTTCGATCCCTACCTCCACCTCCTTACCAGACCTGCTCTTAAGGCTGCCTGAGCCCGTTCCTGTAATCACATCACTCAGGAGACTGAGAGGCAGGAGGATTGCTGAATTGGGAGGCCAGCATAGGTTGCATACATAATGAGGCCTGGGCCACCCTGCACTATAAAGCAAGACCCTGTTTTATTTTTGTTTGTTTTTGTTGTTGTTTTTTTTTTTTTTTGCTTTGTTTTTTGGCAGAACTGAAGACCCTGTTTTAAAACAAAAAACCCTAGAGCTTCACCTATATACCTCTACCACTGAGCCACACCTCCATTTTTAAAAAGTGTTTTCTGAAGGAGAGAATGGAAATTTGTACATGGTATATAACCTGAGAGCTTTAATATATATA